>NC_089650.1:22086836-22389866 GCF_037042795.1 Molothrus aeneus | reverse complement strand
AATTCCCATTTATACATGAAGATCTTAGATTTGTGTTCTGGTTCTGTTCCTTCCACACCTGCATCCCTCAGCCATGCTCTGCTGGTGTAAAACGGTCAGTCTGCCTTTACTTGGGCCGTACTACAGTCGTTTCACCCCTCCCAAACCTCTAAAGCTCCTTCCTTCACAATTAGGGGTGTAACTGACCTCATATGAAGAGCTCTTAAATGGCAGGAATGCAAAACTGAAGAGGCTCTTCATCCCCCCCAGCTCTCCCCCACCCACCACAGCACCTGCAATGTGATTCATGCACATGCACCAAAGAGCATTCTTCATTTTACCTTACAGTAATCCACAGCTTTACTAAGGTGGCACTCACAGGAGTGACTTGAAAGCAAACCCATGAACGTCTCTCTTAATTACTTGGTAAAACATTTTATTTTCTATCTCTGTTTCACAGTTGTGAGTAGCAGCAGACAGGGAGGATATGTGACATACTGGCTTTGAGTGAGTGAGTGGGGAGCCAAGTGCCCGCTCACAGCAGCTCATTCAGGTTTGCAGAAGCAGAGCACAGAGGCACCTGCATTCCTGCCTGCCCAGTTCTGAAAGGGCATTTGCAATTGCTGAGTGCCTGTACAAAGCAAGCATTTTACAGGAGCAAACATTTTTTCAGCCTCATTTGAATACAAAGCTGCTACCCTTACACACATAAAGTAAGCATGCAATAGCCTCACAAGACCCCCAGTGGTGGGGGTCCATTTCCCCACCTCCTAACAGCAAAGTCCTGTGATTTCAGTGTCAGACATTGCTCAAAAAGAAGGTTAGAATCTCATTACATCCTAGTTTGTTGCTACACACTGTCTACCTCAGGTTTGCCCTACTGGCTTCCATACAAAGCGTTGCTTTTGCTTACTGCTATACGTCTTCGCTGGGTTTCCAGACATTATTAAGCATCTGACACAATCCATCCCAGAGGTAGCTGCATTTAGTTGTGGCTGGATGATTGCTGAATGTATGTAGTCTGCAAAGCAGCGAGTGATTCTTCAAGATGTCAGTCATCTTCATTAACATAAATAAGATATGTTTCATTTTAGTCACTCTAAAATCATTGAGTCATTTATTGATGTCTCAGTAATTTATGAGCTCTGTATCTTTGCTGGAAACCTAGCAGTGAGGCTGGTTGCAGGAAGAAATGGGCACAGTACAGGGAGAGATCTCTGCCTAACTGAAGTTCAACTGTTTCTTCCCTGAGTTAAAGGGTGACACAGACTGGGGTGATAATGCTTGCCAGCCTTTCACCTGCAGTTCGTACAGTTAGTGACAAAATGCCACTGTACTGCTCAGAGAGAAATGGTCATCTCCTGTCCCTGGTGGTGCTATGACTTATCATAGGCATCCAAAAACCAAATCCAACTCCCCTTTTTGCTGGCAACCTTAGCCCAGAAGGCAAAGGACTCACTAGAATAGAGAATGAGCTTCCTTCCTGTTCCAAGAAATGGTCAGCCAGGAGAGGTGCACATTATCTTTGCTGTGCTGCAGCTGGAGCTTTTATCTGGAGGGATGATGAAAGGGAAACGTGAGTCTCCCGGGGTGTCAGTCAAGCACTCTCATCAGTCTAATTTCAGACAGAAATTTTATCAGGCAAGAGAACTGAGTGGGTCCAGATGAGCTCTGGAGAGGCATCCAGATCCTCTGTTGATAAGACAAATCAAAATGGGATGCCAGCTTGTCACAGTTCAGAGAGAAGAGGAGCCCTGCATCCTCAACACCACTTCAGCAGCCCTCACCTCAGTGGTGGGATGGAGGATTTGTCAAAAAAATAGGTCCAAATTCAGCATCTCTCGCACTGGCCTCCTTCTGCCACATGTTTCAGATCCTCTCTACTCATAAATGCCCAACAAGTGTGCCTATGGAGCCAAAGAGGAGAAGGGTGGAGAAGTCATGGCCTGTATGAGAGTCAGCCGAGCTGAGTGTGATGCTGGGTGTGCACACAGTCCCTCCAGCTCTGGCCATGAGCTTTCCCTCCAACAGGAGGAGAACAGGAAGAGAGCAGGACAGGTAGGATGCCCAGAGCCCACACCGACATTTCTCACTTCCCCATAATCTCACCCTCTGTCACCTCACTTCTGGGAGAGAGGTAACTTGAAAAAGAGGTTTTATCAAGCCCATCACAGGGGAAAAGAGAAGCATCCCAAAGTGTAAATAAACTTGTGTGCCTTAGTTTCATTATCTCACCTCTATTTGTTCCCTTTCCCTTCTGCTTCTATCATGTTTTCTTCTCTCTTACCTCTCTTACTTACCCTCTCATACCTTTCTGCCTCTTCCAGTGTTCTTCCTCATCTTTTCTCCTTGGAATTCCCATAGGGATCCTGCTCTGTTCACAGGCCCACAAAAACATCTCTCCTTTAAACTCTACTGTTAAAAAGGTGTCAGCAGTGTTTCAGTGAGCAGTCAGAGGTACTTTGCCACCAGACATCTCTGTGCCGCACCACCTCTTCCACACAGCCCACAGGAGCTGCTGGCACCACCCAGGGACCCTTGGCCCTGGAGCAGAGGGAGAAGACGAACCTGTCCTCACTGCAGAATTGCACCACAGCTGGGGATGATTTGTTTCAGAAAGCATCCTTAAGGGCCATTGACACAGGGTGGTCCTTCCCTTCAGAATTGTGGCTGTGTGGATGACCCATGTGCAGCTACAGATGCTCAGGTGCTGCCCAATCTTGCAACTGGAAGCCATCAGGAGCCCTGAGTTAACATAGAGAGGTTTATATCCCAGAATTAAAAGAGCTTGCTCCTTCTTCCTCCCACCTGAATGTCACCTCTTGGGATGCAGAACCAAGGCTTGAGGCTGGAATTTGTCAATTCTGCATTTGTCACCTGGGAATGTTAATGATCTTCCTGCATGGCCCACAGCCTTCAGAGGTAAAATAGCTCATGTGGAACACTGGGACTTCCATTGATTTACTTCAGCTGCTTCCAGGCAGTAACATTCTCTTGGTTTTAACCAGTTAATTGTATTTTCCAAAGGGTTTTTATCTACCTATATGTTACTTGCCAGTGGGATGCTGAGGCTGTAGCTGGGTGGGCTCACACGCAGGTGGAAAGACAGGGGGACAGGTAAATATCAGTGGGGCCTTTTAGACAGGCTGTGGAGGAGGCCATGTGAGTGCAACGATCAGTACAGTTTTCAATGCAATTAAGGCATGCAGCACACTGGGTCCAGGTGACTGCAGCAGATTGCTCTGTGGAAGTCCAGCTGCCAGGAAAGCCATCCATGGCTTTTGAATGAATGCTCCTTTGCAAGCTATCTGCCCTGCTAACCCTAGTAGAAAATCAGTCACATCTGGTGGCACTGGAGCAACAGCCCAGCAAGCCTGGCTGTATCAAGATTCTCTGGCCAGAGGAAAAGCTGTGCAGATGCACTTTCATGGTGATGATAACTGAGATGTTTTATCTCCCATCTGTCATGAGCTGTTAGCGTCCACACAATTAGTTATTACAGCCCAGCCATCAGCAGTAACAGAAGATGCTGGGGTATCGCTACTGCACGTTAATATCTGCCCTTAGTCAAATAAAGCAACCCCTCTGTGTGACAATAATGTATGATATATCACACTGCCAGATGAGTTTTCACAGGCATCCTAAAGGCAGAAATGCAAGCAGAGCACACACACACAGCCCAGCACAGGAACACTAAATTGTTAAAGGCACGTCTAAACTTGTCACATGGGACACTTCTCTGAATCCAGGCATTATTGCTTCCTGAATATCTTCCCTCCTCACAAGATGTACTGAAACTCTTCCTCACTGAGCACAATACAGGAGTCAGAGCTGAAATTTGAAAGCTGAGACAGCTGTCTGAATGTAAAAGACAATAAATCTATACCAAGTCAAAAGACCAGAACCATCTTAGGATAGCTGGAAAAGAGTATCTCTAGGTTAATGTCCAGATGGGAATCCAGACCAATCCCTGCTGAGCTGCTACCATAGCTGTTTGGTAGTTGGAACATTTTGTTTTAAATTTTTAATTTGCTCTTAGCATAATTTTTTAATTACCCCTTTGAACCCCTTGGAACAGGTTGCACTGAGACTCCTCAGATTTCTTGACACATTCAGGAGTCCAGCCTCAGCTCACAGGGTGAAAACAACCTCTGTCAGAGCTGTCTGGGCTTCAGGAGGAGGTTGGAGTCTGCACCCAGGTCTCATGCCATTGCCAGTACCCAGCAGCAGGGTCTCTTGCAAAGATGCCTGGCCTCAGGACTGTGGCTTCTTCCCTTCTTCTGCCAGTATATTTAGAGATGGAGAGGAGAGAAATCCCTGCCATCCATGTTAACAGTGACTCATAACAGTGTGTTATTTCTGGCAGTTATTCCACAAGATTTCTTTTTCCACATCAAAATTCAAGAGCCCAGGAAGGCAGCTCAGGGCTAGACTGCAGGATGCTAAATCCTGTAACTCAGAGAAATACACAAATGTATAACAAAGCATAGATAAAAAACTTTAAAGGCTACACTGTTCTTTTTGTGAAGACCTTTCAAGGGTCCAGGATATTATTTAAAACCAGAAACACAATAACCCAGATCTCCAAGGACTATGCTGTTTTGTGCTGCACTGATGCATCTTTCCTAGGTTTGGCCTTTCCAGCTGCCTGCCTGTGACTATTGCTGCTGCACTGCCTGTCCTGACACAGAGGATGGGCACCCATGTCCCTGTCCCCTGGGCTGGACTGCACCCCAGGGACTCTGTCAGCTGCCTGTGCCCCTGGAGAGAAGAGTGGGTGCTGAGGATGGTGAGCTCCTCTCTGGGTCACAGCCCTGCCCCAGGGTGACTCAGCTGAGGGGACACAAGCCTTTACTTTTGTGTTTGTTTTTTTCTCAGTCACTTTCCAGGTGAGCCAATCTCTCCCTGAAAACTACAGAGGGTGCAAAGCTCACACTGGTCATTCAAAGCCTGGGGTGTGGCAGGGGACAGTGGGGCCTGCATTGCTCTTGGTTCAAGATATGAGATTGTGGCAGTACCAGTTGTTGGTTTCTCTGGATCTGGACTGAAGGCACTTGAGACAGTAGTTCATGTTCGGACTCAAGTGTTTATTATTTCTTATCAGTAAAACAGTCTCACTACTGTGAGTTTGGCAGCTTTTCATTAGAAAGCACAAAATGGCTAAAAATCTCTCAAAATGGCTAACAAGGTCTTTTAAGACTAAACTATCCAATTAAGAACTGACACCCAGATTATTTTCCCTTTTAACCCAATAACTGATCCCAAAGAGCTGCAATGGGGACTTTTCTGCCCAATTACAAAATGCCACCCAAACCCATGAAGAAGAAGGAAGAAGAAGCATGAAGGGGAAACCCAGGAAAACAGCCTGTGCCCTCCATCTTGCTTCCATCCACAACACACTAAAAATCCCAAAACCTAAGTTTCTCACCAGTGATATACTTACACTGCTCTCTATAATCTATTTCACACTTTTGTGGATTCTAGTCTGTCTTGAAGTCTAGGAAGCTTTCTCCATGGATGAGGGTCAAAGTCAGTGCTCCCCTGGGGGTCAGGGCACCCCAGAGCAGACAGAGAAATATTCCCAGTGCCCTGGGTTTCCACATGAGATGAGCCCCTGATGGCCAACAGGGGCATTGTAGAGCACAGTGTATGTATGAATCTCTTCCCATGGGATTCCTGGGCATGCAAGGCACTGTGGAAATGCAAGGCACCCTTGGTCCTATTTCTCCACAGCCTGGTCACTCCATCCCTTCTTTAGAGCTTGCAAAGAGAACATCCCTCTGCCACGTTTACTGACCCCTCTACACTGGCAGCCACCTTGCAGAGTTTAGCCTGTAAATGCATTTTACCCTCTACCCCCAGGCAGTCCATCATATTCCCCATTCCTCTCCCAGCTGCCCCCACCACGTGCCAGCACATCCCTGGGGTCCCCTTGGGAGACTGCTGCCCCTGACATGAAGATGTCTCCTGTTTTCCAGATTTCCTACCTCTGTCTGCTCCTTCCTGGCACCACAAATTGGCCTCTACAGGGCCTCCCCAAGGCCTGGGAGGGGTGGCTGGTTTTGGGGAAAGTACACAGGTGAGTGTCTGCAGAGGACAAGGGTTGAAAGAGACACACAGAGAGAAAACAAAGCTCCTAGAAGAGATTAAAAGGGAACCCTTCCCACAGATTTGTGGAAGGTCAGAGGTGCCAGTAAGTTGGGGAAAAGTGGTGATGGTTTGCTCTTGTTGCCCAGGCACCTTACCCAGCCAGGTCCATTGCACAGGAGGTCATGCACAGGGGAAAGCACTGCTGTGGGCAGAGCAAGGTATGCACATGAAGAGTGAGACTGCAGGAGATCTGGATTTGGGGCTCAGCCTCAAGGCTTTGGTGCTTTACAGTGTGGCTCCTGGCTGCCAGCTCTTCTGCTCACTCATTCTTGTGCCTGAGCTTTTCTCCCTCCCTCTCTCTTACTGTTCTGCTTCTCTGTTCAGGTAGCAGAACACTTCACTGTGGCTTGGCCAGGGCAGGAGCTCCAGCTGAGCCCACAGGACCAAGGAGCAGAGAGCACAGTGGTGGAGACAGGTGGTGGCTCCACGTGGTGGAGAAGGGACTTGGTGGTGGGGGCAAGGCTAGGGGAAAGGAAAAGCTGGAGGGAAGGAGGGGATGAAGAGTAGGGGTGGAACAAGCTGAATGAGAAATCAGGGGAGAAAGAGACCTGGCCATTCAGCTGGGCACCACACACTTTACACTGTGACTGGCTCCTCTGTGTCTGAAATGTTTTGGTTAATGCTTAGGGAATAAAAAATGTGGAAGGCTTTTTTTGTTGTTGGTTTTTTTTTTTTTTTGTTAATAACAGCCATCTATTTATAGGCTGTAAATTATACACCATGAACATTACTCAGAGACAAGACATTATTTTGCTGCCAACAGGGAAAAGGGAAGGAAAGGGGGAAAAAAGCAGATGGAGAGAAGGGAGAGAGAGGGAGAAAGGCATACAGAGAGAAAGTGAGGAAGCTTTGAGCTTCTGACCCCCCCCCTGCACCCCATGAATCTACAGCAAAGGGCATGTCATGTGCAATAAGGATGACACTGAAAAGAGGAAGAGAAGCGTGTGGAGCCAGCTGTGGAAGCCCAATTCTTCTTGTTCCTTCCTGCCATAGAGGAAATGTTGGACCATTTTTGAATGGGTTCAACCATTTTCTAGTGCTTTTTTTGAGCGCCAGAATAAAGCACCATGAAAAATTTTGCACAGTAGCTGATGGCCTGTGGAATCTGACGCCCTCCTGTCTGTTGCTGACACAAGTGCATGGGCCACTTTCCAGGCTTTCCTGGCCCCCTGACAGCAATTTGAGCGCTTCAGAAAAACACTTTACCATCCCCCCTCTCTTTTCAGCCCCTTCTGGTTCCCCCTCAAACCCTCTCCCTCCTTTTGCAATCACATGTGCACAGATTCATCTGCCAGAGTTAGAAACCAGATCACGCTGGCTTCCTTTGCAGTCAATAGAAATAGGGAGAGAGGGTAATTTGCCTACTTGATCTCTGCATTGGTTATGAGATGGCCCTACAATATTTAATTCAGTATAATACTGAAGTATCTAACACTAGATGAGATGAAGTTAGGCTTTATGAGAAATCCAACAAATTGTTTCCATCAAGCTTGCTGTGTACAGGATGAAAACATTCAGGAGTAATCCCAGACCATGGTAGAATAAGAAAAAAATATTTTTAATGCAACTGCTGATAAACTTTTTCATGACTACTTGGGCTTCAGAAAGCATCACAGCATATCTAACATAACTTCCTCCTTTTCTAAAGCTTATTGACCTTTTTCTTTGGCTCCCCAAGCTTCATCACTTACTTGTTTCTTTCTTTCCACTTCCTCATTTCTCGTCTAGATTTCCTACTGTTTTTATAACTTCATTCCTTTTGATTTCATACACTGGAAAAAGAATAAGAGGTTTTGACCCAGCTTGCCTATAGGATTAAAAAAGCTTTTTAATCTCTGAGGTTTCCCAATATCTATCCTATATGATCAAAAGCAAAAACTGAAACCCCCCCATTTTACAGCTCTATAATAAAGCCTCTATTCTGGCCTTATTATCAAGCAGTGCAAGATAGCCTGGGAGCCCAGTCTTCAGGGAGACAGGGTGCCCAAAAGCTAGGCTAGCTCGAGGCTGATCACCACGGGCTAACCCCCTTAGCAAGCTGGGTGATTATCAGCTCTCAGTGATATTAGCTCTCTTAGGATCTCAGCTCTTGCTTGCCAGGTAGGGTGCCCCTGGCTGAGGCTGCAGCAGATGGTCGAGGGAGGAGAAGGGAGCGCCTTGGTGTTCCACAGCGACGTTTATTGCAAGGCAGGCCATGAAGGATCCAACAACAGCTCTTCTTCTGTCAAATGGGCTAAAGTATGCCCCTTTCATAGGGTTAGGGGGGATCCAGATTTGACCAATAGTAAGGGTTAAGTAACATAGCCTATAGGGTTACAGAGATAAGCTTTGGGGCGGGGGTCAGGGAGACAGGAACTTATGTTGCTGTCTCAGCAGTTCCTACTATTCGATTCTCCATGGGGCTTTACCTAGGTCCATGGGGTTTACTACACAGCTCCACCATAGAAAGAACTGTATGTGCACCCTGCTGATGCTAAAAACATACCCTTGGGCAGCAGCCCACTGCAAAGCATCTGTGACATCTACTGAGAGATGTCACAGTCCAGGTATGGACCAGAAGCAGACACTACTCCCTACACAGCCTCAAATGCAAGGAGGACGTTTGGAGGCATGCAACACTGAGATCCAAACTCAATTCACCTCTTTTCTCTGGAGCTTGGCAACTGGGGGCACATGGTCAGCCACATTAAGCAGCCAGGGCTCCCATGTGTTTCAGTGAGATCAACATGGAGAACTGGAAAAGGATAAAGATCTGTTTGACAGCCTACTGAATCATCAACAGTTGAGCAATGGGTGGCTCAGTAACTGTGGGGTGCTGCTTGGCATTGTTTCAAACCACATGTTGCTCACAAGCAAGAAATTTAAGTCAGTAATCCACAGGGTAGAGCAAAAGTGAGACCATGAATTTGGATCTGGGCTTGCAGAGCAAAAGCCTCAAAATGTTTCTCTAAGCTGTAGTTAGGAGGGATGCACCCACGTGTGGGATAGTGCCATGTTCAGTGCCATGCCATGAAATCAGTGAGTTCCCTCAAAGCTCCTGCAAATGGGAGCAACAACATTGCAGTGCTTGGCTTGACAGTGCTTGGCATTGCGAACCATCCTGGAACACCATCCTACAGAGCAATCCTTTTCATGAGGAGTGCCTGTTTGGTGACCTGTGTGCAAAGGCACTTCCTAGTTCCACTTAAAAAGGCACAGGAAAAATATCCTAGATGAATCCAAGGGTAGCTCTCATGCAGTCTAGTACAGAAATATCTAAGCAGACACTTAGCAAAATGTTACATCATACAGAATCCCATAAATATGTTCAGATATATATGCCTTTAGCCCTGGGAGTGTAATGTGATATAGACCATTCAGCTGAGATACCGTGTCACTGAATTGCTGTTTCATTCCAGCAGTGGGTCTTTCCACAGCTAGGAGAAGACATCCGTGATGGCAGTGATATGTGGGCAGGGAACCTGCAAAGCAAATGCTGCTGCCAAATAAATAGAAAATCAGATCTCCAGAGTTTTAAGTTTGGCCTGGAGGACAAGTCAACCAGCAGAATGCATCAGCATAGATACTCCTCATCTGAGCCCCAGGGAACATCTTTACCTGAGCACAGTGCACCCTTACCCCTCAAGCTCTGATCTTGCCAGAGCTCAAATACAAGCAGCATGAAAGAATATCCCACAGTTGCTGATGAATTAGTACATTGCTGCCTTCTCTCCAAATCACTGCTGAAGCTAAATCTGTCTGCATCACATTAAAGAGCTATGCTCCCTTCCCAAACCCTGACGTGTGAAACCTCACCTCATTCCTATCCCCTGAAGCTCAAAACTGATCCTGGACCAGTGCTCCCAGCAAGCCAGCTGGCATCCTGTACCCTTGGCAGGGTCTCACAGCCAACCTGTATTTTCACTGGTGCAGCAAATCAGAATCGAGCAGTCTCCTGTTCTGAGCCTTGCAGGGCATAACAGTCCAGTCTCCAGAGCTGCTGTCTGTAGCCTCTGCTCTCATGCCCTTCCCATGCCAGAAATGCCTCTTGTCCCTGTGCCACACAGCCAAGCCATAGCTGCTATTCCAATGGCAGATACCTGCCAGGAAGTCCCAGCAGGGCTCAAGTTCTGCCAAATCACATCTGCTTCTTTGTCCTGGTTTCCCCCAGCTCATCTCTGATTTCAATTAACTGAAATCACGACAGCTATTCCAGTCCTACGTGGGCAGGGCAGATCCCCTCACTGTTTTTTTTCTTTTTTTTTTTAAATGAGTATTATTTTGGGGTGTAGGTGGAGGGGTGGTGCTTAAGTGAAAAAGTCTGAATCTGTAGCATAAAATCTCATCTCAGCCTAAAAGAAGAAGCTGGCAGATTGATGGAAAGCATCACCATAATGTGGAAGAACAAATGGGGTGAAGATGCTGCCAGATGGGAAAGTGAATCCTCCCTGGTTCTCTGAGCATAGATATCGTTGGTGGTGTATCTACCACTGGCACATTCTGCAAATAAACTTTAATCTTAGCTGCAGCTATCACCAAATTATGCCATGGTCTATAAGAAGCAGCAAAATATTGTACCCAAATGATCTGGGGGCTTGGAGAATCCTTTGCTTGCCTCACTCAGCAGATCCCAGATTAGCACCTCTGTCCTTACACCAGTGACTTTAGCAGCATGATGAGTAAAGGGGACTGAGGGATATTTCTTCTTTGTGCACCCCATTTCCCCCTCTCTAACAGCTGGAACCCTCTCACAGTGAGACAGCTGGGAGCAGTGGCTCTTTGCAGAAGGCAAGGTGGTTTCTATGTGGGTGAGATTGTTGTTGTGAGGGCTCCAAAGAAGAAGAAAAATCTCCTCTGTTACTAAGCAGGGATCTGAAGGCCATTGTCAGGGGAGAAACAGAAGAATTTCCATAAAAGGAAGAATTATTCTGCCTGCAGCCAAACCACCTGGACTTTAATCTTGTCAGATCTCACAACAGTAGCAGGACTGGTCAGCAAGGGGAGACAGGGTGTTGCAGTGATGCAGGGCAGAATGGAGGGAACTTCTTATCCTGTGCAGACAGTAAATAGATTATCCCTGTGGATTTTAGTTATTTTTTTCTTTCATGACCAAAAGAAGAAGAGTCTTTCATGATCCAGAGCGTGAAGTGTGCATCACATGATGTCTAATCTGACTTTCTCATCTAATTTCAATAGGAGCATTTAGATTATGCTGCATTACCTTTCCTCTTTCCACTTTCTTTCATCATTCACCTAAGCTGCTCTAACCAGTTGCGAGCCCCAGAACTGTTCGAAGAACTGTGTATGAAAAATTTCCTTCTGTTGTAAGCAACATAAGGCCCCTGGAAACAAAGTGACCCCTTGCCTGAGCAGCAAGAGGGGTCCCAGGACATTAAAGCAGAAATGGACATGACAGAGGAGAAGGGACATAGAGTACAGAGTCTCTGTCCATCAATCCAATGGCAGAGCCAACAGGGATCACTGTGGACTGCAGGGAAAAAGAGGCACCCCCAGATCCCAGCCCCTTTTTCTGCATTAGCCAGGGAGTAGCTCAGGCAGTTTGTCTCCTTGCTTTGCCTCTGAACCGTGCCCAGCAGAGATGGCAAAGCTGCAGAGGCTGACACAGCGGAGCTCCCTCCAGTGCCCTTGAAGGCCCTGGGACAGAGCTGGTGTCTGGGTTAAGTGCACTCACAGCAACTTTCCCTTGGCTCAACTAAGTGGTGTTGAGTTCTCTCCACATGATGGCTGCTTAAATTCACTGTAAGACAAGTAGGAGGAAAAGAATGGATCAGGGGAAGGAAATAACCAACTCTTGTCCTGCTGCTCTTTGGCCAGTAAAGTGATAAAGCAGAAAAGAGAGGAGGCTTTTCCCCTGCCGTATTAAGAAGCTGAAAATTGAAGAGCAAATGAAGAGTATATTTGAAGATAGCACAAATCCTCGATAAAGCCTCTCTGAAACTTGATGAAAAATTTCAGTGTGCATTAGGAAAGTTGGGATTTGCTAGAGGATAAATCCATCAGACAGGACAAACTGAGGAGAAGAGACAGACACAGATGATTTGTTTGGGCTCCCAAAGCAGTGGGATGGGGTGGGGGTGCAGGATGAGCATTAACCTCTGTTGGCCTGTGGGTCAGGGATGGAGCACTAGCATGGAGGTCAAGTGTGCAGGATCTTCCGTCTCTGCTAAGCCTCTCGTGTCATTTGAGGAGACAGCCCCAGCATGCTGGAACTCAGATGCAGCAGGTTCTGGGGCAATCGTGAGCCTGGCATGGTCCCCCTCTTGCCTTTCTCTGTGTCCACTTCCCTGCCACAGGGACAAGCTGTGGGCTGCACAGGCAAGCTGCACCCTTGATGGCTCCCTGCCTCATCAGGAAAGCTGGATAGTATGAGCTGCTCTGGGCCACAACAATCCAGAGTAGTATCAGATGTGGTGATGAGGTCTTTGGTAGGAGATACAAACCCAGTCACTAATCTCACTCTTGGTTTTCTCCAGTGTGTCCTATAGGAGAGCAAGTAGAAGCCCTCTGTCTAGCTTTCCACATCTGCACTAATACTCTCTCCCCAAATAGGAAAAGATATGGCCTAAATTTCCTACCTGCTCTTCAAAGATTTTTCTTACCCCCTATGCATTTCCAACAAATTAATTCCCTTGGAACAGGCCTGTAATTAAGAAACTGTACAGGGAACTTTGTCATCAGGTAAATACAGATGATGGTGTCTGGAGACAGAAATTCTTTCAAGGAAGATTAATAAGCAGAGCTCCTGTCCCAGTCTGTCTGGCAGTGGGGAGAGCAGGGTTTGAACATGGGGGAGAAGGGTCAATGCTCCCCCTGCTCTGCACATCTGGCACTATCCACCCAGAAAGCATTGTTCATGGAAGCCTTCAGAGGATACAAATAGTTTCTCTACTCTCAGGCTTTTTGTTTAGGTAGAACTGTTATTTAGACTGTTCCTGCAGCAGCAGGGGAAAAGGGCAGAGAAAACATGATTATTCTTGATCAGAAAGAGACACTTCTATTTGCCTTATGTGCATTTGCTTCCCACAGGGGACATGGACAGGAACTGATGCTTGCAATCCACACAGTGCATAGTGGGAAGGCAGGTCCAAGAGAGGCAATAGGACACAGCTATGCCTCTTCCTGGCAGATCATCCTGGAAACAGATGTTTTGCCTTAGGAGTTTGTGCTCTTCAGTGCCCACCAGGCAGCAGCAACCTGACTGCAAAGGCCTGAGTCAGTGAAGGGAGCAGGGAAGAATAAAGAGAAAAAGCTTTGCTTTACATTTTGAATGGAAAAAGCAAATATCCCACATGAGGACAAAAAAGCCCACAGAGGTCACAGCACATAAAGCAAAGGAATGGGAGGAGAGATGATCCAACACACATCCCAGAAACTGTGTTAAAGCAGCAAGAAGAAAAAAGGCTGAGGAAAGACATAATAAATATCCAGCACTAGAATCAATTAAATGTAGCCAGAGAAGGAAAAAGGTCAAGAAAAGACAGGCAAGAGAACAGCAGATCCTGGTGGCGAGTGAGATTAGGAGAGGGTGCTCACCCTTTAACCAGGAGACTTACATCCATAGCTCCTGTTATAGGGCAGGTTTGGACAGGACTACATTCCCACAAACAGGGAATCTTGCACAGCCACATAGGAACTGTTCCCATGGATTTCATATGAACCATCCCAGAAGTTATTTTATCAACTCAGCCAGCAGCACTGGCAAAGGGAAGTAAAAAACTGTGTGTTTTTCACAGTGATCCCTTCCCCATCACCGCTCACTAGAAAGTGGAATGGGCTTTGTGGCTCTCAGCAGCAGATTTTAAGCAGAGAAGGGGAAGGGTTAGGCACACTGGCCATTTCTGATCATCCAGCCCTTTCCACAGGCAGCGAATAACCAGAGCACACAGCTCTTGAGAACAATCTTAGAAAAGCTCCTGCTTTTGCGTAATAACTTGTTCTTTTAACCACAGGGACAATACCTGCACTTCTTGTGACACGTTTGGCCCTTGGGACATCTAATGACAGAATTCCAGAAAGCTGGATCACCTGGCTGGGAAGGTACATGGGCATTTCAGGGAACACCAGGTCTCATCTGGGATACAAATGGCTTCAAGTAAGCTCTCGGCCCAACATGGTGACTGGAATGCTGCTGACATTCCCAGGAAAGAGAGAAATAAAAAAGGTATTATGAGAAGGTGAGGAAAGCCTTTGATGCTCAGTTTATTGGGAGGCATAATGTGCTATAGGAGAGATTTAGCCAGCATTATCAAGTACTGGAGGACACTGTCAAGTCCTTCAGAAGAGTGGTGCAGAGCTGTTCAGGACACTTCCAGAGAATTTCTAAGAGGAATCATCATTGCAGACCTAAGAGAGGGAGTACTGGGCTGCTCCTTCCAGCTTGAACACACACTGACCTTGGCAAAAACCAGAAAAAGCTACAGGATGAGAAAAGAAGCAGGAAGATTTGGAGGGTAGGCTGTGCAGAGGAGGAAGAAGCCAATAGGTTGACCCAGCCCCAGGCAAGTGGAAAGGACCAGACACACCAAAAAAACCCCAACCCAACTCCAGGGACAAAGAAAGAAACAACAGAACACATTCTGAATGTCTCCCTGAATTCATGCCCTGTATTTTCATGCACAGAACAAGGCTTCAGAAGATCAAAAGAAAGCAAGGCCTCTGTTTGACAAGCAAGGACATAATTAAGAGGAGCTGTTTTTGGCACCAAAAGCCCCTGAGGTGTGCAGAAGCAGAGTAACCCCTCACACTACAGAAACCTTAACACAGGACCTCAGATGCTACAATGAAACCCTACAGGCAATTGCAATTTGGAGTGCCAGGAGGTCCCAGAGACAAGCAAAAAGCCCCTAGAGCCCACAACCCCAAGACTGGCCCAGGCTTCCATAAAAACTCTCAACAGGGGCAGGGTAAAGTGAATTTTTTCCCTGACAAATGCTCGTTTGTGGTCAGCATTTCCATGCCCTGTACCACTTGCAGCTTGGCAGGGGATATTTTGGCCACAAAGGTTTCCTTAGGAGGCAAAGGCTCTCATTTGAAAATGAGAGTGACAGAAGTGGCAGAAGATGCACTTCTGATGTGGGGAAGGAGCTAGATGCCCAGGTGTGATTAATGCCATGTAATTTTTGGTGTCTAAGCACAGATAAAAGCATAACATAGAAAATGGAGCTGGAATTGCTTGCAGTCAAAGGAGAGACAGCTTTTACATCACTTTTACATTGTGATTCTTTGATCTTTTTGAGAAAGGTACATAAGGATGAGATAAATCATGCCCTTCCTCTCCCACAGATATGAGGGGAGTCTGGCACTGTGATAGGCAGTTTTCATAAGAGAGAAACTTGCTCCCCACAGCTAGAGAGCTTTTAAAGGCTTCAGTTACCAACGTAAATACACAACTGACCAGGCAATAAAACCAGCAAGGACACCAATGACACAAACCCTGTGCCAAAGCCCATATATCTGGGAAGATGCTGTGCTTGCTGCAGGGGCAGGACCACTGCCACCACAGGGGAAGACCATGGGGCTGCCTTGGCCTTCACTCAAGAGATCAAGACATTTCTCCAAAGCTCAAGTGCCCTCCTCCTGAGGCCAAGCATGGCCCCAGCAAAAGGACAGCTGTGGAAAGCAGAGGATCACCACCCACACCCCCTGTAGACAAAGCCCCAGAGTCTCAGAACCACCACAACCTTCAGTGGAAGAGGCAAGAAACAAGCAGTTATAATTTCCTTTACATGACAAATGTTTATCTATCCCACCACTTAATGCAGCCTCCACGCCAAGTAGGAGCTAATGCTCTGCTCTGCTCTGCTCTGCCCAGCCCCGTTTTCTCATTTCTCTGTTTTTCTGAGTCTGCTAGCTGTGGCCCAGGAAGGTCATGGCTGCCTCTGTAGCTGCCCAAGAGCCTCAGCCTGAAGGGCAATTACAGTGAACACTTGCCTTTTCTCTGTTTGAGTGCGGGGTGGGGGAGTTGTGCCACAAACCCTGCCCAAGAAGTACTTCACAGAGAAGATAAGAAGACTCTCTTAAAAAAAAATAATATCCTGTTCTGGAGGGACCCAAAGAGGTCTTTGTTTAACAGGCACCACACACAAGTGAACAATGACAACTCAGGAGCCCCTGCCCTCCTCTACATAATGAATTAATTTTGCTGGTTTCTAGGGAGGAATATTTGTGTCTTGATATTCAGAATGCAATCCTGCCTGGGGAGAGGTACAGAGGTACAGAGCAGCCTTCTCCCCCTGGTGCTTCAGCATTGCTGTCTGAGGGAGGCCAGGCTGCTCCACCTCTGGCATCTCCTCAGACATTGTCAACAGGAACACAGTTAGCTCCAGCTGCAGAAGGCCATTAGTTTTGTATGTGCATAATCACGTGTGCTGACCATGTGAAAATGAGCTTACAGAGCTGGAAAACAATAATTCCCCTATTTGCATAACTTTATTCTTCATCTTCTCTGCAGACGTAGAGAGCCTGGACAGTGGCCACAAGCAAGAGAATCCAGTCAGAATCTGGAGAGCTCCAGAGGTCCATTGGGGTTGAAGGAATATTTTACAGCTAGGCAAGTGGTTGTGTTCAGTCTTGTCTCTCAGGAAGAGAGATATAAGCTAGGTTTCTTTGTACAAAGGCATCCATGGGGATTCTCCACAAATGGCACGCATTGAACAATTCTGGCCTTCACTAGTTCTATCAATAAATTTCAGTTCCCTTTTTGTTCCCCCGGGCCTGAGAGTGTAGGACATAACAAAATATCCCTTGTGCACAGGAGAGGTTCAGGATGAAGCAGAGGGAGCAGTGGAGGAGCAGAGCTGGCAGAGGGTTGAACCTATTTGAGTTCACAATAGCAAATGGATTTTGCTGGAACAGATTGTGGGATACCCAAGAGAGAGAAGTGGAACTGCTGTGCTCCCTGAAGAGGCTGTGCATGGAAAGACTGGACAAAGAATTGAACAATGGACCTGAGTGTCAGGGGTGCTCATGGCTCCTCTGAAGCCAAGTGTTCCAGCATTGGAGACATACCAGCACCGTACTGCAAAAGCACAGCACTGAGGGCTGATCCATCCAGAAAAGCAGAGAAACCAGACCCTCGTTGGGACTGGCCATTTCAGAACCACTGCCTGTCCCTTTTCAAGAGGTTGTCCACTCAACACTAACAGGAACAGACACACTCCAAAACACCAAAACCCTGGGCGCACACAGTGAAATGAGGAGCCTGTTACAGGAGTGAAGAGCAAGGGGACTGAAGGACTGACAATGTCCAGACAGAGAGGGCATTGCAAGTGCCATAAGGGTATGGCAACCCAGAATCTTCCACACCTTCTCTTCCTCTTGCACAAAACTGACAACAACACAGCTTCTTTCCTCTGCCCCAGCCTCATCTCACGCCTGCCCCCATCCTGGGATCTCCTGTGCCTGACACAGATGATCACATGGTCTGAGACTTGTCATGGGAATCCACAAATCAAGAGAAAGGCTCCTAGGCTGTGCTGTGGCCAATGGACCCCCTGCCGCTTTAAAGTTCCAGTTATTGCCTTCACAAGCCCAGGATATGGTGGTGATTCTGACTGCTGGAGGAGTTGTTCCTCAGCTGGCTGGTGAAGAACTCTGCATGAGCTTAGCACAACAAACCTGCAACTAAGCCCAGACCAGGCAAAGTGGAGGAGGATGCAGTTTCTCTCTTAGCTGTAGACACCCCAAAGTTGTGATGAACTATTGTTCTGGCCTCAAAAACATATGGCAAGGACTCCATCTGTGTGGGCCCTGGTCAGACCTTGACATGGTCTGGTAAAAGTTTTACTCTGAAAGTATGGGTTTGTTTTATTTTTCTGGTTTTTGGGAGGGCAATGACACTGCAAAATGTGAGGAAATAGTGGAAAAACATGTTCAGCAAAAACAGTACAAGCACTGCATGAGTGTGTCCCAGGAGCACTAGGGGAGAAGAAAGCAAAACGTGGCACATCATCTATTCCATCAAGATCCAACACACTGTCCCTCCAGTGCCAACACTGAACATTAAATCCACTTTTCCTCCAAAAAGCAGCCTAATTGATGCACAGGAGTGTGAACACATTAGCATGGGGGAAGCGCTGCGGGTCTGTGTGTACAGTCCTGGGGAAATGGGGCAAGAGGTGGTGGGCACTGGGCAGGGATCAGTGTCCCCCAGCAGGGCACTGGATGGGAGCAGGGCTCAGGGGGGTTGGCACAGGGGCTGTGGAGAGAGGCATCTGCAAGGCACCGCACAACTCACTGAGTACTCAAGTTTCTGAGTGCTCAACAGCCAAAGCACTTGATGGGAGCTGTTATTTAAACAATCCAGTTGTTAATAAGTGGAACCTTTTAGTCCTAATTGATGAAGAACCACAAGCCTGCAAGCCTCCCAGAGCTCTTCAATTATGGATACTGCCCCAGAACTGCTGGGAGTGACTGAGCTGGTTCATGGGCTGCCATGGAGCTGCTCATGTCCATCACTTCATACAGCTCTGACAGTGCCCTGGTTTGTCAGTGCTGCCATGACTGGGCCTTCCTTTATACACTCTGCAGAGGCAGAGTCACCTACAGCCAGTCAAAGGCTCTGAACTCTGAAGAATAAGGGCTTTCTGTGCAGCTGTTTGCAGCAATTCTGTCCTCTGTCCACTGCAGGCTTCCACCCCACCCCAGCTCACTGGCTCTGGTGGAGCCTGACTAACACAGACTTTGTAGCCAAACTTCCATCAAGTGTTTCCAGTTTTTTTCCTGTATCTCCCATATCTTCAATAATCTTTTCCCATCTGTGGAGTGCTGGACAAGCCCAGAGATCCTTTGTTTCCATACCCAAGCAGAGCCAGGTCAGCATGGTCAGAGCCCAAGTACTTACTGCCTTTAGCCAGGTTAAGGCATTTTTTCTCCCTTGATTTTTCTCTCTGCTGCAAGGTACCATCACTGTAAACTACCTTCCTGTGTGTAGCCATGAATAAAAAGCATGCAGACAGGGACCACTGAGAGGTGTGAGAGAGCCCTTCCCACTTTGCAATATATTTGATGTGTGAGCACACAGTAAGGTATGGGAATTCATCTAAGAGGCACCAACCTCTTCTGAAGGCTCTGAAATCCTCTGGTTCACTGTTTGGAAAACCTCTGGCTCTGCCAAATTAAACATTCAGAATGTTAAGATCCCTTCCAAACCAAAGCATTCTGTGTTTCTGTGAAAATGGCTGAGGGATAACTACCCTTTGGATACCAAAAGAAAAAAAACCAAAAAACCAACAAAACAAGATTGCTAGCCTGGATACAGCTGCTGGACTCAAAGGCAGGAGGCTGGAAGCCAAAGTGAGGGGCAATGCAGCAGCCAATTCCTTTTCTAAACAAATATTTAACATGCCCAAGTCCCATCCATGGATTTATCCAGTTGGGTACACTCCTGCCAAACAGCAAGAGCCTCATGAATCAGTTTTCTAGCAGAAGCACAATGTCAAGAAATTCTTCATGAAGCCCCAAATCCCTGCACATTCTCAGAGAGTCTACAATGTCTCAAGGGTGGAAATCATCTCATGGCTTTAAATCCATGTCATGGACCCTCCTCTTTCTTCGTAAGGAATTAAGTTTCCTGTCTTCTGGTACAGCTGTGTGCCTTTGCTTTCAGACCTCTCATTTGCAACCCATGAAGGTAAAAGAAGGATTAGAGGGAAGAGGGAATTCTGAGGTGGTAAAACAGAGTCTGAGCTGCTTCCCCACAGGCAGCCTATTCATTCTGCTGCCAGAGTCTTGCAAGGACTTCAGCTGTCCGCTCCTGAAGCCACCTAGACATAAATCAGCATTGTGGGGAAGGGAATGCTACTTATTCATGCTTTGTCATGCATTTCTAGACTCAAAAGTAAGCCACACTCTAGATAGGAGCTGAAATGCCTCTTCCAGAGCAATCTCCATGGGTGTGAGCTGCCAGCCCGGCTCAAGTGGCCAGACCCCAAGGAAAAGGCAGTTAAAGGCACGCTGGCAAGAGACATCCTCCAAGCCACTGCAGACATCCTCCAAGCCACCGTGTGGGGAGGGCTGAGCTCTGCAGGGCACAGCTGCTGCCTGTGGGGAAGGCAGAGGGATCCTGTGTGATCCTGTGGTCACCTCTGCTCCTGCTCCTCAGAGCTGGTGGGTCAAGCTCACCTCTGAGACGTTCAAAGGGCACATGGGCACACACATGGCCCTTTCTCTGCTGGTGTCAGACCTTTTTCTCCACAGCCACAACTGGTTTACCTCCTCTAGTCTATTCAGAAATCTTCAGTAAAGCTTTTATCTCTCCTGCAGACCTTTTCTTCCTGGGTTTGAGCGCTCTTCCCCGACTTTCAAGCTTTTCTTTCTGTGAGAACAGTTCAGGATAACTGTTCTGCCGTTGGCAGTGGGGGTGTTAGTGGCTTCAACAGACTGAATCAATCACTAGCAGTGTTCAGGGCAGACTGTAAAAATACTTTTGCACATTTTCATGCCAGGGCCCTTCCTATTGTTTCCATATGCAAGGAATATGCCATGACATGTCCTATTGGCATAGTGGGAGAGCATGCTGAATGAAATCCACACACCTCCTCCCATCCTCTGAGGTTTACATCTTGGCTCTTGCTGCCCTGTGCTGTTCCAGTTTCCCTCACATCTGTAGGCCAAGGGAATACCAGGCTGGAAAACACACTGATGCATCTCCTTCTATAAACAGGTTTCTTCCAGTATAATGTCCATCAAGCTTGGCTTCTCCACATCTGCTTCTTTCTAACCAGAAATCAGCCTTTAGAGCAAGCAATTTTGAAAAATGAAAAAGGAAAACATAAAAACCCCACATCATGGAAGCCCTGTGTAACACATTTTGTTTTTAATGAGGAAGCCTTTGAGGCAGCTTTGAAGCAGCTGTGCCAGAAGAATGTGTGCTGAAGCTCTTTGCTCTTGGGCTGTCACCTTATCAAACCTCCAGAGAAAGCAGGAAAAATTGCATTGGGGCTCAGGGAGAAGACTGCCCAGAAAACCTTGAGTGCTAAGTCAGGAGACTAGGGTCAAAGTTACAGATCTGCCTTACATGGGCCTTCCACAGCTTAGTCCCTTGAACATTTGCCTCATACTTACTGCTGTGGGGTTATTCTACAGCAGCAGCAGAGTAAAAGGATGAAGTAAAGTCCATCTCTCCAGATTCTGTGGGCTAGGGAGGGCTGCAAAGCCACTAGAATCATACCTGTAAATGCATTACTGCTAGAGACCAGGAGGCTGTCCACCCTCAAAAGCCTTTTGTTCAAAGAACTCTGTTGATGAGGGCAGCTCAGGCCCTGTGGTGGCAGCAGAGGGCTGGTGGCACCACAGTAGGGTGGCTAGGGAAGCCCCAGCACCCTGGTGTTTGGGTAAAGGCTCCAGAAATATCTGACCATGATATACACTTTACTCTTCAGCCCCTACACAGATGGTTCATCCTGCCCAATCACGTTGCCAGCATTCTCCTTCCTGCCAAGAGACCATGCATTTTTTCTCCTTCTTAACACATGAGCTCTCTTTTTTTTTTTTTTTTTTTGTTTTGTATGGGATGGGGGCTTGTCCCTTTTTTGCTTAATTCACCACAACAGCAAAAACTCCTTCCTGCAAGTAGCACTGACCTGCTCAGTCAGCAGTTCTCCCTTGCAGGGATGAGGTAACCATGGTATGAAGAGAACCTGAGGTTTAAGTGGACTTCATGTTCCTGCAATCAGTGCAGCCTTAATAAGAGCCTCTGCAGCCCCACATCACCTCCACCAGCACTGAACCCGTGCTGTCACATGCCAGCATATACAATAATACAAGGAAGCAGGACACCTAGGGACTTGGTCCTTTTGGGGCTGCATTTGTTCTCACACTGTTCCCCTTGCTTAGGGATCAGCTGCCCTGGTGCCCTGAGGCTCTGGCCCTTGCTCCAGTGCTGCTGCTAGAGCTGAGCCCTGTCACACAGCACAGCAGCCATGTCCCAGACTGTTCACTGCCACTGCAGCCTGCAGAGCTGCAGACAGCAGAGCTGCCCTTGCTTGATGCTTTGTGGCTGTGAAATCTAGCAGCAGAGGAGATCTGTGTCATGCTATAGCAGCCTTTTTGGCAAGCAGATAATTAGATCCTGCACTCTCTGTCTCTGGGTCCTGCAGCCAGCTGGAGATACAGCCCACAGACTGCCCTGAGGGCCCACAGAAAGGGGAAACACACTCATCTCTGAGGAAGATCTGGGTCCCCCTGGGTACTGGAGGGCTCTGAAGCTGGCAAGGTCACTTGTGGCCAGGAAAGAGCTGTGCTTTTGGGTGGTTTGAGCTCCGTGGGGTGGTGATCTGGCAGCAGCCATAGCAGTGTGTCAGCTGGGTGCAAAGCCAGGTCAGAGCCTGTGAGCACACGGCAGTGAGGCAAAAAGAGAAAGAATTGAATGTGCACGTGGGGAATTGCAGACTCTTGTGAGGTATAGACAGGGAAGAGAGAAGGTCTGAGGCTGTGTGTGCAGGGGTAGGTCCAGCTCTCAACACAGCCACTCATTCACTGTCCTCCACAAGCCACACAGCAGAGCTTTCTATTCACCTAGGAAGAGAGCAGTGAATGATTCCCCATGGCCAGACAGCTTTTGGAAAGGAGAGAGGTAGGTCACTGTCTTCCACCCCTGTCCCAAACATTAATTTCCTTGGGAAAAGTTAGACACAGAGATTTATAATGATCCTGTGCCTTGAAAATTTGCTATTTGGTTTCGGGTGACTGAAGCTTGCTCGAGATACTCAGCAGGCATATCAGTGATATGAGACCTTGGACTGTAGCATAAAATAAAATAAATCAGTGTTCAGCAAGGGATATGTGAAGCTGCCAGAAGATGAAACTGATCTCTGTTCTTGCAAATGGAGTTTACACATTTGTATTCCCAATTCCCATCACACAGCAGGGACCATTTCAACATGTGCACTGTGACACAGAGGAGCTCTCATCATTGCAGTGCCATACAAAGAGCAGGTCACTTGAATTTCTCTTCCTGGAAAAGAGAACAAGGGGAGCAGACAGTGTAAACCTATGGCAAGTTAAGGATTACTGTGTCTTCATGCCACTGGGCAGAGGACACCACGTATTACAGCCTACTGCAACCCTCCAGCTCGTGAAAGCCATTCTGGAGGACTTGCATTGGATCCTTGCAGGGTTGGCCATGATAGCAAAGTTGTCCCATCTCGAGTTTCAGTTTGTGTCACGGAGATGAGATGTACAGCTACACAGACAGAGGTGAGAGCTGGCAGGCTGAGAGGGACTGGAGGCTGCAATACAGATCTTGCCTAAAAATGCACAGGCACTGAAAAACCCTGCAAGCTAGATGTCAATGCCAGGGTGTGCATGTCAGCAGGGTTGCCATTCAGTAGTGAGTGCAAACAGCAAGGCAAAAGTTGTTGGATGATTTTCTGCTCTGGATGAGAATGCCACATAGGGAAAGTGCCCTGTTTCTGCCATAAACTAGCTAGCAGACTACAACATTGATGATCCCATTAGAGAGTGCAGTAAGGAAATAAAACAGTATTATACAAATCTGAAGTATTTTAAAATTTTAAAAAGTGGGCCATCTGAAACATAATTAATGCCCAAAAATAGCAGAAGGGGACCTCCTGACTTCGGAATCACCATGAGTACTTGTAATGGCAGCAAGGACTGTGCTGCTGATGGGCAGAATCAGATGACTGCTGGGCCTGAGCTGGCTTGCTTTTTAACATCAACTCTCAGCTGAGATGTGTCTGTAGCAGTGGCCACAACAGCACAGCACTTGGGAAAAATAAATCTTTTAACACTCTAGCTGACAACTGCTTAAGGTTACTTACTGCCCACACTGAAGCACAAGCTAACACTGCAGGAACGAATACACACCTAATTAAAAAAGCCATGGTAAATAGGGCAGGGACACAGCAGTGGCTGCCCTGCCTTGCACTGAAGCAGGGACAACCTCAGCACACCAGAGCAGTGTCCAGGCACAATGGCTCTGCGCCGTGCATGCTAGAAAACCATTGGAGAGAAATGTTGTTCTCAGCAGAAAGAAATGTAAAATGAGTTAACTAAATGTCTCTGAAGGACAAAACCCTGCTGATGATTTAAATAGCTGTTTTGAAACCAGCCTTTACAACAAACTGGTTTGTGATTGACAGAAAGAAAGGAACAAAGAAGCAAAGGGAACATGACAGATCAAGCCAAGCATATCTACATCACAGCAAGCACTTCTTTGTATAAAAATAATTTTATGAAATGGCCTCCCTGGGGGACCATGGAGCAAAATTAAGCCTAACATCTTTGCCTTTACCAAGACAAATTACAGAAGTAGAGTTTGTAGTAGGCAGCCTCACCTGGGTGTAGTTTACAGAATGAGTTGCCAGTGACGACGTTACTGTTGACCTGGGATGTTAGACACAGAAATAGAGCTCCCTTTGGCACTCACCAAAAGAATTGTGGCTGCATTTCCTTAAAATTCCTTCTTTCCCTTCTTTTTTCTTCATCAACAGAATTTTATGCATTTTTCTCTGCTGCATACCAAGATAAGACTGTTTAATGGAGCATAAACAAACAAATGAATAAGATTATTTAAAAAGAACTGCTGTGAAAAAAAGCAGTTAAAAATCCTGGAAAGACATTAGTAATGGGAAAGAAATCTGCTAAAATTCAGGACTTTAAATAATGGGTAAAGTAATACTTCCACAAGGTCTTTCTGCTTTGTTGCAGCTGAGTTGCTGCAACTGAACTCATCTAAGGAAAGGCTGAAAATGCTGTGGCTGTTCACTCTGGAGAAGGCTCAGGGCCTGTCAATGTGCACAAATGGCTGAAAGGGGAGTGCAAAGACACTGGAGCCCGGCGCTTCTCAGTGGTGAACACTGACCAGAGGCAATGGGCACAAGCTAAAACACAGGCAGTTTCCTCTGAGCACCAGGAGACACTTCACTGTGACGGCAGCTAAGCCTTGGCACGGGTATCCCAGAGAGGCTGCAGCATCTTCACCCATGAAGGCGCTCAAAAGCCATCGGGGTGTGGTCCAGAGCAATGCTCGACGTGGTCCTTGGCACTGCCTGGTGAGTGAGGCCAGACAAAATGACCTCCTAGGCCCCTTCCTACCTCAGACATTCTGTGCTTCTGTGAGCATAACTGGCAAGAGGAAAAGCCTTGGAGAAGTAAAAGAAGATGCCAAAGATAACTCCTTGAAGATTGACAGTCCAAGGTGTTAGATAGTGTGAGATCACAGAGAAGAAGCTGTTGGAAAGGTTGTCAATCTATGGCATCAACAAGAATCCTAAAGACAGATTGGCAAAGGATCCATGATGTTCCTAGGGGTTACTAATTGTCCATGTGCAGCTACTGTTCAGATTGAATGAAATGGGAAAAAACTATTCTCCTTTCTATGAAGCAAGCTTTGCACAACAAGGAATGAGGGTTAATAGAAGTAAAAAATTGCGGGGGTTTTGTACCAAGTTTTGGGTGCATTCCTAATAAGCACTGATTCATTTGTGTGCTCCTCTTGGATGCGTCATTCCAAGCACACCATCAATGCAGAGTCAAATAGGGTAAACGAGAAATCCATACAAATGACAAGAGTGCTGGGTACATCAAGCCCTATTGGATTCAAGTGATCTGTCTGAGCACAGAACAAAATATCTGGCAGCACATTATGAGATTCACCATTTCAGAGATTCTTGAACAGGAATTCTGCCATTGTCTAAAAAGCTTTTGGATCCAAGATTAATTAATACTGAAGTTGCTACAAAATAAACCTATGTGCCAGAAGACACAGAAGACCTCTCTAAAAAGAGGGTCAAACTGTTACTTGCTAGAGAAATGAGAAAGAATTTGATGTGTCATAACCACTAAATGAGAGTATGTGGCAAAAATGACCATGACATGTTTGTATAAAGACAAACTACATCAACAGAGTTTGAAATAGAAGGCATGAGTCTAGTTTAAAACACAGCCTGCCACTGATGAAATCACAGCATGATTAAAGGTCTGAGGGCAGGGCAAATAGATTTTGAAAGAAAGGAAAAAGCTGACTGGTAAAATACCTCTGCCACCCACATCTAGGTTGCATGTCTAGATGTCCCTAGGGGTACCCCCTGAGAGAAACAGAAGATTGCACCTCCTTCTCCAGGACTCACACAATGTCAGTAATGTTGCTCTGTGTCTGCAGAACTCAGTCCTTCATGGCATGAAATGAAGCTCTGCACCTACTGGAAACAAGCCAGTGGCCAAAGTGCATAGAAGGGACAAGTTTGGTAAACCAGGAATGGTTTGCTGATCAGAATAATGCCCTTTCCCCACTGTCTGACTATTGTTGGCTGGACTGAAATTATCTCTAGTAGTATTTTTTGATTACAGGTTTGATATGCTCTTAGGTGTTTTAATAAAATAACAGAATGTCACATTAACAAAGCAGAACCAGAATGTGTATCACTGAGGAGTCACTTATACTCTCATATTACAGTGAGAAAATGGAGATTTTTCAGGCACACAGGTATTTCCTTGTGTTTGAAAGCAGCAAGTTTGAAAGGTTTGTCTCAAGGCCCCTTTGCACCCCTTCTACAGGATTAAGAAAAGCTAAGACTTCTCCTCCCATCAGTTCTGCCTCCTGCACATCCATGGCCCCTCACTGTATAGCTGAGTGACCGGATCACCAGTGTACATGGCAGATACAACTGGTCATCAGATTGTTTGCACTGTCCCTGCTGCAGCTCTCCTTGAGCAGACACACAAACCTGCTTCCCCATCCTTGCAGCCACAAGGACACAGGAGAGTGTGGAACTGGCTCATGCTCCTTCTGTGCCTGTCACAAGAATGGCAGTGCCAGAGGACTTCATGCCATGTGTCAGTTCCCTTTGTAATATTCTTCCCTTCCAGTATTTCCATTCAGGACCCTTCAGCATTTAACAAAGCAAAGCAGCAGAAGTAAGAACAGTACAGGAGTGCAAGCAAAATGTCTAAATCCATCCAAATAGGAAAAGCAGCTCTAACATTTACCAGCTGGTCACATATACATCCTGCCAGCAGGATAGATCCCATGTTACTCTCAAGGGCAAGGAATTCCCATGCAGAGCTGCCTCTAGCTGCTAACCCACTACATGAGTTTGCTTTTGTTTTGGGATTAATTTCCAAGAGTGCCCATGTGGTTTTGTATGACTGTTTGTTTCTAAAAACATTTAGCCTACCCTTTTGAGTTCTGCTTTTCTTCCACTGGAAGATAAAAGCCTCACAAGGGACTGAGTCCCCAGAGAAGTACTTACAAATGTGATGTAGGTGGCTAAAACATATTGTTCAATTTCAAGAAGCTCACACTGTGTTTGTGCTGTAGCACACCTTTGGAGACAACCTCAGCACATAGCAAAGCCCCCACCTGCTAGCTGCTGCACGAGCACAGACAAGAGCTCATCCCTCCTGCATGAGTCCTGCACACCAGACATGGTGAAAAGCTGCTGGCACAGCAAGACTGCCAGAGGAGGCACAGCCCATCAGCCAGGGAAGAGGCAGGAGAGCCAACACAGAGACCCAGCGTGGAGATCCCCTTCTCAAGCCTTGCACCTGTGCCCTGGCAGCTGCTCTGCTTTCCTGACCTCTCAGCAGTAGGATAATCTGTGCCCCACTGCCTAGCCCCTCTCAAGGACTTGTTCAACTGTCACAGAAGGAGAAGTCTGAGGCCAGAGAAACCCTAGAGTGAGATGGAGGGGGAAGGAGCAGATACACACCTCTGCTTCAGCTACCTTTCCTCCATCATGGCTTACCCAACCCTGGTGTGGGTGGTCCAGCAGCAAAGGGTACCCACAGCATCCTCTTGTTAGTGTCAGCAGTGACAGAATCACATCACAGACATCGACTGTCTCCACTGCAGGATTCAGGGTGAGGAAGCAATAACACAGGTGCCATTTGTGTTGTGTGCAGCTACCAACAGCCAGCATGCTTTAGGGGGCTGCTTTAGACTCATCCCCCTCACCTCAATGCACCTGAGTGATCCCTCAGAGAGGAGACCCTTCTTCTTCTTCTGCAGCTTGTCTTTCTTGTGGCCTAAGACACACCAGCAGGAAAGGCAGTAGTTTTTCTTCCCTACCTGAGCTCTACACTACCTGTAATTGGAAAATCCCTCATCCTACTATAGAATAATTTATGCTTTTGATTTTGCTCTTGGTAAATTTCAACCAAGTTCTTGTTGGGGCACAACACTCCTACATTAGTGTCCAATCTGTACATTTACCATTCCTTGTGCTGTACTGTGACAGTGGTTTTGGTCTGGACAGGTGGGAATTGATGAATCTATTCCTCTCTGAGGGGTGTTTTGAGCCATGAGAACTCCAGCCAGCTGGACTGATGTGGAAAACAGCTGCAAGTCTCTCTAAGGACATTGCCCAGAAGCCTTGCTGTTAATAAATACCTGCCTGGCTTTCCACAAAATCTGTTACATTATATATATTTGATGTATGCAAAAAGAACAAATCCCAGGGACTGATTAATTGCAGGGTGAGAAATGTGAGTGCCTCTAATCTATAAAAAGGAAAAGCATGTAGCCTTTATGACTTCCTCTCTTGTACCAGGCTGGTTTGGAGTGTCTGTTGGCCTGTTCCTGATCATTCATCATGCACCTGTTTATTACCTACACTTTGGTCTGCAGCATCCCTAGCCCCACCATGCATCAGCTCCTTGCTCATGCCCTGACAGCTCCCCAGCCCCTCTTGCTTTGGATCACTTGAATTGCCCTTCACTGGACCTCTATGATTTCTGCACTCCTCATTAATTACACCCTTCCTTTCTTCCCTCCTATGTTTATTCTTCTGTTGGTATGGGCACACCTCTGCCTGTTTTACAAGCACCTGGCAACACATGGTGACAGAGTGTTGAAACAGCTTAGCTGGTGAGGGCTGAACAGCCGTCAAAATGCCACGTTAGTTACACAGGCACTGCTGACTGAGGAATTGGCTCAGACATTCAGTCACCCAGTACAGCACATTCACATTGCCTTTGCACTGAGCTGAGGGAGGGGACATGGCCACAAACATCACCACACACATCTCTGTGGGTGTGAGCAGAGCAGCAGGAACATTGGGCAGGTGAAGAGAAAAGCTACAGCCCCCTTCCCTATGCGGTGTACATAGAGAGAAGGAGACAGGGCTTGGGAGAGGTGCTTGAAGCTGTTTGTTCCCAGCACCAGCAGTGACATCATTGTCAAACTAGTTCTCAACACTGTCCACAGGCTAAGGAAGCCAGCCATGGACACTATTTCTGCACTCTTCAGCCATACTGAATAACCTTCCCTCACACATCTGCCTGGTGGTGGGATCTGCTGTGCCATTGATGACGCCCTCCACGAGCTGAATATTGAGTCTAAGTACCTACCAGGCTTCCCAAAGGGTCAGTGGCCATTCTGCTGGCTCAAACTGATAACCTGTGCAAGGGGGCACACATGCAGAAACCATCTCACTCACTACTAACATACAACCTCCCACAGGCACTGCTACCCAGGCACTGAGGTGGTCACAAGCTGGCATCAGAGGTGAAAGGAAGGATGTACAGAAGGACACATCTAAGTGCTTTGGGAGAGCACCCTGACAGCTCAAGCAAACGCCACTTTCTGGGCATGTCTCATTTGCAGTCAAACAAAGTATCTCCTCACTAGAAAATGTTTGACACTATCATTCACACAGCAAATATGTTAATGGGAACAGTTTCAGAGTTAACTACACAGCACATTGCCCAGCAGAGTGGGGCAGAGCACCTTTGCCATGCCCCAGCTGCTGTGTTCCTCCACCCTTATGAAGGGGTTAAAGTAGGCAGTTCCCCATGGCAGGGCTCAAGTAAGAAAACATAGACAAGAACCCTTCAGTTAGGCACTAAACCAAGGATTTTTGGTAATTTTGGGACAGTTGTTTTCCTCCACATTGTTAACTAAAAAATATTTCTGCAAAGAATAGGTATCATCTCACAGAATAATCTTTTTCTGATTGCATCTCCTGAGCTCAGACATTTCCAAATGCATGTGCAGTGCTGAGTATATGCCTGATTGCTGAATAAAGAGCAGCATTCAGATAACTGGTGCAAGGAGCACTCTGCAGTAATAAGCAGTCAGTCTTTGGGAGATTTGGATAGTTCAGGGTGTTTTCAATACATGAATGCTCAATTTTTTTTTTTTTTCTTGGCAGGATATTATTGCATGTAGCCTCATATAGCACATTGCATGATCACACAATAATTTAAGCAAAGTGAATTACAGCTTTTGTTGGCAAAACAACACAAAAGGTACAAAGAGGGATATAAATATGCATGCAGACATGTATGTAAAGGAGACACAAAATATTTAAGAAGTCACAGGAGGAAAAAAAAAAGGAGTTGGTGGTTTGAAGCTGTAATTGGGAAAAGATTAAAAAATCCATCCACACTCATTCAAAATTACAGGTAGAATTTTTTGATAAGAAGAAATTAATTATACAAGCTGGAACTGGGCCAGGACACTGTCCTTTTCTATACTACATAACGTTATCATGTTTGAACATGCTTGTAGCAAATTGAGTCACAGGACACAAAGCTGAGCACAACTTTCCTCTGAGAGCAGGAACAAGCCAGCACAGCCCCCTCCGGGTCACCCTGGTCTTATTGTCATGGGACATCATGCTTTTGAATGCAATTTTTCCAGGGCCCTGCTAAATCAGCCAGGATCCAATCTCCGACTGAATACAGCGTTCAAGTACAAGGCACCACTGTCCTTCATGCTCTTGTAGCCATTTGTGCTAATGTTACACCAGCTGAGAAGAGGGCTCACCAGGATTTAGATACAGAAAACAGCCCTGTGCAGCTGACACCAGGGAGCAATTCACAGGGACCTGTAAGCTCTCTACTTGCACAGCACTTTATTTACAGCTCATGTGGCAGAAAATGAGGGGACAAGAGGGGAAACACAGCATTGCAGCTGACTGACAACCTCAGTCTTCTTTTTCACTCCTGACTGAAAGCAGTGAGTGCTTCTTACACCAATAGATCTTCCTGCAGGATCCTGTTTGCCTCTCCCAATGAGGCTTTATCCTGTGCAAGGCACCACAGTGATGACTTTTGCTTTAGGGTCCTCTAATAAGCCTTCCTAATTTGAGAATAATGAAGACTGAAGGGTTCACATCCCTCAGGCCAGTCAAGGAAGAGGGCAGCCCAGGATAGTAGAGGTTGGGGACGACACTAATATATTTTAATTGCTTGCTAAATTTTTCCTGTTTGTCTGGTACAGAAAGGGGCCCTCTTTGCTCTGGTAATTTTGCTGCTGGCACGTGATGGAGAAATTTCATCCCCTCACCCTGCACTGGAGGATGTGGCAGCTGGCACAGGACCTCTACTGGGGCAACCATATTTCTGCATAGCTTGGGATTAACGTTGAAAAGACACAAATGGGAAGGTGGAAGGCAGTGCACACAGCACAGGAGGTGTTGGGAAGCCTGACCACTCCTGATCAGTTGAGTCCATTCGCCAGCATTTCGGAGGGGCAGCTGCAAGACATGGTGCACCCAGCAGGGGAGAGCTGGTCCCCAGGGCAAGTGCAGGAGCAAAGGTCCTTCTCAACCACAGCTGCACTGTCAGTGCTGTGGAGGGTGTCACGGATTATGTCCTGAAGGATGGCAGTGTGGCTGAGTTCTGGGACACACGTGGGGACCCTCGCTGTACTGAAGACAATGTCAGCCATTGCAATCATAAGTACCTTTGATTTCAGCTACATTTTTTCCCCGAAGACATACATTATTTTCTGACTCTTTGCTGCTTATTGATCTGCCATTGAGTGCAGGCTGCCAGGAGATGCCTCAGACAATAGAGTTCATTACAGTTCATTGCGCTCCCATTTTACATCACTCAGCCCTCCCCTCCTCTGTGCCTGACATTTTCAGCTACCCTGCAGCAAAGAACTTGGCCAGGAGGGAATTCCAATCCCACCTCTGTCCTCAGGGCCTGTCACTCAGTGCAACTCACCTGTAAGGGAAGCATTTACCCCCCAGTCATGTCTGCCACCTCCAATTAAACGCAAGCAGTGGGCTTTGGTTGATCTGTCCTTAGTTGTCTTCTGCTGAAGATGTCCATGGGTCCAAACTCCCAGCAGATGTTTCCCAGACCATGAGTTTGGTGGGAGATTTCTCTGAGCCAAAAGAGATATCTCTTCAGAGAGGTTGTAAATATTTTCTACAGTCCATTGACTAGACAGAGTCTAGATACCAGCAAAAATCTAAGCATATAGCTGAGGTTTGAACCCCTAAAGCTTAGGTGAGCCCCTAAACACACAAACACACACACACACATACAAAAACACATACTCAACACATACAAACACACACACACAGACACACACACAGACACAGACACACACACACACACACACACACACACACAGACACACACACAGACACAGACACACACACACACACACACACACACACACACACAGACACACACACACACACACACACACACACACACACACACACACACACACACACACAGACACAGACACACACTCCAACACCAATCAGCTGAACAATTATAAAAGAAGTGCTCTTCCAAGGACAGTTGTGCCTCCTACACAGGCCTCGGGCCAGCATAGCCTATGTTTGAGAAATGCTTTCTGCCTGGAGGAAAGACGCTTGGAGATATCCCCTGCTAGACACTGGGTAGGGTGGCCCTGTTAGGGAGATGCATCCCCACTTAAGGGGTGAGGGTAGCAGATCCTGGATGGAGCAGCAAATAGCTCTTTTCTATCACTGTGTTCCTGTGCTGTATTTAAAAGCTTTTCTGTAAACCTTGGCTCTTCAAAGAACCAAAGGTGTCAGTAAGTGCTGGTGGCATCAGAATAAACCTATACTTATCAAATTGAGGACCATAAGAGCAATGATAATGTGATTATTTCCCTACACATTTTTACCTACTTTTTCATACCTAGTCCCAGGTCACCAGGTTGTGGCTGAGGTGAAAGTAAGAAGAAAATCTATAGAGGAAAGTTAATCGATCTCTTCCCGCTTTCAGCACGTTGTTGTCCATCTGGGAGATTCAGAGAGGGAATCTGATTTTTCAGTTGCTCTCCCAGTCACTGATAGCATCTCCAGGCCTCTTAAAAATCATTTGCTTCAGCTAAAGCACTGTCAGTTGAGCCATTTTAAAAGTTCTGGTTGGATTTTATTGCAGTGAAATTTACAGAAGTAAAAAAACCCTGAGAAATACTTTTCTACTGTTCAAATCCTTCTTCAATCCCTTTTGATGATTATCTTTACTTTTCTCTCACACACTCCATTTATTTTTCTGTTTGGATTACTCGTAGTCTATTAAGAGTTTTCAAGTGTGTGGCTTGGCCAAAAGGTGAGTATTTTCAAACCTGAAATTAAATTGGCAAACATTTCTATCTTGAAAGCAGAACCTGTCAATTAAAAATTTCAATAATGAAAAAAGGAATAAATGTTTAGAATGGTATTGAAAAGGTATAAAATCTTTCTGTTTTGAAAAGATAAAAGCTCAAAACACTGAAACTTTCAAACCATTAGTTTCCCCTGCACCTCTAGCCAAGACTTTGTTCTGGCTAGCAGGTGCAATCTAGAGAAATGCCTGCCTGCTTCTGGCACATGAACTGGGCAAAGAGCTAAAGTTTGAATAAACTATACGGTATTTCAGCTAAGAGCTGGAAGTTAACCAATTTTGGTGAAGTATCCTGCATTTGAGTGGGAATTAATGCAGCTCCATTCCAGACCCAGAAAACAGAATTTTGTTTTCTTAACAAAAAATAACAGGTGCTGGCAGAATTGGCCCTAAAATCACATTTAATTTTTGCACAAAGCCACTGCCAAAAAAGTAATTATTACTCATCAAAATGATGTTGTTGGAACTCAGAAATATAAAGATGAGTACCTTATATTCGCACATGGTTTGAGACTGAAAACCAAAACCCCAATATTCACCTTTTTTTTTGCCTTCTGGTATCATTAAGGTCACAAGTGCACCGGTGGATTTTGAGACTGGGAAGAACCACTGTCACAAGGCTATCCACACAAGCAGCAGCTGAGTCATTGCACTGCAGCAAGCCCAGTGACTTACTGGGGGAAGGGAACGGGGCAGGTATTTCAGGGTGTGACAGTGGGGGCCTGGAGCTGCACCCCTCATTGGGTCTCAGATAATGTCCCACTTCCTTTGGTGATGAACAGCAGTGCAGACATAGGTAATGACCCATTTGTCTCTCTAGCTTCATATGAAAACTGAGTATTGAGCCTTTCAGTCTCTCCTGTGCTATTATTATCTCTCATCATTAGTACTTAACATCTATTTTCAGGATTTTCAATAAGCATGGGCTTGCGTATATATAATCCTATTTACCTTCATGTTTACTAGCTGGAGATTTTCTTTCCCTGGTTCACAGTTTTGCTCACCTTATGAATTATCTTCATTTACTAACATTTAATTTGTGTCAGCTGCTATAAGCTTCTTGGCTGAATGCTGCATTTCCTGTTCTGAATCTGACTTGGTGCATCTGAGTGTTTCTGCTGTGTTCCACACTTTTAATTGCACCCCACAGGTAGTCTAGCATCCTCTGACTAACTCAGCCAGTCCACTTTCTTTATTTTTAGCTCCCCTAAAAATAACTGACTGCCCTCTCACCATAAAAGGTGATGCACAGCTCTGTATTTCCAAAACATATCAGTTCTTAGCATTTCTTTATAAATAACCTCTTGAGCCTTTTCCATTGTTTGGACCAGGGTAACCTCTGCAGAGATCAACTCCTTCCCTCAACTTTCCTGTAGTCTTGGGGTTGTGATTACTGACTCATTCCCAGATTAGGTGACATCATTGAAGACTTCCATACCATCTTTGCCACCCCTGTCTTTGCCACTCGTCTTCAGTCACAGTCTGGGCTTTGTTTTATATAAACTGTATGCCAAAGCCTTGTCACTTGCTGGCTGACAGGAGGGGTTCAAGATACCTCCAAAGCCTTGCAGGTTGGTCAGCAGTGATATCAGCAACTTCATGATGGCTTTCATCATGCAATGCCCAGAAACATTTTCAGGCAGTATAAAGGGAGATTCAACCCACTGAGACAATCTCCCATTCCTGTCTCTGCCTCAGTATTGTTTGTGTTTCATGAATATGATCAGGCTCCTTCATCCACTCACTCTCATCACCCAACCCCAACAGTGTGTAGCCTCAACCCATGGCTAACAGTGAGCACCAGGGCAAGAGCCTCTCTCAAGTGACATTGTCATCCTAATTTCAACTCATCACCATTTCAGGCTTTTAAAACATCACTCACTCATGCAGCAAAATTCCCAGGCATCCTCCAAGTTAAGAACAAAATGAACGAAGACAACAAAGAAAATATTCTGATTATGGGTTCCAATTTTTTTAACCCTGATATTCTGTGGTACATTTCTTTATTTTTGAATATAAAGTGACAGAAATAATTTGTTGTTAGAAAAGAGAAAGTATCTTTGAGTATTTACAGGTTTTGTACATCACAAAGGTTTTCATGTTTTTGTTGATTTTTCTTCTTTTTTTTTTCTTTTTTTTTTCTTTTTTTTTCTCCACATCCTTTAAACAATGCTGAACTGGAAATCTCAACAGTTCACAAAAAACCTCTTCCCCAAAAAACAAACCCCAGTGAGAAACAAGAGAAACCAAAGGGGAAAAAATTAACTCCTTTCATAGCTGTCCAGGAAATCCATTTGCTTAAATACATATATTTTTATATTTATAGATATTATTTTTTCAAGTTCAAACACCCAAAATTCAAGAGAGAAAGGGAAAAAAAAAAAAACCAAAACAAGTGTCTTCCCCACCCCCCTCCAGAATCTCTTGATCCCTGCTTGTCCAAAATCAGAAAGTTATTTACAGAAAGAAGAACCGGAGGAGGGCGAGGGTGTAGGAGAGAGGAGAATGAGGTTGTGACAGGCGGAGAGGAGATTGTAGGATTCAGGCCTCGGAGAGGTGAGGCAAGCCTGAGTTCAACCGCACGCTCCCTTAGGAAGATGCCACACTGGGGAAGTGTCCCCCCTGTTCCCTTGCCCCCACATTCAGCACAAGGGTGCTGCCTTTCTGGATCTTGTCTCAGCCCCACACCAGGAGCTTGGTGTTTGTCACTGCCCTTCTCCCCACACCCTCCCTTGGTCTTCCCACGCCAGCCAGCCAGCCCTGGACATCTCCAGCCAAAGGTACACCAGGAGCAGAGGGAATGCCTCAGGGGTCTCTGCTGCACCCAGCTGAGCCCCTTCACGTAGATCCACAATTGGCAGCAATGGTTGCTGCTCTTTTCCCTCCCACCGGCTCCTTTTGCTGCTCACTCATTTCACTCCCAGTCTAGAGTCACTGAGTGCTCAACTAAACTGTGTTCACAGGAGCCTAACTCCAGCTCCACAGGTTCCACTACATGAGACTCATCCTGCTGCCAGCTAACATTGGCACCCTCTCCTTCTGTTTCGTGACTGCAGGGCATTGTCAAGTAACAGGCACTATGGAAAGACTTCACAGAAAATCCACCCCGGATCCCAATTCTTCCTTCCCTCTTTACAATATTCCGACTTCAACTGCAACCTGCTGGAAAAGGTCTGCCAGCTAAGTCAAATCTTACACGACAGAAAATGAAGTTTATGTTGCAGATGTGAGCCTGCAATTTCCACATGATTTGTGTGTATTATAATGTATTAATCAGGAAACACTATGTAAATGTGTGTAAATGCAGACCACGATCTTAAATCAGTTTTGCATAACGCAAGTAAACAAATTAATCTCCCAATGTGCTTGTAAATGTTAATAAAAACTTGACATTAACCGTTAAGTTAATGTCACTAGATGATAATGTTACTGGATGAGAAAGCAGTGTTGTGTGTCACATGTGTCCTTTAAATGCAAATGAGTAAAATCTACATGTCCAAGAAACATGTTCTTGAGAACTCAAATTGCTGTTTGCTGCAAGTCATGTAAGCTCTACTTTATCCGTCAGCAATTTCTTTTTAAAACACTGCCTCCTCCCTGGAGAGAGTAAACCATCCAAAATGTAAGGATCCCTTGAATATTTGAAGAGTGGCAGTGACTGTGTAAGTAGGAGTATGCATAATTTAAAGAGGTTCTGGCAAGACAGACCTACAGTTTTGGAGCAATTAATTAGGCTGCAAATTGAACTGAGCTGACCTGTAACCTTAGGTAAGCTGGTTTTATCATCCTAGACTTTTGAAAACAAAAGGAAGCTGGGTCAGCCTCTGTCCATTTGCATGTTTATTTGCACTTCAAACCATCCTTCAAGGTTTGAAAGCAATGCCCAAGAAATAGTTGGCCAGAAAGTTCAGTCACTATTCAAACAGACCAGGATGTCTTGGATGAAATTCATGAAGAGTTGCCAAGATGAATGAGCACTTTGCATGATACAAAGAGGTTCTTGATGAAGCTTCTCCAATGTGACAGTCTGAGGTGTTACTGCACACTGGTGGAACCAAAAAAAGGGAAATATTTTCTATACAATATTTTGACAGTCTCCCTGTAAATGCTGAAAGTTTGTAGCAGCCTGACAAAAGCAGCAAAGGGATGCTCAAGACTACTTGTGAGGAGTACAGTAAGACCTTGATGTGCAAGTTTCCAAAGAAGGGAAATGAGTTGCATTTGAATCTTAGTAGAGTTTCAGCTGAGAGAAATTAGGTCAAGCTGGCAGCAGAGGCTGAGCCCCGTGCACTGCACACATCCTCAGAGAGCATTTACAGCTCAGCACCTCTCTGGATTAGGTCCATACATGCACTTTCCCATGCTACCTGTAAAAGTAGAGCTCATTGAAAATGCACAGAGCAATCACAATTTATGGTTGAGGTTCTCTTTGTCCAAGGCTGGGATAAGTTATAGCATCCTCAAGGCTTTGCCCAACTGAAGAAGTGAAATGAAGCTGGAAAACAAGAGCACTGCCAGAATATCAAGATTTCTCACCAAACTCACCTGAAGCAGATGTTGATTACCTTGGGCATGCTCTCATCCCTTCATGATTTCCAGAAATGTAAGAAGAAGAAAACATCCTTCCAGGTACTGAAGTGGAAACTGTGGGGTCTTGTGGCTTGCTCCTGAGTGGATCCCAGATTCACCTCCTCACTGCTCCCCTGCCTGTGTAGGAAAACCTAATCACCTTAGAGCATGAGGGAATCTCAGTCGCGTGGTATGTGCACCATGCTGCAAAGAGATGAGTGTAACTCTTTCAAATCTTGAAAAAAAAACAAACAAAAAAACCCCAAAAGGCTGAGACTCTGACTGGCTCTGCCTTTCAGGTTGAGGTCTGTCCACATCCCAAATCAAGGCTCCCAGCACAAACTTTCTGAACTATTTCTGACTGCATCCCGGGAAGTTACTACAATGCTTTCTCCAAACAGCAGTCATAATACTTTTCCAAATGAAAATGTCAGATGTCCTTTTCCTCTGCTCCTAGTCTTTATCCCTGTTCATACAAATCATACCAAGTCACCTGGCTTATCATGCCTGGATGCCTCAATTATTTCCCCTATAAAATGTATGTCTCATTTAACCTCAAGAAAATTAGATGCAAAATGCATGCAAGATTTCCAGATATTTGCATAATATATGTAAACTATGGCATCTGTCAATTTACTTGTTAATGTAAATGCTAATAGTAATGTATTTTAGTTTAGCATCAAAATTGCAAACTCTTTGAAGTAAGGACTGTGGCAGAGTGAAGGATCAAATGGACAAATCTTGTCTGAAAAAAGTACCTAAATGGTTTTGATCAATTTTATGTCAGGGCTTCACCCTGCTGGCACAGCATTTCACTTTACTTGCTGCTTCCCAAATTAATGACTGGTACTGACATGGTCCAACTCCACAGCAATAGTGTTGTTAGGAGAGGTGGAGTCATTTTGATCAACACAAAATTACCCCTGAAGCCACCAGTCACTGCTTGCATTCAGTGTGCATCCCCAAGCATACCTTTCTGATGAAATCCTGCCCCACAGGCTACCTGCTTGCCCCTCAGTGACAGGAGCTACTGAGGAGGGAACTTTTGCATCTTCTCAAGGGATCTTCATATCCTCAGCTCAACCCAGGGCATCCTCCAGGATTAGTTGGTAGTTGAGATAAATATCACAATATTTTAAGCTCAGGAGAACTCAATTAATTTACCTCAGTATTAAATAGTCCAGCCCCTTCATGAAGAGATTTTAAGAAAGAATAAACATTTCTAGTTTCTGTAATGGAAATTTCCAAAGGCATCTGAGCATCTAAGCACTATTGGCTTTCAATAAGATGGGTTTTGATTTAAGAAATTTCTTGTATGTTTTTAAAAATCCTTCCCTATGTGATGCAAACATGGCAAAAGCATTAACTGTTTATTTTTGCCCAACATGCAGTGCTGATGGCTCACATCTGGGGTTGCCTGGGGTGCTCTAGGTCCAGGATGTGTACTAGGGGGACTTGAACAGAGCCAAGCAAGTGCTAAGTGATTGAGACTTTGGACTCAGGGCTCATCCCTTGAGACCAAGGGGGCAAAGAAATTGACTTCCGTGGCAGGAACTAGTCTATTCCCTCAAAAAAACCCAATTAGAAACATGGTCAGAGGCTGTGTTTGAGCACCAGTCAAAGATCTGCCTTATTCTACCACTGCTGTGCTCAGAGTGACAACAGCCAGAGTTTCCAAGTGAGGGATGAACCTTCCCTTTCTCCTTTCCAGGAAATTTTCCCATGGGAGCTGGGGAAATAGAGAAGGAAGAAGCCAATTCCTTCTTTTCTGCTTTGATGTGAGTCTACACCCCAGCCTTGAAGGAGTGGCAAGCACACGGTGTAAGTCACTCAGCATTCCAGTGCGCGTCCGCTGCCAAAGGACAAACGCCTGCCCAAAGCTTCACCTTGCAGCTGGCAGGCCTTGGTGTCCTGCCTCCTCAGCAAGGATAACTAATCAAAGGGCCACAGAGACAGGTCCAAAGCATCATGCTGCTCCAGTTTTAATTGAATGCCTCAGATAAGAAAGCAGCCATGAAGCCCTCACACCCTGCATGTAAAATGGGGAAGGTCAGCAGGGACAGGAAATTCAGTCGCGGTTGCAGCACAGAGAGAGCCCTGAAGTGGCTTGAGGAGGAAGAACACCTGAACAGTTAGTTCCTAAGTAATGTGAAGCTGCAAAGCTAGAAGAAATGGCTGGTTCATTACAACTAGCTCCTCTTCATTCCAAATAGTGCGCTTTTACCTGTATCTTAGCACAGCAAGGTTCAGCCTCCAGAGCTGAAAAAGGAGTATCTCTGTGCAGGAAAGGACCAAAACCTGGGGAAGTGCCTTCATTACATGGAAAAGTCCTTATGTGTGAAAGGCCTAAGAGAAGCCTAATTGTTTGCTTCAATGAGTAAAGAACATCTGATAATCTTCCCCAGGTATGGGAAATACCCCTTTGGAGATGCCTTTTGTGTAACTACAATCCTAATCCCTTGTTCAAATGTCAAAAAGATACATTGAATATCTGGTTTTCGCTGACATAATCTTGGCTTCTGGTAGTGACACAAATAATCTATGAGGGCAAACAAACCCAGCAGCACTCGTTAACAGAGACATTTCAAGAGTATTCAAGGCTTGTGTGCTCTAGACCTCCAGGCTCCTGCCTTTGCTGTACATATGTACTGGAAGGAGTTCTGTCCTCCCTCTGGCATGGTTGAATGCCTACCTGAAAGACCTGATATCTGAGCAGTTTGGTGCAGAGACAAGGTAAGCAGAATGAAAGATGTTTCACTTTGTCATTAGGCCTTGTGGGTCTAAGGGAAGATGAGCCTCCTGCTTCATTCCAGTGAAGGGAAGGTGAGCAAGCACACTGGCTGGAGTAGAATGGCCCTTGGCTCAATTTCCAGCAAACCACGTTGCCACAGCCCTGGTTCCAGAGTCTGAGACATTATGCTTGGAAATCTGAATCTTCAGAGCATTCTCCAAATGTCTGCTTTAACTCTGGTCCACTGGATGGGTCCACCAGTAACAAATGCAGAGCTAGTGCAAAATGGTCACAGGTGGAAGATACCATATTCTTTGTAAGGAAGCAGGTGGAATCTACAAGGTACTTGAGCAAAGTAAGATAAACAATACCCCTAAATTGTGTGTAATGACTTCTCTGCCCTCATAAATCACTGAAATACACAAAGGAGTCTCCCACAAAGGGCCCTTTTTCTTAACATGCAGTTGCAGGAGGTCACAAGGGCAAAAAGGATGGGACTAGCAGACATAAGAAGTGAGAAGAATGGTAAATAGCCAGATACTCACTGGAGGAACAGCCTAGATTTGTAACTAATAATGAGAAAAGCTTCATAAAGCAAAGTCTTTTCTTCCCTGTAGGAGTCAAAAAGCAATTTCAGATAGTGCATGGCATAGGGATTGGCAACAGGGAGAAACAGCTAACTAGGACCCACAGAGGCCAAGAAGATAATTCAGGATTTAGTCTTTTTTATGATAACAGGACTATGCCCCTCTTTTTTCCACCAAGATGTAATGTTCCCATGGATCCTCTTTCATACTGGCTCAGAACTCAAGAACTCACCAGTCTAGCTGGTGTACACCATCATTGCCTTCAGGTCCTCCTTGTCTACTTCACCCAAGTCTACATTGACTTGAGCACAAGGCAAGATTTCTATCCAGGATTCTTTTTTCCTAGCACACTGCTAGAGGTGTGGCCTAGGTTGATACTGAGACTTCACTTTTTTTCAGACTTCTCAGTAAGTGCTGAACACAATTTATTTCATAGCTTATTTTAAGCTATATGGTACACTATTTCCCTGTTATCTTCCAGTCTACAGTGTAGAAGACACCCAGACAAAAAGGACAGGAGCATCAGAGAAGGTACCTGCTAGTTGGTGGGGCAATGTTTTAGTGATTGTGTGGGAGATGGGAGCATGAGGCAGTGAAGCTGAAATTCATTTGCAGGAGATCTGATTCGCTCAGACATGTGGAATACCTTCAAGGCAGAATGAACAGAGCAACCGACCAACTTCCCTTGACCATTCCAGAAACCAGCATCTCCTCTCTTCCGCGCAAGAAGGACTCACAGCATGTGCTGAGGAACCACCTTGATCCACAGCAAGGTGCGGTGGGTGCTAGCACCTGCTCAAAGGCAATGTAGTGCTCCAGCACCTGGAATCAGAGCCCTCAGAGGAGATAAAGAGCACTGATACCTCACCACCTTCACGGGAGCAGAGAAGCACAGCCATCATTTCTAAGAGGGTCTGGAATGCTGAGATGACATACTGTTTTGTCTGGAATTTGGAGAGGCAGTCTGCTTCCTTTAGTAAACCAGGGGGGAGGAGTAAAATTTTTTTAAAGAGTGAAGAATGGCACCAATATATCCTGCAAAAGGACACTACCTTATTCTTTTACGCAGAAGGAAATGTGAAGAGCCCCCGGTTTAACTCCCATAATTCACATTACAAAAAAAAAAAGAAATTTTTCAGTCCTTCGTTAATGTCTTAACTCCTTTGTACCTGCCTCCCGCTATTGATACCTCAACTACTCAACAATCTTAAATCAAGAAGAAAAAATCATGATGAATGCCACACTCAAAAGCAATTCATGGCCATTTTCAATTTGCCTTTTGGTTTTTTGAGTCCTTGGGATTCATTCTGTTCTTATTTTCAAGGTTTTCTTCCCAGCAATCACAGATAAAAAAATCTTTTCATATGGAATGAGTTGTGGTTTTCTTTCTTTTTTTTACATAATCACAAGATTCCAGCTACCAAGATTGAATACCAAGACTGAAGAAAAACATTATGTATTTGAATCTCACTGTAAAAGCCATGACTGCAGTATCCCTCTCTCATACACCACTGCTTCTCTCTTCCTTCTTTTCCCTCAGTAACTAAACAAAAACACCCTTTGCACAGCTTTTATTCTTGATCATTTTATTTTGGTGGTTTTCATGCTACATAAAAATTAGTTTTTATATCAAAAAATTATTCACAATATTTCCAAAATAGTTCAAGTTTTTTTTTTTCTTTTTGTGTTTTTTAAATATTTTTAATGTATTTTTATTTCTTTTTTTTTTTTAACTGCAGCTAGGGTTACAAAACATCCCATTTCCTCTTGCCACCACCAATTCACTGTCAGTTCCCTTTTACATTTGCATATGTAAAAAAAAAAGAAAAATAACAAAACTTTTTATATCATTTACTTGAGAAATAAAAAGTCATTTGGCACTCATGTCTCTGTGGCTCTGATTTTCACCAGTGAAGTGGCTGGAGGTGGGCGTGTGTGTGTGTGTGTGCGCGCGCGTGTGCACACACATATGCATGCATAAAGGGTACGAAGAAGAGGCAAAATTTAGGCAGAGATGGTCTCAGAAGCGGACAGGATATATCTGCTGTGTTCAACAGCCTGATGGGTGGCCAGGTTCACCACAAGGTACCAACAGCTCAAGAGAAGAGGAGGTAGCAGTGTTGGGCAGTAGAAGACTTAGACTAGAGGTGAGTATTTCTTTTTCTTTTGGTTGCTAGACTGAGCTTACCAAAGGTGCTCTCCAAAGTAAATGTACATTAGTTAGAAAGCAAATACAGCTGAAGTTGACCTTTGACAGGTCTAGAGACGCTACCTGCCCCAACCCTAGTAGACACAGCAGTCCTCCACTGCTATCCTCAGCCACTTCCAAGTGCCAAAGGATGAAGGTGCTGGGTTTTCCCTTAGGTATCATAATATTGAGAGGTGGCCAGCTGCCCATGCACCACCTTTTATTCCTACTTCATGGTCTGTGAGACTCTGCTCAGCCTTGAATGATGTTGTCCAAGCTCAGATTCATTCCTACCCACTTGCAAATAGGTCAGGAGAGGCAAGGCTGAAGACCTCTGGCCCATTCAGGGTCATTCATTTGTCCCTGTTGCAGACCTACATGCCTGGCTCCTGCTCCAGTGTGGGAAGGACTGTGCAAGGGTCAGTGAACCATCTTCCCCTGCCTGCCCTCCAGCCTGATCCACAGCCCACACGTACTAGAGGATGATCAGCTGTGGGTGACCATTCCCTCTGGGTCAGGCCCCTCTGCTGCAGGGGTCTTGTCCAAAGAGTGGCCATGGAAACTGCCAGTTCCATCCTCACCTGAACAATCTTGCATGGCTTCAGGAGGGCAGGACCCAAGGTTCAGACAGGCTCCCTGCCTTGCAACAGCTTTTGGTGCAATGGCCAAAGCTCACGGGAGAAACATTTTAACACTTTTTAAGGGAAAAAAAGAGATATTTTAAAAGTAAGGAAAGAGAGGGAGTACCAAAAAAACACCAAAAAAAACCCCACAACTACAACAAAAATCTCCAAAGCCCACTTGTGCAACAATTAAATATTTTGTCTTCTGTGACTCCACAGGGAAGTCAGTGAAAAGCTACTTCCCGAAAGGCTGCTGCCTCCACTATATACCAGGCCTCACCTCCAATTACAGATGGTGCTTTGGTCACTGGCAAAGAGACGTTTCGAGATAGCCCTGCCATTCAGGAAAAACATGTACAAAGGAAAGACCCCAGATACAGCTGAACCATACAAACAATAACCGCACAGAACTGAGGTCTCGGAAAGTTGTATTGCTGAAAACACCTCCCTGCGCCCACTAAAAGGACTGTGTAAACCAACAAACAAACAAACATACAAAATAAATCAACAGCTAAACAATAAACCTTTCCCCCCCTTATGTTAGAAATTTTGAAAATGCAAAGCTAAAAAGAGCAGTTTGCTGTGTTTCTGACCTCAGGTGAGAAACAGCCTGCTCCAAAGATAGGAAAAGCAACCAGACAGGCAGAGGCCTCCAAAGCTAGCAGCTTTCTGTGCTAACCTTCACACTGACTGCTGTCCAGTGGGAAGGTTATTTCCTACAGCACCTCTTGAAGGCTCCAGCTTGCTAGGAGTTTTTAGGTGTATAGCATGTTGATAATAGCAATAATATCTAAAATACACACACGCACATGTACAAGCATTCACACACATATATCTTCTCTTCCATAAAAGACAAACTTGGCAGAGCACAGGATACAATTTGATGGAGAGGAAAGAGCAGCTAGACATGGAAGAAAGCAGAGGAAGTGAATGGAAGTGGTCTGATAGAATGAGTCATTGGAGACCACAGATTATTCTCTTACATTTCATGTATGTGAAGGAAAATAAACCATCAAAGAGGCCCAGTGACACCAGCACTAAAGGGCTGGCTAAGCAGACTTAAGATACGCTAAATGATGAGTGCCCTAGCCCCTAAATGTTGCTCCTTCCTTTTCTGACTAATCATGGCATCTCTTCATTGGGTCCTGATTGTCTTTTCTGGCTGCTGACAGAGGACAGCAGTGTCTTGTTCAGCAGTTGGCCAGTTAAAGTGCTGTGCCAGTTGCTGTAGGGCCCTCCCAGAAGGTCATCCTCTCTGGTGCTAGCAGTCTTGTGATCTCTCCTGGAAATGAATGGGATGGAGAATGGCTGCAGGAAGTTTACTTCCTTCTACTCTCCCTTTTCACTGTCCCCTCTGGAGAAATGGAAACCCTCCAGAGTGTAGGATTTGCAAGCTCTCTACTCAGCTCCAAGCAGCAAAAGTGATGTTCTTCCAGGTAATGGGATGGGAGACCAATTCACCTCAGCTCAGCTTTTTTGTGCGTCTATCTGACACAAGAGCAAGAAAGGACAGGCTAGTGTTTTCTTGCAAGTGGAATTTCAGTGCTTGCATCACCCTAGGAGGCAGCAAAATGAACAGCAAGGGAGTCTCTTGTTATAGTCACAATTCAGATTGACCAGATCTCTCTCAAAAGACCTTACCAGTCAGGTTGTGATTGTCTTCCTGCTCCACCTACCAGTTAAGGCCAAAGTAGGTAATGAGTGTGGCACAATGGTTTGGAAATGCGGCACAGTGAATGAAGCACAGAAGTGAATGAACACATGGAATGGGTTTCTGATGCTGAAGTCAAACCCTCTACAGGGGTCTGCATCCCAGCCTCATCACTGATTTACATCTGGTCCCCTGGAATCCAAAGAAAGCATCCACACCAGGGTGTACCAGGAAGGAGCAAGAGGGTTGCCAATTAACCTGCAGGTACCTACCATCACCTGGCTTTAGCAGCACACGGCTCCCATCACTTTTGTCTCAGCTCAAACACATGCGTACAAACACCTAAGCACAGTGGCACCACACATACAAATGTGTGCAGGCTGCATAAATACACATACCAACATGAACCCACCCCTGCCCCCCACGACAGACACGTGCAAGAAATACAGACAAGTAGCAACAGGCATGCAACATACACAGGGTGATCCCAAGCAGAGGGAACCCCTCTAAGCTATGTTCAAGCATGGTAGGTTCCTGGGAGATGAATCCTGGCAAAATACACAGCAGAAAGAGGCCCACACAAGGAAGAGAATGCAAAAAAGCCATTCCAGGCATCTAAACCCCTAAGCAGCTCTTCCGAAAGCTCCTTGAATTTCACAGGAGTTTAGCTGCCTGTGAAGATGGATCTGGCTCCAAGGCCTGGAAGGAAAGCAGAGGGAGAAAGTACAAAACTTGAATCTTATCCCCTTGACTGATTTTTGTCTGTTCAGGGACAGGTATCACCTTTTCCCGGTTGACATGGGACTTACCAGGCAAGTGTCCAAGGACCTAGAGAGAAGTCTCATGTAACTGATGCATTCTCTCTGGACACCCTGCAAATGTTGCCTTTATGCTGTACTTTTGGCACATTGAATAAGCAAAGGAAACACAGCAAAGGGCCTCGTGATGTTCAGAAAGGTAACTCACTATTTTGCCATAAATTAATCTATGGGATGTTCTCCCAAGGAGATACCTAGCTGCATCATTGCAGTAGCACTAAATGGGTCAGCATTTCCAACTCCATTTATGTTTAGAGTTCTGCCAGGAGTCACTCAAATGTGCAAACACATACCTCCTCCCAGACTTACAGGTATTTGTAGCCATGTATTCACTGGTACACAGACCTCCATGGACCATGCTGGGACAGTTTTGCCAGCAACATAGCAAGGGTACATCAGATCCTGACTGCCCTCCTCACACCTGGGAGCAGAGATCCATTCCCAGGTGGCTGTGGTCGTTTTTCTCACCCAGAAATCAGAAACACAGGCCTGCAATGGAATGGCAGGTTGAGCAAAAGTTAGCTGCAGCTGGGAGAAGATTGCTGCTCTGAATAACCTCTGGCCATGCTGATCCTTTGCATTGCTCCCTGCACTGCCCGTGTACTCCCATACAGCTACACTACACACACACAGAGACTGACTGGCCCTGTCTCAGACTGTGGCCAGCAGACCTTGGTGTCTTCAGGGATAAGCAGCCAGTGCCAGGGACATTGAGGATGATGGGTTGATGGACGTTCCTTTAAGGAACAATGCAAATTGTCAAAAAGGGAAGGAAGGACCTGTCTTGGCATCTGCTTAAAGCCTCAACCACTCTCACATTGGCTCTCTCCATGCTTATTCACCATCCTATCACTCTCCTCACTGCTATGACATCAGACCACCAACCCTAGCAGATAATGCCAAGTACCAGTTTATACTGACTCATCAGACAGAAAGGGACCAAATACTGCCAAGGGTTCACTCCCAGGTCTGCAACACGGCAGAACTTCACATAGGTCTTTAGAAGACTCTAGGCAATAAAGGAAGTGCCCTGTGCTTTTAAAAGATAGCATACTTCTCTCCAGCAGCCTTGCTTTATTCACATAGAGTAAAAGCAAAGAAACTGTACTGATCCTGATATGGGTCAACCTGGAGTGGATAAAAACTCTCTCCCTGCTATAAATTTATCAGTCAGCCATCAAGGACAGAAATTAGGTTCTTTCTCCAAGCTTTCTCAGAAAATACAATTTCACTGCTCCCTTGCATGAGCAAATTTGCCATACTGATGATTTCTTGAGTGTGCAAGAGCAGAACACTACCTCAGTGAACGTGACAGAGAAGTCAAAAATAGCTACAAAATATCATCTTTTAAAAATCTGGTCATAGCTAGAATTTTCCAGGAGAGAAGTGGACGCCTGCCCTTCACTCATCTTCCACACAGCATTGCACAGGCTGATGAAGACAACAGAGCAACAAGAGAGTAATAAGAGAAGGAGAGCGGGAAAACAGCCAACAAAAGTAATTCTGAGGGAAGAGGCATTGAGATGAAATTGAAGAATTGGTGTAAGATGGGAAAGTAGATAAGAGGCCAGGGAGATGAAGCAGTAAGCTGCTGGAGAGATCAAAACACCTGAAAATGAGGTTCTGCTAAGAGGAAGGACAAAGAGCAGAGGAAATGTAGTGGTCAAGAATGGCACAGAGGGTCTGAGACCATATTCCCTCCCCTTTCACTGGTACTGGAAAGACCACAAAAAGAGGGAAAAGGAAGGGTTGGCCAGGAGAGGAAGGCCCATAGGGAGGTCCCTGTAATCCACAATAACAAATGCACCCTGCTGACATCCCAGGGAGAAGACAATTGGGACCAGGGAAGAGGAAGTAATCAAAGAGCAAAGCACATAGAGAAGGAAACAGCCTTGTGCCTCACACAAACAGTCCCTAGCAATCGACACGGCTTTTATTACAGGAAATTATTAACACCCTCTGCTACCCACCACCCCTTACCAATCCCAAACCTCCCCTCTCTGGGGACCCTTTCTTGGCACACACATATAACATCCAGATAAACTTTCCAAACCAGCAAAAGCAACCACTGAAACAACTTCAAACACCACAGACCAATAAAACCACAATTTAGAAGTTAACTTTCCCAACCCCCCCATGCCATTATTTAATAAGGAAATGCTGTACAGATATAAAACCCACCCTTTTCCCAACCTGAATATAATTGCTTGAGCTAGTTTCTGTACATATATACACATGTATTTACACAGTAATGCTGCAGTCAAGAAAGCAGATGATGTAAAAGTCACAAAGTGAGTACATAAATTAAATAACTACCAGCAGAACATTAGGAAAGGTCACGCTGTTTCTACTTGGCAAAAATGTGTTGTGGGACAGAGTCATTAAGTGTAATCCAATGTACTCTGTGTCGTGTGTGTGTGTGTGTGTGTGTGTGTGCATACAGGCACACAAACCTCACAGCTTCCTGCTGTCTCAGGTTTGTTCATGTATGTCTCACTTCCCTAGTATGTCTTGTATGTGTGTGCGTGCCCAGAGGAACCCCTGTTCCACAGCATGGAATTATTTTCTGACCTGTTGAAGTGTATACCAGTGCTTGCTGTGAACCTTTAATGTCAGGAAGCCAGCAGGTTAAGAGATCTGAACTACTAACACATCACAGAGATCCTTCTTTACCTCAGCACTCAGGGGACTGTACCCTTGATATCGGTGGACATGAGTCCTGCTCTCTGCAATATGGTTTCAATGCCTTCTTCTATACACAAGCAAGTTTATGCTGTGTCAGTTTTGTTGTCAGCAATGGCAGAAGGGTGCCAGAATTCACTCAAATGGCATGGCTAGGAGAGGAATTTGGGGAAATCTCAAGAAACAGAGAAAAAAACTGAAAGTCAATTGCAAAGTGGTTTTCGTTGCTGCCATTCTAGTGGCAGACACCCAGGTTTGTCTGCAGTCAGCCCCAGGGAGGTCCAGAGGGCCCATGATGAAGATGAAGCAATAGTGTTCATATTGCCAGTGAGACACTCGGCACCCCAGTTTGCCTTTGATGGGGGAGGAGAGAGGAAGCCACAGGGAAGTGTAGGTAAATGCAGCGAGGGTCTATGGCTTGGAAATCTATTTGGCTGCAAATTGAAAATAAGCCCTTGTGGGGACAACAATCAGGTCCCACTAGTTACTATCTCAATGTAACTACCTGCAGCATCCAGCAGCATGGTAGGTGTGTTCCAGGTGGACACGCCAGGTGTGTTCAGCAGCAGGGAAGCACTTATGGGAAAGAGTGGGTGCAGATGGGGATCATGGCTTGGAGTCTGTCCCCATTTGTTGCCAGCAATTTGGTTCCTTTCTCACACACAGCTCCCAGAGACTCCTGTGGTGACCAGGCATGTGCCACAGAAAGGAAGCATAACTGGCCCCTACCCTTTGCCAGCTTGGATAGAGAAGAAAGGGTGAAGTGTAATTCCACAGAGCAAGGGCACAGAGGGTCAGCACAAAGTCCTTTCATCAACACTCCTGATCTTTATCTGCTTCCATTTTCTCTTTCTTTTTGGCAACCAAAAATGTGTGGGAAAGTGCAACCTCCCACCCTTCTCCAAGAGAAGAGCTCATCAAAGGTTGCTTGACTGGAGTGGAGGATGTGTGAAAGGCCTAAGTCTGATCATTGGCTGTGTTCCCAGGCTTGCTTCCATCTGTTGATAAGCAATGGAGGTGGGAGGATATGCCGTATTTGATAGAAAGCTCTAAAGCAAAGATTTGCCTATGAAGATCCCTGAGGTATCTCTGATCACTCCAACCTGTCACCACCATCACATTCATTCTTTATCTCCCCCTCTCTCTTTTGCTGGCAATTTTGCTGTGAGCAACAGCCTGATCTGAATGTACAAAGGGGCACTATTCAAGATGGATGCTAGTGTCTTCTCGGAGTGAGGAGCTCAACATCAGCAGACATTGCTGAAGAAGAGGCCCATCCTGGCAACTTTTAACTCCTCCATCGAATCCTTTGCAAAGTCACAAAGGAAGCTTCCTCCCCCAGTATGCTAGAAATTGAAGTACCAGTTCCTTACAGGCAAAGTTCATCCTTTAATATTGCTGAGCATTTTGAACCCACCGGGGTTCTCACCTGGAGAGTTCTGACAATGCATGCTGGATTTCAGAGAGAATGGGATTTTTTGTTGTTGCTGTTGTTGAGGTGGGGACGGTGTGCTTCATTGTCTCAACTGACAACAAGTTCTGACTGCAGCTTTTCTTGCCTGCTTAGGATGTGACATTGCAAGCTCTGATATGGCCCTCACTGGGAGGCATGATGGGAGACAGAGAACACCAGCCTGTGTTGTGCTGCACTACAGTAAAAAGCCGGTGTGAATACTTCAACAAGGTTTATGATGTGGAGATCCATGGCTGCAAGTTCTACCTGCCAGTTGCTTTCTACTGTGTATGGCACATTTCTGATATTTTTGCATATTTCCTCCATCTCCTTCATAGACATCCTCCTTCAGCTGAGTATATACACTCCAGTACCACTTCAGAAGAACATGGCTCATGAAAATACCTCTCAGAGAGCCATGCCTCTGGCTAGAAGTGAGGAGGTAAATGTCAGAAACACTGCCAAAGGTGCCTAATCTTTCCTGGGAGGCTGTCTGCAAATAATCAGTAGAGGTCACCAACTGTAGAGGACACAATGGTTTTTGCTCAGTATTCTTGTGTGTAGAAAACTTCAGAGAGAGGAAATGTTCCCAGCCACTGCCCCAGAAAATACTGGTGTTTCTACAGCAGAGAGAGAGAAATGGTAAGGCAGGGGATGTGGAGTTTTGTCAGGCTCTGGTATGAAATCCCATTCTTTTCTGGACAGGTAATAAACAGCACATGGGTGGTTTTCTAGTATAGACAACACCTGCTGCTAATATTACCTGTTTGATTCACTTGAATACTTACAATGAAAATACACCAAATCTAAAATTCTAAATATATAATCAGAGTTTAATAACATCATTGATTTATTTTCTTGATTATGAATTATACCCTCCCCCCTCCCACCCCTTCCCCTTCATCTCTGTCCCAAAAACTTGTTGACCTGTCAGAACTAAAATAAACAAAGCAACCAGAAAAGATCACTTATAGGAGAAAGGATTAACCTGATGGACACGTGGCCTAATATATTATGGGAGAAGGCAAAATACCAGACTCCTGTGGTTAGACCAGTGGTTCAGTCCAGAATTTCCAGTTCTTCTTTTCTGGTTGCCCTAGAGCATTCATTTGAGTGGTTTGTGGCACAGTTAATATTTGCAGAGCACTCGGAGTGTTAACAGTGCTACAACAGTAAGAATACTAGATAATGATTTTGGCAAACTATCATTTGCCAATCAGTGGAACAAGGGACAGACCAGTTCGGAGAAAATACGAACCAACTTTCAACCCGGAACACAAAAATCAGAACCTTTAAGAAGAGATTTGAAAAAAGTTCCATTAACTTCTTTTTGGTTTGTTTTCAGCTTAATTTCCCTGCAGAGCCACCCTCCAGGTTTCCTCGTTCCAGGTGGGGAGGGACGGAAAAGTACCGAGATAACCACCAAAGAGATTAGCTGCCCTCGTCAGCTGTCAAGCTTCCCAACCCCAAGCCCTTAGGAAATACCAGAAATTATCACGAGCTTTCCCAGGTCCAAGATTTCTAAACCAAAGTAGCATTGGAGAAGTCTCTTAATGTCAAAATGATGGTCCAACCTGAGTGGCCAACTTGATGGTTCACCCCACCACTATCAAGACAGTGTAGTGCCTTGAGGCCCAAATTCCACAGAGAGATGCTGGTACAGAGAGTTTATATGCAAAAAGGAATTGGGGGTGCTCCCATCAAAACATGAAACCCTGCTGGCAAGGCTTGAAGTGACGTTCCGGCGTCTTCCATTCATGAAGATAAAGGTGACAGGGCAATACAAGGGGCCTCAGGGGAACACAACACACATGGGTTTCTCTCTCTCTCTCTCTCTCTCTTTTTTTTTTCCTCATTCATACGGCCTCGACCTGCGTAAACCGCTTCCAAAAATGCAGCCTGAAAAGTCATAGAAAACAAACAGAACGGAAACAAACTTCCCCTCCCTCCCACCCCACGACCTGAATATTCACGAGAAGAGAAACACCAATTTATACAAAAACGCAATAAAAAAGAAATATTTACAAAAGAAAGGAACGCCTTCTTGGTGGCCGCTATCAGAGGTGTCTGACAAGCTGCCGTGTGTTCTGGATTGCAGATCGCTCTATTAATTTGTTTGGTTTCTTTTTTTACTCTTTTCCTTTTTGTTCTTGTAATGAGAGAAGAGAGAAAGAGTAAGAAGTGCCCTTACCCCAGAGACTAGGGGTGGCATCACAAAGACTCTTCCCCTCTTTTCTCCTTAATTTCCTCTGTGAAATATAAGAAAATATTCCCCTCACCAACCCTGCCCACCCTCTTCTCACACACTTTGACTTTACAGGAAAATCCCACCCTCCCCCCTGCCTCAGCTTAAAAAATAAATAAAATAAATAGGTAAATAAATAAAAGGCCTTCTGTTGGCTTAAAAAGAGAACGATAAGATAAAATCAACCATGGTGTAGTGAGGAAAGTGAGAGAGGTGGCTTTCAGCTCAAGAAATGTGGCTCATAAAGACAGGGCTGCCATCTCCCTTCAGAGTCAATCCTCAGCAGTGTCCCCATGCCCTCAGCACAGGACTCTCTCAACCCTTCACCTGGTGAGCCATGGTGATTGAGACACTGGGACAGACCCAGGATAAGCCATAGAGGCTTTGCCATATCTCTCAGGATGGGAGAGGTCGGTCCACACCCCCACCTCTGGAGATAGATGACATATGAAAGGTGTGTTCAGCTTCTCATTCCTACCATTGCTCCTTTTCCTTTAGTTTAGCTTGCATCTAAAATGATACAATGAAAAGAAAAAACACTCTTATTGATACTAAGTGCACCAGGAAAGCTGTCACTACAACTGCAGGGATGGGAAACCCTAGGCTATTCCAGCTTTACACCTGTGCTAGTATCTCTCTCTTTCACACAGAGGCACACACACACGTACACGCACATCTCAGCTTTGTACATCTTCAGTCTTCAGCACAAGTTTCTGTGCTCTCTGGCATTTATTCAAGCACATCCCTTCCCAGGAAGACAAGCTGTGTACTTCCTCTGTACATTCAATAGTAAATATACACATGTATTTCCAATGGGTGCATACACCCTCCTCCCATTTTCACATGTGCAAGGAGGCATTGAAACAGTCCACCAGTACCACTACCACCACCACACTCACCCTTCTATGGCATTTCTTTTTTCCTTTCCACCATTGGCAGAGGGCACCCTATTCTTTTTCTTCCAACCTGCTGGCCAAGTGTAGAGAGAGCAGAAGGATTAAGCTCCTTCTTTCTCTCCCGTCCTTGCTGAAAGGACATGCCAAAATGGGTTTGGTGTCCCCTGAAGTGACAGTGAAAAAACTCCCCACCTTTCCCTACTCTTAAGCTCTGTTCTACTGTGTTTGTTCTCCAGACACCTCATAGGATACTGGGTTTATTTTGCCTTCTTCATAGACATTTCAAGTATAAAGTTATTGTAGATACTCGCAGATAGGCAAACCCATACTATATACTGCTCCCACTCTTGAAGAATGTCAGAACTAGTGAGCAGCTCACAGCTAACGAACCAACCCTTTCCTCAAATCCTTCTTATTTCTGTGCAAACCAGCATCTTTTGTCTAAGTTTGGGAAACCAACCCTGGAGTCAGGGAGGCTCAAACTCCTACTCCACTTCTTTTCTCTTTCTCCCACTGGTCTGCCATAGAATCAATGGCTCTAATAGCCATAGTGAAACCACTAGCCTGACCTGCAGACAAATCTTCCCTCCCTCCCTCCACACCCCCCAGCAGACAATTCAAAATTTTAGCGTAAAATTTCTCAGCATATACGCAAATATATATATATATATATATATATATTTCAGCCCTAAACCCCCATAGTCTTCACAAAATAATGTAACAAGAACCTCAATATACCTAACATGTAAGTGCATCATCAAGTTAGTGTTGTTATTCTCCCTTCGCTTTCTCCACGTCAAACACCACTCTTTTCTAGGCAGTTTTAGGAACAGTTGCCTGAGCAAGCACATTTTCCTGTGTGTCCATTACACTGCTGCTGCTGCCTCCTCCTGTCACACACACACACAGAGACGTGTGCGCACATGCCTTTCCCTGCTGAGAGCCAGCAGAAGTGAACACTAAAGTCACTGCTGCTTCTCCTCAGCCCACCCCTTCCCTGCCTTTTTCTCTGCTTCCTGAAACCATGAGCAACGATATCCAACTCTGACATCACTGTAAAGTGCAATGGCCAGGAATGGAGGAGAATGGGAGGAGCGAGAACATGGAAAAAGAGATAAAACGGGAGGCTTGGGAAAGGAGGAGGAGGAGGGGAAATCAAAGAGGTGGCACTTGTCACCAGTGCTGCACTACTCACAACTCCAGTATCCCACAAACTAAGGACGACTCAGAAGAGTAGCTGATGGGATTGATCCCACCCCACCCTCCCATGCTCCACATACATCCCCAGTCCCTCCCCGCGCTCTTCCCCTCTCACTCAAACGTCAGACTCAATACTGGAGAGTTTCTCATAAACATGCCCGTTGCTGGAGCCATTGAAAGCCCTGGGGTTTTTGTTGTTAGGCACACAGGGGTTGGACTGGTTCCCTATACAGATGTCCTTCTGGAAACGGGCTGGCACAGCCCCATGAAGGGCTGAGACCACCGGCTTGTTGGTGGTGACAATGGCTCGGAAGTCTGGCCTGGATTTGGGCCCTCCTGCCACCACAGGCTGCCTGAAGAAATAAGATTTGCTGCCGTGGAGCAAGCATTGGTCATCCCCAAAAGTGGGGATGAAAGGGTTTTGGGTGACCCGGTCGGGGTAGAGCGACTTGCTGAGCATGTAGCCCCCACTGCTGCCGGGGTTGTTGTGGTGGTGGTAGCTGGTGGCGGGCACTGAGGACTTGTTGTTGGCAAAGGTGGTCTCACTGGCTGGCATCTCAAACATGTGGGCGTAGGGGCTCCCCTCCAAAAAGCGGCCCTTGTCCTTGAGGCTGACGCTGCGGGGGGCCAGGGCCGAGTCATCCTTCTGCAGGTCCACAAAGGTGTCGTAGGAGTGCTGCCGGCGGAGTTTGTTGCGGTTCTTCTTCTGCACCTTAGAGGCAGAATTGGAAGGGCTCTGAGGATATTTGGAGGAGGAGGTGGCACTGGTGGCCACGGGCACAGGGGCAGGCGGCTGGTCCAGCTCTTGGAGGGAGTTGTCCTCACTGATGTCGTACAGGTTGCCTGCTTTCTTACAAGCCTCACAGCGGATGCAGGCCTGGCGGGTGGAGTTCTGCCCCACCGTTGATGGCGTGTAGTTGTGCAGCTTAGAAGGGCAACTGCGGCAGAAATTAGCCCCGCTCCGGTCCTCCCAGTCTAGATTGGTCAGGTTCTTCTCCCACGGCGCTGGGACCCCGCTCACAACGCTATGCTTGTGCTCATTGCTTCCACCAAACTCGCCTGAGCCGTGCTTGTGATGGGCCCTGTTAGTGCAGGATCCACCCCCTCCTCCTCCCGTGTCACGCTTAAAGTCATCTCCCCGTTCTTTGTAGATATCCGTCAGGTCCACGTGCTCCCAGTGCGGTGAGTTCTCCTTGGTCCGAAACTGGTCAAGGTAGAAGTCCCGCAGCCCTTCCTTGTCCCTGAAGTAGCGCTTGTGGTCAGGTGAGCGGGGTGGGCGCCGGCGGTAGGCCAGCTCTATCTCATCAAATTCCCTCCGAGACTTGGCAGAGGCTGGGCGCTTCTTCAGGCTGTCCTTGTACTGCTGCTTCCGCCTCTTGGCTGCATTGCCCTCAATGTTGCCATAGGTGACCGTGTGAGTGGAAATGTCAGAGACGTCTGAGCGGATCAGGTCATCGTGGGTCCCACTGCCCCCGTAGCGGTCACTCTTGAAGGAGAACTTGCCATAAAGGTCACCCAGCTGGCTGTGCTTGGCAGGGGGTAAGCCCAGGTCCAGGGGCTTCTTCCCGATGGAGCGCGACTGGGCGTTGAAGGGCGGGTTGTCACAGTCATAGAGCCCATCAATGGAGCTGGTGCTGCCAATGCTATGGGGGCGGTGGTGGTGGTGGTAGTGGTCCTGATACACATTGCTGTCCTTCAGCTGGAGATTGCCAAAGGTCCTTTCCACCTCACTAATGTAGTCACTAAAGAGGTTCTCCTCACAGGGGGGGTTGTTGTAGGATTTGCAGTCTGAGTGGGTGAAGCTGCGGCGGTGCTCAGAGATGTCGTAGACGGATGACTCGCGGCGGATAAAGTCCAGGGCACTCTGTGGTGAGCCATTGACCCCTGACAGGTTGGCCATGTTCTTGGCTGTCCGAAGCAGGCGGAGGATGTTGGAATGAGTGTTGTTCATAGTTGCTGTGGGGGAGTTCATTGCTGACTGGCGTTCTTCAATGGCCACGCCGTGGATGCAGCTGTAGATACCCTGAAATGAGAGAAAGAAAGGAGGTGAGCAGTCCTCCAAAGAATACACAGAGGGGGACCTGAACTGACAAGCACCCTGTGCATCAAGAGTCTGTTCCTGTAGGATAGTAGGGCCTATCTGCTTTCCATCGTGAAGCACAATCAAATCAAATGAAATCAGATCTGCTGTACCCATCCTTGCTGTTCTGACCCTGTTTCTTGGCCCTCACATTTTTCTTTTCCCTCCATTCCTCTTCCTCTGCTTTGTTTCAAGTTGTATCTCCAGGATGCAGGAATGCCTGCTTGCATCTGTGAGAGTTAGTCAAATCTAGGAGGTATAACACAGAATTGCAAATGGGGACAATAATATCCTTGGGAATAAAAGAATCAAGACAAATGATTCTGTGGGGATGAGAGGATGAAAATCTGTTTTGGCCCCTGAAAATCATCTGGGCATCAGTGAATCAACAAGACAGGAGCTATCTTAAAAGGGAACAGCTTCATTTGTCATAAACTTAGCTACCTTTATCACCAGTACAGATTAGAGAAGGAAACAGAGAAAGAGCAGAACTCTAGGATAGGTATTTAGGTACTTTGCATGTGGTTGACTGAGGTACAACAGAATTCTTAATTGCATTCTGTCAAATTTAACAGTGATAACAGGCTCTAAATTGACACCCCTGAAAACCGAAGTCCTCTATTCAGCCTCAAATCAGATAACAGAAAGGCCCAATTTCTCCACGTTCTCCACAAGCTCATTTCACCCATGACTGTTTGCAAGGGCTATCCCTAGGAACAGAACAAAAGGGGCTCCTTTATTCCCTGACCTTCCAAGTGGTGCCTGATGATTAATGTCAATTGTGAAACAGACACCATCACATCATGTTATCATGGTTTCTCAGCAGCTAGCAGATGATGAACACTTTTCAGACCTTTCACCAGCCTGGCCCAGGTCTAAGAGATAACCACAGAATGAAATAATCTATTCTTAGCTTAGGGTCACCAAACACAATGCCCCATCTCATCTCCAGACTAAACCACATAAGAAACTAACAATATAGAAGAGAGGCTGAGCCCTTGCATTCTAATGGCTTTGTCATTTCTCTTGAATAATACGTTATGCAGCAATTATATACTCCTTGTACAATCAAAGTAACTTCTGCTACATCCGATGCTGAGCTAAAAAATGCCAAGGTTTGACCTCACTTCAGAATGGATCAGGAGAATGGATCAGTGGCTTGAAAGAAGGAAAATAAAGCTCCAAACGGGATACTTCTAGCAACACTAATAGTAGAAGATGACTCAGAAATGGCTAGAATCTGTTTTAAATGTAAATGTTGTACCCTAAGGCAGATTTGCATAAAGCAATTGCTAAGTTTATGTGGTCATCCTCTGTAAAAGATTTCTGCATAGTTCAGGGCATAGCTTTCGGTTAAGGACTTCTGACTGTCAATGAAGGCACACTTCTAGTTAACAAAAGGTCAGCTGAAAAGCTGTAATTTAGAGGACAATGTAAAACTCTTGAATTTCTAATCATGCCATCCATCATTACTTGATTACAACTCCCAACTCACTTTGGAGGAGCAAACAGTAACAGTTAACTTGTCTTTTCCTGTGTTTTCATCTCCATGTGAAATTTCCATTTCCTTTACCATAATCCAGCAGACACCAGACATGTCACAGAAAAGAACTAACATGTTTTTGCAATGTTAACAGTGCAAATCTGACACTGTGCAGACCGCCACCTGTGTATTAGACAGTCTTGGTGGATATTCCCATCTCCAGTACCTAGGACTGTGTAAATAAAGCCTCTGTTTGTCCCTGACAGTTAATGGCACTCACCCTGCTGATGGAGAAGACCACACCAGGCTTGCCAGAGCAGACACCCATGAAGCAGTGGCGGAATTGCCAGTAGAAGAGATGCTCACAGATGAAGGTGATGAGACTGAGGGCCATGGCTGCTCCCAACATGTAGAAGACACCTGCCATGTTATCTATATCCAGCTGGCTGCTCATAACCTCATTCTTCTCATTGTGACAAATGCCAGTAAGCCAGAGAGCTTCCAGCTCTTCCATCTCCCCTAGAATGACAGACAGGAGGAAAGAAACAGGTAGGATAATCCTGCAATGGCTGAAGAGCTCAAACTGGGGCATACTGAAAGCAAGATCTAACATAATTTCCAGTCTTCACGTTCTTTTTCCACATCTCCAATATCCATAAAATATCCTGACTGCCCTTCTGATGTGGGCAAGTGCCATTTGTCACAGGCAAGTCAACAGGATTTTTCCAAAGTTGATATTAGCCATAACAAGCTGTACCACAGGACACAGCTATGATGCTTGCTGGATGTCTACACTGAGATCCTGAAACAGTTGTTCACCACATGACTGAAGACCTGGCCTCAAAAACTTCCACTTTCATTAAGTCAATGAAGGGAAAAATTAGTGACTGATAGTGGTAGACAAAAATTAATCATGTCTAGATGAAAACATTGTATGTTTCCAACTCGGAATCAAAATATTGATTTTTTTCCATCAATTTTTGTTTCCATCATATCCATAGCTCATTAAAACCAAGTGCAATGTTCCAAAAAACATTTGAGTATTTTTACTTGTTTTTCTTCCCTTCAATTTTGTCCAAATTCAACACTTACAAGGGCTTTGACCAATCAAAAATTTTCCTAATTCGTATCAGCTATGAGCAAATGTTCTGTACTCTAATTTCATACACCACTTACTACAGTTATGGTGCTTTCATGAGGGGTGAGAGAGAGGTAAACACACACACACATGCACAAATATTGGGACATTCAGAACAAACTAATTTTGCAGGATGACAAATTGTTTCATGTTTTTAAAAAGTTTATTTTTCACATTTTCAATCTCCAGTCCAGTGGCAGGGGAGAAAAATTATTACATTTAAGAAGTGTCATAACAGAGTCTTTGAAGCTTTGTGGAGAACTTATGTCCCTCTCTGCAATAATACATACTAGTATTTTTAAGAAACAGAACAATCTCTCTGTCAGGTGGCCTATTTTCTGAAGTATGTCCAAGTTATGTTTTTTCCATATTTATAGTACTGTATGTTATTTTCAGATTTCAGGGGAGAAAAAGAATACTTATAAATAAAATAACCTGTGAATTTTATTTATTCATAAAAAAAGGACACAGGAAAATGTAATGTGAAATGGAAAGACAGGAAAATACTTGCTAAGAAGGAATTTATTTTCCCATGAGCAGTCTTTCTTAATACTAGCATTTTCTCTGTAAATTAAGAAGTGAACTATGTAACTATAATGTTCTAATTAAAAACTCATTCCAAAATATGCTTCTGAGTCTCAAGTTTTTCTTTTTTTTTTTTAATTTTGTTTTGGGCTATTTTTAGGTTTTGGAAAATCTGATTTAGCTCTTTCATCCAGAAATATTTATCAATTCAGTTAGCTCTGCATGAATTGATCCTGTCTAGAGCTATAAAGTATGGAATAACCACAGACAGTCCAGTATAATTAGTGGGTTTGGTCATGGCAAAACCTCAAAGCTAGTGAAAAATTCACACCAGAGTTCTTGTTTTTACAAGATATTTTGCACATAAGATATTTTTCAAACATACATCTGATCTTGTTCTATGAAAACTTTAGTGCTTTTGTCACTAAAGTCTTTTGATGATACTGCTACCCTGCATCAATAACAAGAAAGACGTGAAATTCTCGCATTTTTGGTGTGTTGCCTCTAAAAAAACCCCATTAATAATTCCATGTTCTCAACTCACATCTGAAGCACCAGAGCTAGAAGCTTCCATTTCTTACCATGCAAAACTCAGTATTTCTTAGGAAAATTCCAGCACTTCTCTTTCTTGTCACTTACCATCTCCAAAAAGCTGTAGAATCGCCAGATCAACCTGGCGCTTCCAGCCTGAGTCCTTCTGGATGGCAATGCCATAGCCAGTGGAGGCAAACACTTTCCCACTCCCAATTGTCACCAGCTTGCAGCCTTCATCTCTGCCAGCCATGTAGTTTAGCACTGCTGCATCATAAATGAAAGCATCCAACTTCCTGCACAGAGGCAAGAAACAAGAGGGTATAGTACAGAAAACATAACATCTGCATGAAATCAAAGGTGGTTTTAGGAAGCTAAGCAAGAAATTAACCTCTTTAAGATGGACTGCAATATGTCATGTAGAATCATAGAAAGTTTTTGTTGGAAAGGATCTTAAAGACCTCTTAGTACCAACCCCCACTGCAATAATCCGTGGTTCTCTGGGCTTTGTATGGGTCCAGTCCGGCTAGCTGGAGCCCAAGCCCACACGGACCTGCATGGACTGAAGATAAAAGATGAGAAGGCTCTTCCCACGTGGGAGCGAGTGTCCTGTTTATTGGCTTGGGATGGGACACTGCTGGCCACAGCGACCCCCCAGGCAGGAAAGAGGCCGAACCTTTACCTGCAGTGGGGTTTTATCCCCCAGGGGAAAGGGGACGGGGAAAGAGGACCGTGGCCAATGGGATGCCATTAGGGAGGGGCGAGGGGAGGGGATCCATGGGTCCAGGGGTGTAGAAAGGAGTGCATGGGGAGAAACCATGGGATGAGGAAGGGGGAATAATCTAATGACATACCACACTCAGTACAAAATTCCCAGTGCAAAACAACCAACTAAATGAACTATTTAGTGCAATACAACACCCCATGACATAAGCAGGAACACCTTCCACTAGATGAGGTTGCTCAGAGCCCTATCCAGCCTGGCCTCAAACACTCCTAGGGATGGGGCATCCACAACTTCATCACCTCACAGTAAAGTGCCTCACCACCATCATGCAAAAGATTTTTTTTCCTAATATCTAATCTTTCAGATTGAAAGCATTCCCCCTTGTCCAGTCAGTACATGCATTAATTAATCCAGCTCTCTTGTAGGCTCCCTTCAGGAAGGTCACCCTAAAGTCTTCTCTTCTGAACAATCCCAATTCTCTCAGCTTTTCCTTGTAAGGAGATGTGCTCTATCCTTTTAATCATCTTGGTGGCTTCCTCCGGACTTGCTCCAGCAGGTCCATGTCCTTCCTATGCTGGAGACCTCAGAGCTGGATGCAGCACTACAGTTGGGGTCTCACCCATGCAGAGCAAAGGGGCAGAATCCCCTCCTTCATCCTGCTGCCCATGCTCCTTTGGATGCAGCCCAGGATACAATTGGCTTTCTGTGCTGTGAGTGCCATTGCTGAGTCGTGTCCAGCCTCTTGTCCACCTGCACTCCCAAATCCTTCTTGGCAAGGCTGCCCTTGATCCCTTCATGCCCCAGCTGGTGTTGATACCAGGGGTTGCCCCAACCCAAGGTGCAGCACCTTGCTCTGGGTCTTGTTAAATCTCATTAAATCCCCATGTGCCCACTTCCTGAGCCTGTCCAGGTCCCTCTGAATGGTATCCCATCCTTCAGGTGTCATCTTCACTTTCAGCATAGTTAGATTAAAATCTAAGCCTAAAGCTGTCTTACAGGTGAATCTGGGTTATAAATGAGGATCGTCTATTTTTTTTCTGACTATGTGCTAATCATCATTTCTGATCTTAAAGGAAATTTGGAATACACACATACTGCAAGATAAAGGTGAATGAAGAAGAAGTCAAGGGGATCTATATCCTTAAGAATAGCTTATATTTCTCTACTGCCTTTCATCTCAAAAGAATCTAAAATGCCTTATAAAATGTATCAATATTAGACAGCAAAGTAGGGATTGAAGTAAGGAAAATATTTTCTCCAATTCAAATACTGGCATGACTTAGCTGAGAACAACGATTTTATTTTTCAAATCAAATACAGTCAGGACATTATGTTTAACCCCTCAGTTACTGTGAAAAGTACTACCAGATCTTTACCAATGTCAACTGGCCACAAGAGCAGCTTTATAGTTTACCCTGTTGAATTGGTCTTTGTTAAAGAATTTTTAGCTGAAAATCACAACAAAAATTCTGTTTCAACACAAGAAATCCCCATTATGGACTGTGTAGAGAGCACAATGGCGTGATGAGAGCCTTTTCACACTACAACAAATTGATTTGGATGTGGGGTACAGTCTCAGGAAGCTGCATCTTCCACAAACCCAAAGACAGCAGATGAGTAAATCCTCCCACTAGATCTGAAATGAAACATTTTCTGATAAATCCTAAGATCTTCCAGTTGCACATTATCTCTCGCATACTATGTTTACAACACACCTCCTGCACATATATTTACAGTATGGTGATTATCTCAGTTCAAGTGCTTATCTGTGAGGAGGTCTGTCCAAGGGTGAATATGAAGCCAGGATGACATCTATCACAAGTGATGACCTCTATCTCATCCATATATTTCCAGGACAGTGCATATTTATTTCCTGAATGATGACTGTCCTGGCAAATGTACCTTCCCAGGATGACATCCAACTATGGTACAGCCATTTCTAATGGGCTGCGGGCCTTTGAACCTGGCAAACAGGTTTAGGAATATTCAGTCAATCTAGTAATTAAATTGGCTAAACATCTTAATTTGTGCTTTGAAATGAACTTTCTCCTAAGAGTACAACATGAGTGTAAGCAAAAATGTTTTTTATTCACTGTGGCTGGGCTCTGACAACCAAAATGGTCAGTTCTGAGAGCAGGTCTTTAATTACAAAGGACAAAGGCTTGCAAAATGTCATTTTGAGTTAGGTCCTTTGCAGATTCACTGTTATTAAAATAGGATGAGCTATTCAAGCATGCTTTTTGCTAACGATTTTTCCCATGTCTCCAAAATTACCCAAGGAAATGCTTACATTTTTATACTTCCATATTATTCAAATAATGTTTTGTTTAGCCCTAGATACTAAAATATTCCAGAGAGTAGGCTACTTCCAAACTATTTGCTTCAAACCTACCTTCCATTATACTGTATTAGCTGGTGATACACTGGGGTGGGATTAGTCTGACAGCTTCCTGATTAACATAATCTTTTATACACAGAAGGCGGGAAAACAAAGGAATTTCCAGATGACAATGTAAATGCTCTGAGAAAAACTTTGTCCACAGAGACCTGTGAGCTTTTCTTCTGTATGCATAAAAACCCATCAGCATGAAACATCTCGATGAAGCAAGGTCTCGGGGACCAACACACACATGGATTATGTACACAGGGATACAGGAGATCCTCCTTTTCCTTTTTTTTTTTCTTTTAATTCTTATAAACACAGCAAACCAAGAAACTTTTATACAGATATCAATAGAAAAACCTGGTAAAAAGAACCACAGAGTCATTCTCCTGTGCTCCTGTGCTGTGTGTGGTCTTGCTATACTTTTAACCATGGAATGACAATCGAGGCTCATTTTTCAAACCCTAAAACTTAAATTTTCCAGACAAGCATGCAAAAAGTCAGGTTTCTGTGGTGAGTAAGCATGCAAGAAAGCCTCACCCAGTCTTCAGCGAGAACAGAGCATCGTCCACGCCCCTCTGATTGAACTTCACCATGTAGCTGTGCATTTCAGGGTAGTTGTTGCGGATGTTCCTTTCCGTGCTGCCGTTGGGAACTGTCCCGAAGCGGAAAGGGGGTGAGAAGTCATTTGGTTTCTGGAACTGAAGAGACAGAAAAAGGAATATTTCTCACAGTCTTTCAGATGGAAGCAGTCATCTGGTTGGAAGAACATCAGAAGGTTGATCTGATTTTATTTTACTATCATGTAGAAAACATAATTGAAAAGATATTTTATTGTTTTCAAACATGAATATCTCCTATTAATGCCAAAGACCTAAGAAGTAAATCTGAGCAAGTTGTTCTTTTTCTCTACTCTGGATTAAGTGCATGAAATAGTCAGTGATCAGAGATTAAGTAGGAGGTTAGATAAAAGCAAAAAGGAAAGGGAAAATGTAACAGTGGTGCTGGAACACAGTCAAGAAACGGTTTCCAATAAAATCTATGTGATGTGCTTTTTATCCACAACTGTCATTTAGTTCCCAAGAAGTATCTTTTTCAGCTCTGCGGATGCCTTTACACTTCCTGGTCCTGACAGAGATAGAAAAGTAATTAATGAGCAGAGATGCCTCTCAGCACACCTCACACCCACTTCACCAAACAAATTATTAGCTTTCAAAGTTTTGGGCAAATGTCCCAAATAAAATGCTGTTAGTGGCTGCAAGTTACTAGTTACATTTGATGCCCAGAACAGAGCTGGCAGAACACTCCAAAGCTTTTGCTGCTCACAAGAAATACATTCATCATATCATTCCCCCACGGCTGAAAGCCCCTGAGATTTTATATGCCACTTGCTTAACTCAAGTCATAATCAATGATCTCTGGGATTTTATGAGGAGTAAAATTTAGACTGTCAATTATCAAGACTGCTTAAAACCCCTAGAACCAGCAGATGAGAAGAAGCACAGAATTATAAACTAGGAACTGAATAAGCAGTAAAGAAAAAGATGCAAAGGTAGGTTAAATGGAAGGAAGCCTCCTCCTCTCTGGATATATCAAGCAGTAGCTTGCCTGGTGTTATTTCTTGGGTCCCAAATGTGACTGTGTATTTCTATGATCCTGAGAAGCACAGGCTGTTGTTAGACAACAGGCTAATGGTCACACCAAAACCATTTAAGAGAGGGAGGGCACCTGGTTCATGAATACGTGCAATCATGCACTGCCACCTTCTACAGGCCTGCAATCCACAGATAGTTCTAGCTTAAAACACGTGCAGATGAGCCTTGTTCTTAAGCTCTACTTAAAGCCATTTTGGAACTTGGTCAGCTCAGCTGAGGAGGCCAGAGCCCCCACAGCAGTGTGTCTTGTTCACATCTCAGCCATGAGGACAGCTAGAAGCTGGGTCTGTGGGTAGATTACACACTGTTCACTTGTTTCTGTGTATCAGCCAACTCATCTCCAGTTAGGATGGCAAAAGGGGCTAACTTGCATGTGCATGTGAGTGTGGGAGAGAGAACACGTGTCCTACTGCTTTAAGCCAATAAAAAACATTGGGGCTGTTTTTCTGAACTCAGGCTAGTGCATCACCAACAAAACAGAAGTTTCACACAGCATAAAACAGACTGTAAGGTGTCTCTTAGAACTCTGTCACACCCTCTAGGGAGGAAGAAAACTCGCAGCTATCAAAGACTGTAATGAAAGCAAACTTTGATGGGAGAAAAATCACCGCAGCATGCTAAAATTATTCTTTTTTACTAAGCTGATTAAAGCAGCAGCCTAGGGGACCCATCACAAGGAGGGCACTGCCATGCCAGACACAAAGAAACACAGTCTCTCCCCTGACATGCTAAACCAGAAGATTGCAGCATGGGCAACTTGCTTTCCCAGAGGCTGCAGAACCCCACCTTAAAGGCATACAGGACATTCCCATTCCCACAGAGCCCTCTGACAGAGTACAGCCAACAGGAGAAGCGTCAGGCAGGCCTGACCAGCATTTGTGTGGCTGAGTTTTGGCAAGTCCATTTTATACTTCCACCCTCCATTCCCAGTCATACAATCTCTACTTTTGTCTGCTTCCATCATGGTGCCTACAAACTGGAGTAAGAAGGATTACAAAGGCAGGCATTTCCATGTGAGAAGGGAAATAATCCCAGCTCTGAACTATCTTTTGTTCCCACACTGTTCCAGAGCCCATAATAGCAGCCACAGGTGAAAGGCTCCAGAATCTCCTGGGCAATCAATAAATAAATGAAAACATTTCTCTTGTAAGAAATTACTGTTTCTGGCTACAGGAAAAGCACACTTCTAGAGAAAGAGGTCAGGTTGATGACTTCTTCAAATTCACATACTACTCATTCACTCACCAGTCCTTACCTCCTGCTGATTCCTTAGTCAGAACAGATCTTCAAATGCAAATAACTCTCCACACACCAACATGCACACACACTTCTTCAGCAATAGCTTGGTGAGCAGAAAGACAGGAAATGATATGAAAGGATCCATATGGGGCCCAGACCAGACAGTTTTAGCTTGAGTGCCCAAGAGGAACACAGATCCCCAGCTAACCTAGCTTAATGTTTACAAAGCTGAAAGTAACCAATGTCCAGCTGACTCCACAGTCCATGCAGCCAGAGATAAGCAGCTACTTCTCCCTATTTGAGAAATAATAGCGTAGATGCATGGAGCTTTCTGATAGGAGATAGCAGTTCAAAAATCCCCATGTGTGTTTCTTGGCAGTAAGTGGGCACAGCTCAGCCCAAGGATGAAGGGATCTCCAGTGAGGTCTCCAGAGTCAAAAACTATTGCATCATTCTGAACTAACTTCTGTCCCACACAGCTCATCCTGAGGGAACAAGAAGATGTGTGAGCCTTCCCAGGAAGTTCATGGGACAGATGGGGAAGGAGTGTGTCCTTTTCTGCCAACACAGTAGAGGAATGTGTGGAGGAACTGGAGATGATCTGTAAGGAGGAAAGTTAATTGACAGATTGTCAAAGAGTTCAGTAAGGAAAGCCACTTGTTTGATTTCTCCCAGGGGCTGGGACCGTGAGCCTGGATCATAAGTATCATCCCCAGGGAAGCAGGGCTCTTTGGCAGACGGGTCTGTAGGGAGTCTGAGACACGAGGGAGGAGCTGATGCACAATGCAGGGGCCATTACATGGAGGAAGCCTGTGCAGAGATAATCTCAATGCTGCAGTGAACATTGACAAAGGACGTAACCACAGATATGAACAGAAAGGGTCAGAATGTAGAATTAGAGAACTGTCCCATTATTTAATGCAAAAATTTCTCCTGTCAGAGCTTTAAGTCACAACAATTCCACTCCAGGCATCTGCGAAGGGGAGTCCTGTGAGGTTCTGGCAAAAAAAAAATGCAGTGGTAATAGGGGAAGGGAAGATACGCAACTACACCAGTTGCTGAGAAAACCCAGCTGTACAGGGTCCACATTTGTAGGAGCCCCACATTATACTTGCCTGCAGCAGGAGACCTGTCCTGCTGCTCAGCTCTACCTGCCTCAAGGGGTGACTGCCTGTGAGGAACCAGCCGAGCTCACTGCAGTCCTGCACCCAAAGAGCCCCAGACAGAGATGTATCCCACTTGCATCCTCCCACTCATTCACCGTGGAACCTCTGCTGGGAGATGCTCCCCTGTTATGTACCCAAGGTGGTGTGCACATCCTCTTACCCCTGAAAGAAGTCCCCCTTGCTTCACATCAATTGTGAAGGTGGATACTAGAGATGGGGGTGGAAAGCAGGCACCGAGGATGCCTGAAGGGCTGCAGTAGCTCTGGAACATGAGATATCTATGTTTAGAGCCCAGTGGCTGCCTGCCTCTTCAACCCCTCACTCCACAAACTGAAATCAAGGAGCATTAAGTGCAAAGCAGACCTCGGCTTTGCAAAAGTAACCTCTCTGAGTCAGAGAGCAGATATCTTCCTCCTCTGGAGAGCAATAGACACACAGGCTGGAAGCTGTTAGCACATTCAGAGGGGAGAGCTCCTTTGCCACTCCTCTCCCCATCTCTCCACGAGAGCTGTCGACAGCGGCAGTGAAAGCGGGTTGAAGTGGCTCGGCTGGCAGAGCTGTTTCATTAGCAATTTGGAGCCGTGCCGTGCAGAAAGCAGCATTGTTCTCAGATGTTCAGATATCAATCTGCATAATGAAACAGGTGATAGGAGCTCTTCCCATTCATGCAGCAGCAAATGGAGGGGATTTAGAGATGAGGGGAAGGGGTTATGTCTAATTGGCGACAATTAATTTGATGAGAATTTTTTTTTCAATATATTGTCTATCACCAAATGGATCCAGAAAAGCACATCTGCACTTATTTATCTGCCTCATGTAGGCCCTGTTTACACTGTAAAGTGTTTGCCAATAGCATTGAAAGCAGTTTCCCAAACTCAGCAAGCTCTTGCTACAAAGAGTCTCTTTTTTATCAGCCGATCTACTTTGACACTGCTGAAAAAAAGCCCAAATCAATGCACTGCTGAATAACATAATGAGCTGGCAGAACTTGGTGCAAGGGTGGGTGTGTGGGTGTGTGGGTGTAGTGCTTTACCCTTATACAGCTTCTCTGGGAGGGCTCCTTACACTCTGTAAGGCCCTGATGACCAGTTAAAGTTTTCTACCACAGGAAGCTCCACAGCTCTGACCCATCAAACTGAGAGCCACAAATTCAGCTCCTCTGCTAGCTGCAAGTCCAAAAGAGCTTAAGCCCATGTTAGATACTTTTGAGCTCGCTTCATTTACCCAAAAGTAAGTGCCAAGCTGAGATGCCTAGGGAATTTCACCCTGGGAACAGGTCTCTCATAGTCCCTGTGTCAAATTTGCCCACCACCTGAGGGTAGTTTGGACACTCCAGTACACCTAAAATAGCCCTAGACATCTACATCAGCCCAAATGAATCTAGCCACTGGGCCATTCAGCTCTCAGGGCATCTCCCACCAAAAGCACAGGGAGCCAACCACTATGGGTAGCAACAAGCCTGAAGTGCCCACCACCCCCCTAATGTAAAACTTCTTTGCATTGCCCAAACATCCTTGATTGTCTCCTCTTGTTCTGGTTCAGCTGTATGTCACTGCAGTCAGCTTGCCCCTTTCTTCATTGCCTGAAAATCCAACCAGGCTGTTTGCACAAGAGCTTCCTTCAGAACCTTAAAAATTGAAGAGTGGGTCAGTGGTTTCCAGGTCTAACTCTGAGGTAGCTCTATGCCTGTACTTAAGTCCTGATAGGTTACACATGTCCACAGCAGCATGTCTTGCCATAGCTGCCTTCTGTGTCCTCTGTTTTCAGCTAGGAAATAAATTCCATCACAGCTAATGGACAACTCTCAAAGAGAAAAAGCTTGTTTTATTCTTATCCCCAAAATACATAATTTTTGTCCTCAAGCTGCACCATAAACAATGTCACAGAATCCCAAACCTGGATTTGACCCTGAGAAGATGCCTCTTCCACCTCTGTCTCTCCAGTGAGTCTCTCCTGGGCATCACCATTCCTGACAGCTCTTAATCCAGTCCACTGCGGAAGATGGCTGGAGACTCCTCCATTCCCTGGACATTGCCCACCAGAGCTTTACTACCGGAAAGTTCTTCCAAGTATCTGAACTAAAGTCTTCCAGCTGCAAATACAACTGCAATATTTTCTGTTATCTTGTCCATGGGCAGGGAAATCCAAATAGTTTCTTCTTCTCTGAAGGTGAATTTTATGTTTTTGAAGACCATTGTGCTGCTGCTTCTCCATGTTCTTTGACTGCAGCTAAAGAAGCCCAGTTTCTTTAGTCTTTCTTTGCAAGCTGTGGACCTGCAACCATTCTTGCTGTTGTCCTTTGGCTGTATCCTGTAGGTCTTTCCTTGACTTACCTTTGGTTGGTGAACATATATGTTCACCAATCAAGAACAGATCTGATCCCCATATCAAGAACCATATCTTGATGGTTCCACCATATCAAGAACAATCTGATCAAAACCCAAAGATGCTGAGAGAATATTACACTAAAAAAGCTTGCAGTAAGGCAACACAAACAATGCTAATCAGAGTTCATGCTTATTATTCCTCTTCTCAGGGCCTCTCTGTATTATATCATGTTTTGTCGATCCTTCATTTTCAGCTTGCAAATTCTTCAAAGCTGCAACTCTGTCCTGATCTGCATTCAGGTAGCGACCAGTTTGTTTCTGGAATGTCAATCAACACTGCCAGCACCATTTTCAGAGCTTTTACTGTATTCTCTTCTTTCTGCAGCTTGGATTGTGCACGTAGGCACATCCACAAACCCATGCTCCCAGTCCCCTGTCCTGCTAGAGGAGGTGCTCTACAGATTTTGAGCACAGAACTTGCTACTGCTGGTGGATTGGTGTTGTAGGCACTGTAAAATTGACAAAATTGTGTCCCTGCTAGGAGTGGACTAGCTGTGCCAGCCCAACAGCATAGGCAGAAAATCATACTGCAAACCTAAATCTTAGCACTGGTACAAGTCTGTGAGGAGAGCAGACTAAAGTGACTGTGCTGCTTATTCTCTATTATTAATGACTCTCTTGTACAGATACTTCTTGAGATTCATTCCTTAAGCATCCCTCTCCTCTGTGCACAGTCATGTAGTTTTGACATTACAGACATTTTTTATTTCTAAGGTGGAACTCTCAGCCATTTCCAAGTGACTACGAGTTTTCAGATCATCCTTTTACCCTGGCTCTTTTTAGTTCCCTCCTGCATTCTGTCACAATAACATTCTCTGCCTCTTCAGCAGTGGCTGGGACTCCTCACAGCTCTGAATCCAGTTGCCACATCAACTCTTCCTGAAACCCCAGTTTCTTGTCTTTGCTAGTCAAACAAAACGTCTTGATGCATAAACAAACAAAAAAAGGAAGCTAAAAAAAAGGGGACCAAACAGCACGAAATCAAATATGTCAATTGTGGCAGGGCATAAAATTTCCCTGTCCTCCCTCAGACCTTGACTTTGTGGTTTATCTTATTATTCAGTACCCAGTGATGTTTCAAATTCTCCATCTTGCTTTGCATAGTGCTTTCACCCATGAATTGTTCTAGATAAGTCCAAGAAAGGAGTTATCAGTTAGTGCAGCTGACTGCAGTGAAGTTGGCAAAGAATTCTATTAAAGTCCCTTTTAAAGGAAGATGTAGTGTGGGTCAGACCCACAAACAAGAAAGAAAAATATCTGTGAATGTCTGTTGGTGAAATATGGACATGTGCGGGTCAGGAAAGGGAACAGAGCAACCTGGTGACAATGCAGAGGTGAGGGGGGGCAGGTGAAAGCAAAAGAAAAGACTTCAAATATAGCAACTTTAAAAATAGTTGTCCTTGCAAAATAACTGAGATGAAAGCAGAGATCCAATTGGTGGAAGAAGCCTCCATCACATGCAGTTATTGCCAGAGCAGTGCACACAGTCGGACCGTGCAGCCTCTTTGCAAGCTGGATTGCCATGTACAGACCTGCTCTGTTCCACTCCTGCACCCTGGGCAGAGCAGCATCACCCCAAACAGACAGCATGTCAGGGATCCCACATCCTCCATGGACACACCTGCTTGTGCCTGCTGCCACCACGCTGCCTTTGTGCTGACCCAGGCCTGAGGGGCCACTGCAGGATCCCACATCACCTACAGACAGAGCCCACCCACCACCAGCACACCACAGCCTTCTGGGTGGGGCAAGTGCGTGAACATTGCACAGGCTCTGTGAAGTTTCTCCACCTGACAGGTAATATTAAAGCCTTAAATATTCCTCAGGACACATTTGGCAGTATATAGGCTTCAAGTCACTGTTAGGTGTCCCTCAAGCTTGACCAGAAATCTGCAGTGGAATCACTGAGCGTCACCAGTCAGAGCCAAAAGCTGCTTGCACAGCTGCAGTGTTTGTATGTATGGTATCATACCATAGCTATGGTATCACAGTCATAGCTGTTGCAATGAAGGGTGCTATGAAATCATAGCTACGGTGCACTTAACTTTGGTTGCATGCATGTTGAGGATGGAGATCATCTGTTTATCCAGCATCAAATCATGCCATGTATCTAATTTTTGAAAGTCAGCTTCCTTGGAAGCTAAACACAATGGGACAAAGGGTATCTACTGAATAATCCCAGGCAAACACAAAAGAGAAATTTGTGAGGCAGAAAGATGCCACTTACTACACTCATGTTAATATCATTAGGAGTGTAGATGTTCATTCAGAGGGAGAAAATTAACTGATTAAAAAGACCTTGAGAGGAGAAGTGACAGCTAAGTACAGGGGAATTTGAAATCTGCTTTGTTTGCGCATGAGACAGCTGGTTAACAAATTACAAAACACTCTGAAAAATTCAGAGGATGTAGTTTGGTGGGGAAGCAATTCCATTTTTCACCCATTTTCACGAACAAAGGAAGGTCAGATCCTCCTGTCTTCTGAATACTAAGAGTAGCCATCCTACTATTATGTGGGTACTATCCACTGGGCAGCAGGGTGAAACCCTGCACAAGCCTGGCAAACCTCCAAAAGACTTCACAGGGGCCATAATTTTCATCCAAGCAATTTTAAAAGCTTAGTAATTACATTAGTGCAATTTCTTAAGCACATCTGTAGGGCAGAGATGCAAAGCAAAACAGCAGAGCACTTCAGACAGGGCAGCACCTTCCCAGAGCTGGGAGATAATGCCTTCCTTTAACCTTCTGATGAAAACTGCCTCCTACCTGCAAGTGAAAGACAGAGAAAGGAAAGCCACATCACTCCCATGTGAGTCCTGGGGCACTGAGCTATACCTGGAGTAAACAAGTCTACTGGGCCACCCAGATAATGGGGATGTTTGACCTTGAGTAGCCAAAGGCCTGGGAGAAGCAGGGCAATAAAGTAAAGTAAAGCATGCAGTGAAGTAAAAATGCCTGGAAAGATACAATCTGCCAAATATTTATCAAGTATATGTATGTGCATATAACTCCAAATGTCATGGTCACTAGGCATCAAGTATGAAAGCGTGTGGATACAGCTGTTGTGGTTTTTTGTTTTGGTTTTTTTTTTTTAATCCTGTAGATCTCATACTCTCATCCCTTCCTCATCCCTTTCCCACCAGTAATTCAGCCCTGATCATTCAGCTGAAGGAGGCCAGCTCTCATCTCTCAGGCTGCCAAATTTTGGTGGCAGGGCCATTGTCTTTTATTTGACTGTAAAGTGCCAAGTACATTTATGGCACCATATAAATAATAAATAAAAATATTCATTGTTTTCCTCTCCCCTGACTTATACTGATGTGAGAAGCAGGACAATCCTTTACTTCCCTCTCTCACTCTCCCCCTTACGTAATTCTCCAAAGACAGCTTTTCCAGACTGCCAAGCAATTAGCACAGAAGCAACCAAATTTAACCACTCCCTCCAAAGGGGATAGCTCCAAAAGCTGCTGAAAAGGAAGATGAAAAGAAAGGGTCAGTGGTGGCCAAGGCCTGGAAAAGGCCAGGGTGCTGTGGAGGGGGAATCCAAAAGCTGCAAGCTAAGGACAACGCCATGGCCCCATCCCCAAAGTCCCTCATCCTACAACTCTCATCTGTACCTCCAACAAAACCCAGGAGTTTGCATTTCTTCCTTTCCAGCAAGGATGAACTAAGCTGACAGTCTGACTCTGAGTATCCCCTCCCCTCTCATCATACCTGCTTAAGTTCCCAACTAAACTGCATTTTAACTGTCAGAAATCCTAAATAGTCCCATTAGAAGATTTTACTGTCATTAAATAATAGAATGGGGTGGAAGGGACTTTAAAGATAATCTAACCCCAATTCTCATGCCATGGGCAGGGACACCTTTCACTAGACCAGTCGCTTGGAGCCCCATCCAACCTGTTTTGAACAGTTCCCCAACTTCTCTGGGCACTCCTTCCAGTGCATCACCACCATCACAGCAAAGAATTTTTTCCCTAATACTTAATTTAAACCTATTCTCTTTCAGTTTGAAGCCCTTACCCATTGTCCTGTCATTACATGCTCTTGTTAGAAAGTCTCTCTCCATCTTTCTTGTATGTTCCCTTCAGCTAGTGGAAGGCCACAATTAAGTCACCCTGAAGCCTTCCCTTTTCCAGGCTGGACAATCCCAGTTCTCTCAGCTTTTCCTTGTAAGGAGAGATGCTCCATCCCTTTAATAATTTTGGTGGCCTCCTCTGGACTTACTCTAGCAGGTCCATGTTCTTTTTGTTCAGAAGACAACACCTCAGAGCTGGATGCAGCACTACAGGTGGTGTCTCACCAGTGCAGAGCAAAGGGGCAGAATCCCCTCCTTCATCCTCTGCCCATGCTCCTTTGGATGCAGCCCAGGATACAATTGGCTTTCTGTGCTGTGAGTGCCATTGCTGAGTCGTGTCCAGCCTCTTGTCTACCTGCACTCCCAAATCCTTCTTGGCAAGGCTGCCCTTGATCCCTTCAACCCCCAGTCATTTTTTATACCGGGGAAGTCCCTACAGATGAACAGAAAAAGAGAGAATCATGCGAGACCAAGTGAAGGCTAAAGCACACTGCAGCCTCCTTGTTGCTCTGCACTGTACAGTGCTGAGATGAAGAAAAAGAGGGAGAATGACAAAGAACTAGGACTGAAGCAGGGGGAAAACAAAACATGTTTGAAGACCCACTGACTTTAAACATTTATAGTCTTAAAATCTACTGAATCACATTTTAGCATACAGGCACAGAGGTTTGTTCCAAAGATCTCAGAAAGCATAAAAATTATCCCAATACAAAGACTGCAGAATGTCTAAAAATCTATGATAAACACACCCATCTGCAACTGCAAAAAATTATCTAAGATTATATTTATGTATACAATAAATGTGTCACAAATTAGAAAAATCTATTACTAACATATGATCAGCTGTAGCTATTTAATAGCTATTTATTAATAAAAAACTTTTAGCATAATATGTAATTACACATAGTACACATGCATTATGTGTGTTTACACATAATATATAGCTACACTATATAATATTTTAAAATACTTCTTACTATAGCACCTGATGATTTACAAGGACATGCAGAGAAACAATCAGATTTTAAGCCATAATATTTCAGACTATTAGCACTCTGGGTTTGTTACACTTCACTATGAACCAGTGTTTCTTTTATTAAGCACTGTAGTTGATACCACTCTTATTGATAAAGGTCATATTTAAGCAAAAGGCACAGTTCAACTCATTTAGAGGGAGATGTACTGCTAGGGAAGCACTGTGGAAAGAAATTCAACTCTACCCCATGACATAAGGTCTAGAGATTCAAGAACCTCTTTATTATGGGGAGGTTTTTTTGTCAAGTAAGGTGCATCATATTTACGCATTTTGGAAAAGGTTATGATTTATCACAAGAGGACAGGATTGGAAGTGGCATGGTCCTTCTTCTGTCTGCCTAACTCATATCTCCACAAAGGTGTCCTGACAATAAAAATCATTCTGCTGTTGAAAGATGACGTACTTTCTGGCTTTGGACACTGCCACATAAAACTTCCTTTGTATCCTGCTGAAATGTGTGGAAGTACCACAAATGTCAGTTAACACTAAATATTTAATCCTGTGGAAGATTTGTACTGCCTCCAAATTATCCAGTTAGACAATCTTCCCCTTGTAGAGCTCACAAGGCACAAGACTGACCCTCACTTTAGTCCCCTTAAAAAACGTCTAGCTGAAGGTGTCTGCTCTGCATTTTCCCTGGACTTCTCCAGAACAGGTATTTGTTGTACAAAAGCTGCAAGCTCGAGGAAGCATTTAACTTCAATCATGTGAATAATAGCCCATTGACTTTAATGTCACCACTCATGAGCACAAAGTTAAGCACACGCTTAAGTCTGGGATCCTTGCATATCTGGGATCCTTGCATAATTTCGATTTTATGTGCCACAAAGTACAATGTGGGAAATAATTCATTTTTCAGTTTCACAGCCAAGCATCTATTACTGCCAGAAAAGAGCAGATTCTTTTCTTTCTGTAGGTTTTTCAGTGTCTTTCTGTAGGTTTTTCAGTGAGGCTTTTGTTTTGTATCAACCTGAAATGTTCCATTCACCTCAGATCTACCTATGTTGTTTTGTCTTCCAATTATCTCTGTCCGTCCCCTTCCTTTGTTACAGAAAAAAAAGAAATCTTTTTTCCACTTTTTTCCCCCTTAAATGTAGGTCAGTTTTATGAGTAGTGCCTTTAGAAAATAACAGGTCAAAATACATGTCAGAAATATCAAATTATTTTGTATAAAGTGTACTAAAATGAGCTATTTTGGAAAATATCAGAAATTCCATTTGCCTTCTTCTACTCTCCTCAAGTTTTTTTTCATAAAAATACTGCCCAGTTTTAACTTCAAAACCTACCTTTCAAGAAAAGAAATAAACTCATATCTATTGAAAAAATAACTGACCCATGCTGCATTTGTCTCAACATTGCATTAACATCTTGAAAAGCAAATAAGTCAAATGCGTGTGAAATTTCAGCAATCTATATTAATTTGCAGGCATGCAGAAATCAATTTCTCTTCTTTTCATGTCAATTACAAATTACCATTTTGATACTTTATTAACTTCTTTGGCATTTCCAACTAATTTACAGGAAAGGATACTATTTTTTTATTATTATTAACCTACTGCCTTCTAAATCACTTTATTTAAATGCCCTGCTGGCTGTCCACATTTGCTTTTATTCTATTACTACTTTATATGAATGGAAATTACGTATAGCTATTAGATTACTTGACACATTAGTTCATTTTATATAATCTTTCCTGTATTTATTGCCTTCGTCAGACCGAAATACCGCAGGCGCTTGTTTCTCTAATGTGTCTGAGGCTCTCCCGCTAATGGAAATTGCGTTATATCTTCTGATTGCACTCAGATGAAACCCAGACCCAGGAGCTGACTGATATTCTGCAACAGGCCCTCTCACCATCGGGGCTTTCGCAGGGCTCAGGGCAGCAGCAGCAGCCCCCAGGTGGATCCTGGATGGATGCAGCCCAGCAGCACGAGCAGAGATGCTCCAGCTGGGCTTGCTGGGAGCTGGCACAGCCACTGTGGCACTGCCCCTGCCAGGACCACCTCCAGCCCCTCTGCTGCACAGGGTGGACCAGTGGAGGTGGAAGGTGCTGCTTCGGCTCCTGCGCAGGAGCAAAGTGGTTCAGCGTGCCACGGGCCCAGGGAGCTGGAAAGGAGATGCTGTCAACATTAGGACTTTTCCTGCAGAGCTGACGAGGCCAGCGCTGCTCTCAGGCAGGAGCAGGTTTCTCCCCCCTCAAACTGCCCATGGCTGCCCCAGAGTTAAGAGCTAAAGCTTGATGTATGATTTAGCAGATCGCAAGGTTAACATGAGGGAACTAACAGCCATCATAAGGTGGGTTCCTGCACCAACTCTGGCACCTGTTTTGAGCCAGCTATGCTCAAAGGGTGGCATTCAGCAAGGTCAGCATCACCTGGGACAGAGTGGCAGAGGTCCCTACATTCATACAGGGGGCCTCCAGACACCCTCAGTTCAACCTGGTACCCTGGGACAGAGGCATCCACTCCAGCCCAGCTCAGACAGACATGCTCAAGCATCCACAGAACCACAGTGGGGGTGTGACTTTAGTCATTGTATTGCATGCCATTAGGAAGTAAATGCTGGGGCACAGCCAAGACATCATCCAAGAGACATCCACCATCCTGAGCCATCTAGAGCATTTCAGTCTGCTTTTCTGGGGAAGTGGCATGCCAGCAGCTGTAGGCATCTCTTGCAGTGGTTCTTCCCAGGCAAAACCTAAGGAAGAGGGTCCAAGGAGACGCTCAGGATTGCTATTGCGGAGTGTAGCCAGTCTGACCTTGGCAAGTGCACGCCAGCCAAGTACAGGAATGGATTTTGTGAGTACATCTGGCATTTAGGCTGCTCTACAGTGTCAGTGGGACACCTTCCCCAGGTACTGTCGAACTACAGAGACGTCTGCATGCAGATCTGGGTCTATGCAAGTACGAACAAGATCATTTTGTTACTGTCACTTTGCCGATTGGCTTGGATTACATCATCTGCTGAGTCCTTGTGCTGGACACAGGTGCCCTTACCAGCTGATGGAGAAGGCCAGGAGACCAATCTGCCTGACTTTTGCTGTGGACACCAGATCATACATTTGGGATAAAAGAGATTGGAAGCGTCAATCTTTCGCCTTGGAAAACAGTCTTTCCCACCTGGCTTTGAACAGTGACTGCCTCTTTTGAAAGTCTGAAACTCGGTTTAAGCAGACAAGAGAAGTGAGGTAGAACACAGTGCACCTCCATGTGCCCTGGATGTGGCTGTGCCCTTCATCCTGGTCAAGCAGTGCACTGAGAGGGTCAGTGAGTTGCAAGCAGGCTTCAGAAAAGGGTAAAGATGAGATTCAGAAGAGTGAATTCCTCCCAGACCAGGGGATCTTGAAGCACTGTGACAAATGTCTGGATGACTGCTCACAAATCCTACAGGGCCCTTTGCATATTCACAGAGTAAAATCCATAAGCCCAGTAGATCAAGCTCATTCACTCACTTTATTTTGGATGGAGTTAGTCCCACCTGCCTTTATTGCCCAAAGGCAGCTGTTGGCCTTCAGTTTCACCAGCCAATTTGAATTTGATTCCAGATGCTCTGGTAGGTTGTAATCTTACCCAAATATTGCACTTGCACTAGCAGCTATGTTTGAGGCATACCACAATCCTCTATGTAGTATTGCCTTTCTCTTCCCCAAGGAAAAAAGCACATATGCTTTAGCATAGCAAAAGTAAATACAGGTACATTGGCAGAGAAGTAGAAAAAAATGGCCTCAATCCAATACACACAGGTGGCCCTACAGTGAAATCAACTAAAACAGGCCTAGAAATTTGTATTCAAAGGCTCTGTGAAGTTCCAGGAGTCACTGCTTTCAAATAATATTTCATGCACATATCTCTGCAGCTATGAAGAATATCTTGAAAAACGTGAGAATGAAAGCATGTTCTCTCCATGAGCCTAGGCACAGCCTGAAACAATAGATCACAGGTACAAACTATCCCATTTAGCTCAGATAGTTGAAAACCTAATGATGACAAACTAATGTTACCTCTGATAGGGCTGGCTGGTTTTGAACAGTATCTTTCAATCTGAAGGTTAGAGCTCACAGTTTCTAAGGAGTCTCTGCAACAATCTCCACCTGACAGGAAAGCATCTTCCCCTCCACCCCATCCTCAACACAGCACATTGCAAATGAGGAGACAATGTGAAACAAATTGAGGTCAAAATGAAAACAAATAACAGGAGCACTTCTGCATGGATTGTATTATTCTGTGCCATCTTTCATTCCAGGAAAAAAAAAAAAAAACAACCAAAAACCAAACAATAAAATGAGTAAGAAAAGCTCCTATGGTTAATCCATCACAGGATTTCCAGCCTGCTGAACAGGACACCATATACACAGGAGGCCTGGCCACAAATTATTTCTAGACTGTCATGATGGACACAAGAGTCAGTAACTACAACCAACCCAGCAGCCACAACTGACACTTGCAGTCCCCCTCTTGCTGCTATCCCCAGTAGCAATGTGTGCAACCCGTTGCTATTTGGCTGCCCTGCAGTGGCATGACCCCTTAAGCAGCCCCAGTGACTGAGTAACAAGCTCAGCATGGGAAATTGAGCCTTACAATACTCAATTCCTTGTGAGTAGCCTCACCAGAAAACAAAAGTAAATGAGTGCACAAAGCATTAACACCCTCACGAGCCAGACAGTGCTACCCTGCATGTATCAGCAATCTTCTCAAATCCTCAAGTGTTCAGAGTCCAGCAAAGGAAATGCTCTGCATGGACAAAATGCTGTGCAGATAAACAAGGCATTGAAATGCAGTCTGAACACAAAACGATTTCTTGTGGTAAGCCTCCAAACACCTTGGAAAAACAACAGTATAACTGCAAATGCAAGCAATAGTAAATCATCAAAGGCACAGTGATTTACCCCCATGGACAGAACTTGTTTTCAGAATAAATTAACAGATCATATTTGCTAGCCTAATGGCCAGCATTCCTACCCAAAACAAATGATTTAATCCTGAAAAACCAGGTTACAGCCATTATACACATCGTCTCCAAAGCTCCATTAATGTGTTTCTTGCTGACACTCAAGGTGTGGTTTGGGATCATGCAAGCACAGTTCAGTTCAGTCTATAATTCATTCCTGAAGTGCTTAACACATGTAAAAGTGCAACTGAATACCAATGAAGAACAGTTGTGCTATTTAAACTAGGGTCTAAAGCTCTGATGATGTGACTCTGAAAACACCAGCCCACTTTCCTTGTGAAAGGAAGGAAGAGAGGGTAGAGCAGCCTATTCTGTGGAAAAGGCTGCTTTGAGGGTTTGGGTGGATACATTACCTTTTTGTCGCTCAAGCCAGACACCTGGTCCACGTATTCCTCTTGGATCATGAAGGCAGCCAGGTTGGCAGTGTAGCTGGCCAGAAAGATGACAGCGAAGAAGGCCCACACCGACACCATGATCTTGCTAGTGGTACCCTTGGGATTCTGTACTGGCACAGAGTTGTTGAACACCAGCCCCCACAGCAGCCAGATAGCTTTGCCAATGGTGAAAGAGGGACCTCCTGGTTCTAGAGTGATTGAGAAACATGATCCCACAGTGAGCATCTGACAGTAAGTGGTCTGCATTTCCAGTCATATACACATCTTGATTTCAGAGTTAAGAGCAGAATCTATTCCCACTTGTGAGGTGAATATCTGCAGCTGCACTCCCCTAAGTTCATGCTACCATATCTCAGCTAAATACAACCTGAAAAATTATTTTTTAAAAATGTCCTCAGGTTTTCATATTTTTCTATCTCAGGGATTTCCACTAAAACCTTATGAAAGGGCATTTTTTTTTTAATTTGATTGAAGTATCTAGAAGACCAAACATTTAATTTTGGTTGAAGAGTTGTCCCCAGAAACAGAATTTGCTCAGAAACATTCTATCCTCATTTCCATCTGTTCACGAGTAATGTCCTCAAACTCCCAGTATACATCTGTGTAAAACATGGCTCTGTTTACTGTACTTGTAAAGGTATGAGGAAGAGCACCATCTGAAATAACAGGGCTCTAGAAATACTTCTGCATGAATGTTTCATTACTCAGCCTGTTGAAGATCCATGAACCAGAGAACCCTCTCCCCATATTTTGTGTCTAAGGTTCATGACAGTGACATATACTTCTTCCACCTTAAGAAAATCTGCAGGTCTGCCCTAGATAGTCCTGGAGCAGATCCAGTGTTTTAAAAGCTCCTATTTTCCCCTTCCCCCTTTTCAGTGTGGAAGATCAGTCATACCCCAGAAGCCATGTGTGCTAAGGAAGCAATAGATCTGAAAACATGTGAAATGGCACCTGTTTCACAGCAATCCTGTATCCCCAACATGTGCTGGTTCCATTAATGGGAACCTAACCCAGAATTTCCTCAACTTGAGCACAAGAAGAGCTGAAAGGGAGAATGCTGTTGTGATCACTCTTTGGACACTGAGAAGATCCTCTTAGGATGCATGGAACAGTACAAGCATCTGTCCTTTTTCCAATAGTGCCAACCTGATCAGCATCCCACGCTGTATCTCCTCAGGCAGGCTGATTGGGCTCTAGTGCTGCTGCCTGTGGTTGACTCCAGCAATATAACAAAAGGGAAGAAAGTTTTGACATGCCTCTCCAAACCTCCAAGCAGCAAATAGCATAGATCATCTGGAAACACTAACCGTGTTACCCTAAATACAACTGAACAATTCAAGGGGCTCATTTTCTACCCAGGGAACTGCACACCAAGTTCAGAGCACAGTCATCACCTGGTAAACGGGTGCCTTTAAATTCCAGGGAGGTGAAGTTCCTAAGAGAAACATAGTTTGGCAGTCTTTGTCTTTTTACATGCTGGAGGTGGTATTTTTACATCCCTCTCTACCTAATGTGTCCTAAGATATACAGGTGAAAGGCCTGAAAAACATCAGTGGCAACTGTATGGTGAAAGGAAATCTTGAGAAGTTCCCTTCTAAAAGCCTTCCTCTCTCCACTGATCACCCCAAGTGCTTCCACAATTACTTTGTCAGACACAAACCAAGATTGTTATGGGAGATTCCAATCCAAAAGACTTGATGTCCATAAAGAGAAAATGCAGCTGTTTAAGGCATACTGTCATAGTTCAAATGCAGCCAAAGTAACATTAGCCAGGGTTCTCTTTACCAAAATCAGCATTGCAGTCTCTGCAGCAGATTTCTGTATCTTCATATTTCATCTCTCAGGGATAATATCTGTCTGATCATGCAATACTCTTCATAATTACTCAGAAATATTGATACTTGTAGCTGCAGTTCAGCTAACTTAACAACTGCATAACTGCATGCCTGTACTAAAAACTGCTTCCAGTTCCACATCTGTATTAATACTTCCTAAGAGACTCAGGTTTCTCAGTACTTGTGCCCACAGATCCATGCAAATATGATCAGGTGCCATAAAGGCCCTCCACAGCTCTATGTCAAGAGACAAGGTCTCCATTTCCCCATGCATGTGGTTCTGCCTGCATTCTCATTAACACTTTTTATTTTCATTCCTCTCTAATTTGATGGTATATATTCTCTCAAAGCACTAATCTTGGGAGCAAATGAGTGCATTTTCCAGCAACTGTCTCTCTCCCACTATTCCGTATGAACCAAAAAATCCAGAAAGGTTTGAAGGGCTGATTCACCAGGGGGTGAAGATATGCAGTTCACAGAAGACTCAACTTGCTAATTGTTTTCATGTCAATGAGGGGGAAAGGCTGTATCTTAGGAAGGACAGACAGCCTTTCTTTAATTTATCTGTCTGCCTTCTGAAGATCGGAGCCACAAAAATGGATCACTTTCTTGGTCCCAAATTTCCTGCTGCCCTTGAAAAATAATTCTTTACCCGCTCCAAAGAAAATGAGTTTCCCATTCTCTCAATTGGTCTTAGAAAGCCAGAAAGGCAAGGAAGGACCTGACCAGGTGACAGATGTGGATTCTGGAGGACACAGCACTATGCCAGGAGGCCAGCAGAGTGACTTGTTCTGCAGGGAGATGTAGCACTGAAGGATGGATTGACAGTGCTGAGCCCTGTGATTGCCTCAGAGTGCAGCATCGTAGGCCCTGCCAGCACTGGCTACCAGGGCCCATTTTCCTTCAATGAGAAACAAGTTGGAGCTGGTATGTGCTTTAGACATGAAAGGCGACACAGCTCCCTCTCTCATGCCAAGCAAATTATCCATTATACACATCTGCTCTCTTCACAGCCTTTTTTCCGCCTCCGTCCCTGTCCTCTTCAGTCTGAATGCAGAGCTCAGAGTGGGCTAGATCCCTATCGCATTCAAGGCAAAGGAACACCCAACAAACAAACAGAGACTGGAAATCAGAGGGGATCATAGCAAGAAACAGCCCCCCTTACCTCTGCCATCAGCAAGGCACCGATTGTAGCCCACAGGGCTGAAGTACTCAAAGACGAAGACAGCCACCGCAGAGATGATAAGCAGCATCACAAACATCATCACCCATACGTCAGCACTGAAAGGTTCTGGAGAGGAAGAGAAAACCACGGTGAAAGACCTGATAACACCTCACCTCCTTTGCTCTCCAGAGAAGCCCCAGTGTGGGGCAAACTGGGCTGGGGAAAAGCAGAAGTTAAAGCAAAGTCTTCAACATGTTTCTAAAAACTTCTTGAAATGGAAAAACTGAAGTTTCTGTCTCTGTAATGACTGCATTCCATCGTACTGTTACATTTGTGACACATGGCTCCATCTGGAACCACGCGCAGCCATTGTGGCATGCATTGATAAAATAAAACACATTGATAAAAGATTGTTCCCAGGAAGTCCTCCAGCACCATCTGGAGAGAGTGGGGGAAATCAGGCAGAACTGGCAGAGTTTCAGACAAGCATCCAACTTTCAAGATGTTATCCAGCCAAAGAGCATCTCCAAATTTCTAAGGTTCAGCCATAATGACAGCAGGTTTTTAGTATTCCATCCCTCTAGCAATGGGAACACTGGCTCATTCTAGAAATGTTAGTGTTTGTGTTGTGCAAGTATTTGATCTCTGCCAGGTTTTCTCCTTCTCCCAGTCTGAACAGAAAAAGATAGGACTGAACCAGATCAAAGAAACGAAGAACTTTGCTCCAGAGTATAGCCAATATTGCAACTTCAGTTAAATTGCAGTTTAGAACTTAAGAGATAACTTTAACATTGTTTTTACATACCCCAGCAATACTGGTGGACTTGCTAAGGGAAAAAACTCCTGAGGAATTAGTAGTCATGAAACTCATATTTAAAAAGGTCTGGGAAAATTTCATTACCCATATAAAAGTATTTCTGTCTGTGAATGTTCTCAGGACTCTGGCAGAGAGCAGACAGTAATTACATAACTCATACAGTATGTTTGCAGCATCATAAAGCACTTTATAAAGCCAAATAGTAGACACCAGGAAGGCACGAATGTCTTGGGAAATGCAGTATCATTTCCGTATTCTCTGATCACCCTCCATCGCTGAAGGACATTAGAAATGCCTTTATTGTAAGACACAGTGTCAGCCCAGAACTGATGGCTCAACTGTTCTTAAAAAGGTCTATTAGTTCTCTAACTTCTACTAGGTGTCAAGGGAGGGCTAAGTTAACAACAGCTTTACAAATAATGACTGTCAATGTGCAACTATTTATTGCCAATTGCTATTACCAAGTATCCCAGCTATAAGGTTTGAATCAATTTTCTTCTGGCCTACACTCATTGAACATACTATTAGTTGAGTCACTGGGAAATCATGTGCTACAGTGTATGTGACAACTCTGAGTGAGCCCAATTTTTCTAGGATTAGGCATACAATTGCTGAAAAATGCCTTGGCTTGGAACTCATAGGCAGTGCCTATTTGCACTTGCATTTGCCTGGATTTTACTTGCCTGGAACTCAGTTCTAAAACATCACAGTATATTTTTATATACTTGTCCCACAGGTACTCCCAAAAAAGAGCTTTCAGGCTAAGAATCCCAAGCAACCTTCACCTAATTTTTTTTATGACCACCGGGTGAAGTTTTAATTTTAGATTGAAACAATACCTAAGAAGGCAGAAGGTGAGACAGTTCCATTGCTACGTGACACCATGACACTGATTCCCGTCTCAATGAAGGGCACAGAGAAATCCACCACTTCTGAACGTTCCTCATTAATGGTGAGGGATCCCACAGCCATATAGGCCCGTTTGGTGACAACCTGGAGGAAGAAAAGAAAGAGATCACACACAGACACGAGGCAGCCCTCAAGCACCACAGGCAAGCTACTTCTCATCTTCCTGCCTTTCAACACAATCCTTTTACTCCCGTAATCCCATTCCCTATATTGTTTGTAACATCTCTCCTTTCTAATCTTTCATCAGGACACCTTCTTCTTTCAGAAAACCTATAGACATTAATCTTCTCCTCAAAGCTGGTCTGTGTACAAAAAATAAATCCACAGAGGTCTTAGGATAAACACATCATCCACGGAGAAGACGTCTTATCTCATTTTTCTGTCCTTGCTTTATCCTCCCTCGAACACTGCAAAGCTTTATTTCATTCTTTATTCACCTTATACACAACCTAAGCATAATCTAGGTTGCAGCAACCATGGTGAATGGATATCAGCCTCTTTCTAAGACTGTGTAGGCCAAATTTGTGAGACCATAGAGAATAATAATTAATGGTCAGACAAGAAAGGTTGTCATGGTCAGAGTGTCAGAGCAAATTAATTCACTCAGTGCCAAGAAAGAATGCAGGCCAGTCATTTCTAGAGTCACCTCTGTCCCCGTCTCAGAAGTGGACCCAATAATAATGGGAGGCTAGACCTGACCTGTATCACCCAGCCCAGGGTTGAAGCCCACCACGCCCTTCCTTTGTTGCTGACCTCTCCAATCATTCCATTCCATGTCCCATTGATCTTTTTTCCATGCTTGCCATTAGTCACCAAGTAGAGGTCATAGGTGAACTTGACAGACTTTGAGATTTTCTTGAGGATGTCTATGCAGAACCCCTTGCAACATTTCTTCATGTAATCTGGCTCCTCATCAGTTTTGTTCCTGAACCATCACAATAATAATGGGTTAAAAGACTGGGAGAAACAACTGTAATTACCCTCTGTTATCAGTTTGCATTCCCCCTCCCACTATATAATGTGGACAATTTATACTGTGCTATCTGTGCTGGAGGGTGAAGGGACACACTGCAATGTTTTGCCCAAAGGGGCTCATCATGAGTGGACATGGGACAGGCTGGGCAAATGGAGGTGATTTTCTAAAAAGGGTTATAGATTATGATGGTATTGGCCCAACAGACACTTTACATTCTGCTGAGAACAAAGAGCCCCAGATGAGCAGAAGAATACAGGGGTGCATACTCAGTCACAATGCGTTTTTGGCAAGGGACCGTGTTCCTCATGCAGGTGCCACTTAGGGGGTCCACGTTCTCCACAATGACAAATGGTGCCTCTTCCAAGGTCACGATACTCAGGTGATCATCCTCGCGTTCCTCAGAGTCGGGATACAGCTCAAAGCGCGGCCACACATAATACTTCATCTGCAACTTTTTTTCCTTCCATTTCCCCACCTGAGGAGACACAAACCACAGAAGATAGACTTTTAATTGTGCCATCCCTTTGCATCAACCACAGCTACTGCAGTAAGAGGTAAGAGGACCATCCTGGAGTACCCAAACTCATGACTCGTGTAAGATGGAGACATTTCTGGGGAGAAGGCTCTGAGTGAGTGGATTCAAACAAGGGGGAAGTGCAGAACAAGAAATATATCTGAGCTGTCTCATCCCTGTTATGGTCTCACCTCCTGGGAGAGTGAGTGGATAACCATGGGAATGCCGTGACTGTGGTCAAACAGACTTATGTCCTTCAACCTTTTCAGCCAAACAACTGGAATACAATGACTTGGTTACATACCTTAGCTGGAAACAAGGAATTGTTTTATATTTCTGATGCATGAAAATTAATACCAAAGAGTATCTATGATGATTTTTAAATCTTGCTATTTTTTCCCCAATTCTCATAACTTCCATAAATCTCTATTGCAATTTTCCATTTCCTAAGTGAATAGAGATCATATCTTCAGTAGTCGAAAAAGGGGGCGGGACTCAATTATCTTATATCTACTGCTAAGAATGAAAGCTGTTTAGAAGCCACTGCATCCTTAAAGAGACAATACATGCAAGCTCACCCACTGCCCAGGCAGACCATTTCTTGCAAAAAAAACCCCAAAAAAACATCCGGGGAAAAAAGAAAACTTGAACATCGACTGTACTTTCAACTATCAAAATCTCGCCTTTGTTCTCAAATCCCCCTCCCACCATCACAGTTGACAGTAATTAGCACCTTGGCTGGCAACCAAAGCTGAGAGGGTGAAGAAGCTAACTGGGCTTTAGAAGAAGCTTTCCTGTATGATCCTCAAAGCAAGTCCTCCAGGCCAGGACTGAGACATGCTGACTTGGTGGCAGAGGTAGTGTGGGTGCGTGGGAAGCTTGCATGACTGCTCTTAGTGGTGTACCTGCTTGGTGGGTAAACAAAAAAGCTTCACTCCACTCCAAACCAACACCCCTCCCACAACCCCCAAATTTCAGTCATTTATTTATTGAAATGACAGAATGGGAGGGAGAACATTTATTAAAGGCTCATTAGGTGTCAGTGGATAATCTGTGAAACTCAAAGCCCAGCTGGGGTTTGGCATTTGAGAGTATCCAGAAATCACATAAAACACTTGTCACCTTCAAAACAAACAAATACTTCATCTGGCCATGAAAGAAAAATCCTCTCTGAGGGCTGTGGAGGGGAAGAAAGGCAGAAGAAATCACCCAGAGACAGCAGTTTCCACATCCACCCTCCTTGTTCAGGGTAAAGACAGCACCCCAGTGAGCACAAGGTGGGGGGGTTGTAAAAAGGTGGGAAGTTGGTCTTGCCTTCCCGAAGGCAAAGAATGCCAAGGAGAGCTTGCCCATAATGTTCCCTCCACCCATGGAGATGCTCTGTACTCATGCTAATATCTAAGCCTGGATGTGGAAAGTGAATTTCTAAGGGAATAAAGAGCACAGACTCACATGCTTATCCAGGGTCTGCTCAGCCCTGGGCTTCCCACTCATTCACCAAGCAGGTCAATTTATCATCATCTGAGCCAGAGATTTCTGCAGTGCTACTTTAGCTCTCAAGTAACTGAGCTCAAATCCCCAAAAGTAGTAACTGCCACACGGGGCTCAGCAGGGACCAGTGATTAAGATGCTGCACAGAACAGCCCAGTTTTCAGCTCAGTAACATTAACTTATCATAGAAATAAGTGGCTGATGAAAGAGACATCTCGCAGAATCTCAGCAGCACTTAGATATCTCAGTAACAGGCATGATATAACCCCCTAAGTGATAAATTAGATCAGATAGGCAAACCCAACCCATAATTACTCAGAAGTTCTCTGGGACAGAAAGGGGAGTTCATAAGGCTGTGTGCCAGGCACGTCTCACAGTGTTGTACTACACAGGAACGTTATGAAATTAGGATAACAATGACAGTGTTGCCACAGCCTTCTGTGCACTAAATCACCTCACCTGCAAATACAGTAGTACACATCCATTCCTTATTATCCCAATAAAATAATTCTAAATTGTCCAAAGAGGAAGAAAAATAGAAACTAAGTAAATGTTCTGATCTCCAAATCAACGATGGATTGTCTCAAAAATATGTGCAAATGTTACATTTTATTGCTAACCTGAACAATCAGACATGCCACAAAATTCCATACATGTCCTGATATGAATAAGAAAAGTCAGAAAATCATAGTAAATTAAAAGAGGGCAGACTTCTTTACATGCTTATGCATGCAAAGGTCAAATATATATGCACATAGTTAAAGAAGGATGGGCATAAGCAACATTTGGGCAATAACAAACACCACATGTACAGAGGATGGAGACAATGCAAGATAAAGAATACTCAATGTATTGTAGGCTAGATAATCTGCCATAAGAGGAAAGGACCAATTCACTGCAGGGACAAAAGTTAGCAGAATTAAATGCAATAGATTTGTCCAGGTAAAGATGCCTAAGCTTAAAGAATATAACCTAGCAAGCTGTGCAGAGCAGAGCAAGGCATTTCAGAAGTCTCAGGGTACTTTGAACTAACAGCTTATGAACTGTTATTACTTGGGTTCTGATGAGTGCTTGCTTCAGCAAAAAGAGGAAAAATAAACTATCCCAGGCATCCTTCATGCTGGTCACCCTGCAGTTTCAAGACCTGTTGGGTGTTCTCCAATCAGTCCAGTCATCCAAACTCCCACTAAGAGCCCTGAAAGGTCACAGAATCAGTAAAAATGAAAATACTAGGAATCTGTAAACAGTCCTTTCTAATCATATTCTCCAATCCCTGTATAATGTTATTTTATGCCAGGACACAGCTCCTAAGCAGCAGAATTTTGCCTTAACTGTCCCGTGCTCCATCTGATCTTGTCAAGAAGTAAAGTCACTTTGGCTTGGGGGTGAATTTGGAGGTGTTGAAGGAGGGGAGTAGCTAACTTTTACCTTAAATATAAGATCTTATTTTGGATAACAAGATTGGAAGTAGAAGTCCAACACATTTGCAAAGAAAGAAAGGGAGAATTATTGTAGAACAGAAAGGTAATCACACATGCTATTTGTTTGTCTAAGCATATAAGTTATCCCATGCAGACAAAAGGTAAGATTGCCTATGCAAGGGGAAAACAAGTGGGAGCCTTCTGAAAGCCTTCCAGCCAGCTGGCAAATTGCCTCAACCGCGGTATAATGCAGCCAGAATAAAAGAGTTCTGCAGTATGTTAATGCGCATCTTTAATGAAAGGTGCATCGCATTAGTTCCTTGAAACTAATTCTTAACAGAGGCTTTTCTCTCCTCCCAAGGGAAGCTAAGGCTTGTAACAGCCATTTGTGGCAGATGTTTCTCTAACCTGCCCTACACTGACAGAGAGTCCATGGTCTCCACAAGCAATCTATTCCAGTGCTTAGCTATCCTTCCCATTAAAAAGTGAGGTTTTTCTCCTGATGTTTAACCTAAATCTTCTCACTGCAATTTATACCAGGAGAGTGTATTTTCTTATTCTCCTACATGTGCTCTTTTCAGTGTTATCAGGTCAGTAAGATATTTTTAACAGAGAGGAGCTGATAGTCTCATTCAGTGGCTATCTTATAAGCTACACCGGCAAAAGCAGCCACCTGTTCAAATGACCAGCATCCAGTCTCGCCATTCACAAAATCCTTACCCATATGGGTAGTATGGACAAGTACAAGCTACTCCCATGAATTTCCACAATCATCTGTTCCAACAAAGGCAGAAGTAAATTCCTGAGTTCCTCCTCATAAGGAAAGGTAGAACTTCAAAACACAAGAGCATCTGGAAAGACCTATAACTATTGTCAACAGATGGAAAACTAAAATCTCCTAGAAATTCAATTTTCAAGGGCTAGGCACAAGAATACAGTTCTGAATTAAACCATAAATGTTCAGATATGTTTCTTAGGCAAGATACTCAGCAGCATTGCACTGGTATTTGGGGTGGAGGTTCAGGAGAGGGCCTGAACCTTTGGGTGCTTGTTTTTTCAAGAGGCTGGAGTAAAACTAGCTAGGTGAAGTCTCCTGAAAGTTATTATTTTATTCAGGCTCCTGTTTGCACCATGCCTTGCACCACTCTCTTTTCATTTACAATCTTATCTCAATTCCTGCTCTCTCTCTTCACTGCCCCCCATCACCACACCGCTATGGAAGAAATGCAAAAGGAACAAAAGGGATTTGGTTTCATCTGCAGAATAAAAAAAAAAAAAGGCCATACCAAACTCACTTAGGGCTTGAACTGCTTTCTGCATTTTCCCAAAAGCTCAATGTTTCCTCCCTTATTATTGGTTCTTTTATTTCTTTTTCCCCAGGAGCTAAGGAATTTATTCATTCCAGTGGGGAAGCACTAAAGCAACAACAGACAGCATGAATTAGGAGGCAGAAATACCCTATTCCACAAAGAATCTCTGTAACCCGATCTACACCCTTGTGGCTCCACATTGGGTAAAACTGAGATAATGCCATGTTTTTACATCTGGGGTGCTCTGGGTAGATAAACACAGAAAAGGCCACAAGGCTCACAGATACTGTAGAAGTGAGGAGACACATACACATGTGTCTAGAGCTAGATGAGGGAACATATACAGCATGTATCTATGAATGGTATAAATGTGATATGTATAAATGTGTACAAATGTGCAAACTTCCTGTCTTTATTCTTTGGAAAAATCTTATATAACTTTTACGCCTGAATTAAATACAGGAAATATGGAAGATCAAATATAGAAAAGGTAAAGGTAGGATGTTGGACAAGGGGCAGAAAATAGGACTGTTATTGGTAATATAGCTGATGGAGAAGCATACCTAACCCCTCTGGGAAGCAGGGCAAGTCCAAGGAGAAATAAGATTCTTGCCAGTAGAATTGGTCCAGATCCTGAATGAGGACATGGGAAAACCAGAGTAACTGGGCAGGACCTGAAAAGAGCTACTCTAGAAGTACCATAGAAATAGCAGTTATAACTGGGACACTGCCAATGGAAGTAGGCATAACTCAGGGTACATAAAATAAAGGTAGACCTAGGGGATGCTGTTGTAACCTTAATGCTGCAGTAGACTGTGAAGAAATAAATCATGCATAAATAAAGTAGAATCATTTTGGATTGAAATAGGTTTTGGAAGGCTGCTGCAAGATATTCCATGAGGACCGAACTACAGAGATCTACTGTAGCTCCACAGGCTTGGCTTTCAGTCTAGATGGAGATGCCATTACTGTTTCTAAAAAGAAATTTTATCAGGAACTAAGTTATTATGGAAGTCTTTAGCTTCACAGAGATTAGATGGAGAACAAATGCAAATTTTCACAGCAGCACCTTGATGTTTCTTTTTCTGGATCTGATAGCTGGCATATTTCTTTACCCCAAAGTTACTCAACAGGCAATAGGTCGTGATGTTTTACACTCAGTTTAGGCAAAGCAGCAAGGAACCTTACAGGAAAGCTAGTTATCAAAAATAACCTTGGATTGAGTGATTAGGGGAACAGAGAGCCTGTCTTAAAGAAGGAGATTAAAAAGCTTGTCTAACCTAGATAAATGAAAGCCAAGAGGGGATATGACTGCTCTGTATAAATAAAGGGGGGACAGATAACACAAGGGAAAAAAGTAAGTGATTTTTAAGCAGGAAAAACAATGCTAGTAAAAGAACAATTGATTGTAAGGAAAGTTGCCTTGAAAAAAAGATAGATTTTTAACCATCAGAGGGGGATGTTCTGAAACAGCTGTCCAAAAGTAGCTGTGAAAACAACTAAAATGGGGTCAAGCAGCAGCACAACTGGTTTGCATAGGGCTATATGATTTTGCTGCCTAGAGCAGAGGGATGGGACCAGATGAGCCTTTCCAGTCCAGTGACTATAAATAAGCAGAAGCAAGAGGAGGAATTCCACTGTGAAAAGCCTTTTCCCCTCAATTTTTCCATCTGCAAATGTCAAAACTCAGTCTTAATCATCATATCTCTGTCCCCCAGCTAACCCACATGAAGACAAAGACTGATGCAAATGATACCTCCAACTCCTTTGCTGCTACTTCCCTCATTCAGCAGCAACACCTTCTCTAGTGCCCTGAGAATAAAACATTCCTCTTAGCCTTCACCCAAGCTGGTTAAGCTATGACTCTCAGATTTACAGTGCTGACATCACACCCACTACCAAAAGTGTCATTTCTGAGATGCTACAGGTTTGTATCCGCACATAGGCTGGTCTACAGCAGGTGGAAAAGAGATGCCACAAAGAGCAAAAATCCCCTGTTTACAGACACTTTAAGGTGATTAATTAACCACATCAGCCAAAGCAGTCAAGAAATGGTTGTGAATGCTCCACATGCAAAATTAATTAACACAAAAACAACGCTCCTTCCTGAACCTCAAGTTCACCTTCCACAGCCACCTGGGGAAGGATGCTTTCTTGACTGCACCTGCAGAAGCAGGAATTGCTTCTAATAGCCTTTCAATTAAAAATGTAGGCTGCAGGAGATGGTGTGATTTTCTCCCCTCTATATTTATACAGCACCTAGCATATGCCAGAAGGAGAGAGGCTGAGCTTAGAATACAGACAGGGTGAGATACTTGCTCCTGCTTTACAACTCATTCTGGGAATAAAAGCTCTTTACAGAAACACGGTCTTCCATCTCACTGAGGTCTGGCATTTACACAACTCTTGCCATTTTTGCTGAAACATTTATTTCCTGGTGCATTTATATGCCTTTTGCAGTTGCTAAGGTCCTGTCCCCTGCCATGATTAGCCAGAGAAGGTTAATGAGGTATACTTTGAGCACTTCTGACTTCTGCAAAGTCAGTGAACTATGGGGCTCCACTGGTGTCACAAAAAGGTCAGAGCTGTGAGAATACCAGAGTTTGCCTTGCTAAATCATTCCTCCAAACCAGAAGGCACCAAGAATTCAATACAGGTATAAAACTAGCCCCTCTGGGAGATGATGGTGTTCTTGATGGCAGCATTAACTTGGTATCCCAGAAAGTGGTTCATCCAGGCAAGGCTAGCTCAAGCTGGGGCAGCAGGGACACCAGGGGGACATAGTTATTCAAGGACCTTAGTGCTACCTGATGTATACATAACCATGATTTATGGAAATGCAGACTGCAATCAGCACAGGCATAAATAGGAGACATGAGGAGAGAGGAAGCTGTTAATGGTAGCGGGGGCTATGATCTGAGTAGGCTGGAGAATGTAACTCTAAGCTTCTAGCAGGGGCAAATCAGGTGTTAGGATTTGGGAAGAAGACTTAGAACAAAATTTTTATCTTGACAAATACTGAAAACTGACTACCATCCAACATAACCCACCTTCAGCTAACAGGCAGTGACAGCACCTGACTCAGACTCTTACTTAATAGTGTTGTATACTTAGAGCCATCATGCCCTTCTGAAATGACTGTGTGAGGACAGGCGAGCTTAATAAATGTCCCAAATTCCAGCAAGATCAGTCTTTTCTGATTCTGGTCTGGTAAATAAAATCTAAAGTCGGGGAGCTTATACTATCCCTATCATTGTTCATCTAAGGTGAAAGAAGGTTTAACCTTGAGCATCTCTACTGCTCTCCTTTGCAGGACTGTGAGGCAGGGGAAAATGTAGAAGGGGTTCCGGTAAGATTGCACCTTTTGTGTCCCAGGCGGTTCAGGAGTCACAAAGGCTTTAAAGAAAATGTATTTTTATGTGCATGTATAGGCATCTAAATGCTTTATGTAAGCATTTTGCAGTCTCTAGGACTGCATCCGCATTGTGCAGGTGTGTGTCTGCATCCAGTACGTGTCCATGCATGTAATGCCCTATCTAATGATTTTTCCCCTTGGCTTTCCCTGTTGAGTTCTGGGTTTGAGTTTCATTTTGCTGAGCTTTCATTTATTTCACTCAGATTTTTTTTTTTCCCCCTAAAGCATGTTACACAGAGGGAGGGATGCTTGCCAATTCACTCTGCAGTCTGGGAGACAGTTTAGAGCTTTGGCTGCTAAGTGGGTCCAGTACAGTGGTGTACAAAACCCTGACACGTGTGCAGTGACACCTGCTCTCTACACTGATTGAATATCTCTCCCAAAATCTCTTGGGATCTGAAGCTGAAGGAATGTTCAAAAATGCAGATGCAGAAGAAGGCCAAAGTTGTTCCCTTGTGCTGAGAAAAGCTAAATGTTGAAGCTGGCCCCAGCAGGGTTAGGAGAGGAGAAAACATAAAGAGAGAGGGGGTGAGTTACCTAAATCTCACTTTTTTCTATGCTCTGCAAACAAGACTGAAGGCACTGCTTGAAAAGCATCTCTGAGAATATCAGAGAGAGATCCTTTACCTTTCCATGGGTGTCACAGTGGGTGAAACACCTCCCCACCCCTCACAGAGCAGGCAGAGCTCTGCCTGGCAGCCCCACGCTGCCCCTGTGCAGAGCTGCACGCCTGCTGAGACCAGCACTGGCACGGCTGTGCATACACCCCTCTGGCAGAGAGACACGGGCTGCTCAGCTCTCCTCTCTCTGCGGGAAAGGGGAGGATCAAACGTCCTCCAGAGGAATTACTGCACACATTGGGAGCCAGATTCTGGGGAAACCAGTTACAAAGCCACAAGTCCCCGTTTCTTTCTTCTCCCCCCACTGACAGCACTGGGCTGCTGATTGCAAATGCTGTCCTCATGGGCAGAACACCCTTTGTCTGGATCCTGGGTCTGGATTCACCCTGGCATAGCCACAGCCAGCCCCACTACCTCCAAATCTTCAGGGTGCATGTCTGCAGCCCCTATCACCCTGGCACAAGGCAGGGAGTCTTGTGCAGTGCATCAGGGCCACCCAAGGGGCAGCCAGCTGAAACACTGCTCCAAATTGTCACCAGATCTCCAAACCCAGGAGAAACAACAGGTCTGCTCTGCATCCTGGTTCTCTGCCAGGACTCTTCTCTTAGCTTTGCAAAGAGACAGGATGGGAAGCAAAGCTGTGGGATAGGAGCAACCAGGGACAGCCTTGCTGCTTTCCCTCTATTCTGTGGGTGGTTAAAGGGACTGCTCACTGCATTCTTGCACCTTTTCTTATCCACAGTCTCCCTTATCTGCCTCTATGCAGAAAGCATGTAAATACCCTCATGTCCTGATTCAGTTTCTCCTCCTTCTTTCTTTTGTTCTCTCAGGTGCTCCCCAACAAACACAGGGAACAGGGAGTGGGGCTGGGGGAAAGCAGCAGACAGCAGACACTCTCCATCTCACCCATGTAACAAAAATGGATGGTGGTCCCTCCTGCCCGGCTCATCGGCACCCCATCTCACCCACCCACCTCTGGTCCTGCCTCCTGTCACTGCTGTGCACCATGGACACAGTCCTCACTGCACAGACCTGTGTCCTAATGCCTGTCTCCATCATGTTGTCAGTCTGGTGCCCCTGTGCCAGGACCAGTCAAAGGAGTGAGACCAGTGCAAGCAGTCGAGAAACCTGCAGGGGTAGGGGAGCAACATGCAGGGTGATTTCCCCCTGTCTCAGCTCCCACTGACTTAGATATGGACTGGCTTGTCTGCATCCCAGCAGTGTCCACCTCTGTCCTGAAATGAACTGCTGGCCCAGGCACTCTGTGTCTCCACCAGCAGTGGGACTTACCAGGGTTCTTCTGCCTGCAGACCAACCTCTCATACAGCACAGATTGCCAGGCCAGATGGGGCCCCCCAGGAGCTAGTGTGGGCTGTGCTCCCCAGCTGGAGACTCCTGCCTCAGAAGCTCAAGCTTCAGACTTTCTGATGGATAAGAACTCCAGAAAGAGAACCCATGAGTTTCAGGCTCCCACCTGACTCACAGCTACAGCCAAGTGCTGGGCTTTGCTTGAAAACCACAGCATTCTGCCAAGTTTGGGTGGAGCATTAGACAAGACCTGCCAGCTCTACCTACACCTTACAGAGAAGATCCAACCAAGATGGAGCCCACCAAGCAGGACAACTGGTTCATGGCACACATGTACATATGCCATGCTGGTTATAGCCAGCAAGTGCTCTTGTGAGTGATTCTGCCAAAGATTTTTTTTCTCCTTTCCCATGCCTTACACAGGTACTCACGCACAGAGGTACCCCCCAGCAGCAGTTATCTTAAGCCCATCCGAGCTTGGAGCCCAAGCAGAATTGCCAAGGGCCCAGCTGAGGCCATCTGGGCTGCAAGGCATCTCTGTGCAAAAGGAGCACAACCAGACATGAGTGTGGAGGGAGTGAGAGATAACCTTGAAATCAGTGATTTGGAAAGGAGAAAAGAAGCTATGTATTTGCCAGCCCTAGGTAGCAAAGCCAAGAACTGTTTTCTTGGGAGCGTGGCCTTAAAGAAATAAAATTCTTTCCTTCTCTCAGACCTGATGGGCCTCAGACACACCTCTCTTTCAATGTATGTCATTTTGGGCATAAACATGTCAACACAAAACAGGATCTTGTGCCATTTCTGAGGCCTAAAAGTAGGAGAACAGGCAGGACAGAGGCAGTCTTGGAGACATAAGATGAAGTTAAGGCTCTCAGCAGGTTTCAGGATATCTTTTATGATGGCATGTAAGTCCACACACAGAATGATTTCTGTCTGTCTAGAACCAGGTGGATGACTTTGTGTATTTAAATGTGTGTGTACTGTGCAGCTACCACTGTTTTAAGGGGATAAGCAGTTAGCCTGTAATTAAGTTCTCTGACATTTTCCATTGCAAGAATCTTCAGACCAGTTCTCTGAGAAAAAACAACAATTCCATGTTTTGCAACAGGCATTTTAAAGTCAGCAGGGTAAAAATTCTGAGGTTAAGGACATGTTTTTTTATTTTGGCCCAACAAATTTCATTCTGTCTTAGCTGCATTATAAACTGTTGAATAATCACAGTTTCTTTTCTATCACTTTCTTGCAGAAATCCTGGCAGCCAGTCTGAACAGAATCTGAGCATAAATGTTTAAGAGCTAAACCCAGCACCTCAGTAAATCAGTAGAGACTCCCCACCAGTGCCATGGTAAGTACCACACCTCAGCTTTGGCAGAGCAAGAGAAAGGCTGAGGTCCAATCAGGCTACACACAAAATGTGGACAAATCATCCAGGTTCTCTTCTATCTGTTTAAATGTGCCTCAATGTGAAAAGGTCACCTGCACTCCACTACTCAGGATGCAGAAGAAAGGCAAACCACTTTGAGCTTTCATTAATGTGTGTGAAACAAGTGCAGGTTAGTCACCAGCTTGAACAGTCAGACTCAGTGCTGAAAGCTCAGCATGCATGAGAATGAACAATTTATTTTACTTAAAAGATTTTGAGGGGTTTCCTCTTAAGAAACAAATTAAAACATAGCACATATAAAAAACCCACCACCAAACCATAAAACCAACTACATGAAGGGTAATTTATTTACTCTGAAGTATTAGAAAATGGCAGGTTTACAGTTTCCTTTTCAGCCTTTCTTCCATCCCACTTGTGTGTGGACATTTCGATTCAAATTTTAATTAATGAGTGCATGCAGCTCTCTCCATGGAGTCCCTCCCTCAACCTTTACACTTCAAAGAAACTTGAAGTAGAATTGAGGCGGCCTGGGAAACAAGACAGGCATTTCCTAGCTTGACTTCACAAGCTAAAAATTGAATCACTGTTCTTTTATTTTCTGTATGTAATTGCTTCTATGGCTTGAATGTGCACGAGCTATTACAAAACCAATCAACGGGCCAAGAACTTTCTGTGAAGATGGAGAAAGAGCTATCCATGAATCTCCAAGCACTGGCAGAGAAGAGAGGAATAAAGAAATAGCAATGGACAGCAAGAAAACCAACCAATGTAGAGATTATACAATCCTGTTTTAAGATGAAAAAAGCAGCACTGACCTTGCCAAGGGGTTGAATGAGGCAAAGAAAGCAGAAGCCAAATTGGAAAAGGTGCATTGGAGAGAGGTGGAAGAGGATGAAGCTGGCAGGTCCCTCATTGTCATGATGCCCAGAAGGTGAGGCTATAGGAAGGCATAATCAGGCAGATCATGCTGCAGACAGGTTTCTTGTGTTGCACAATACACTCCTAGGAGACTAAGACAGGGCTGAGGGCTGTACTGCATGGAAGGTGAGAACAGGACTGAGCTGGTCTGGTCTGTGTAACCTCAGAGCAGAAGCACCATGGTAGGGGTGGATGCAATGGGGATGGTTACAGTCCAGATGCCATGTAGCCTGAGCCCAGCAAGGGCAAGGTGAGAGCTGGGGCAGCTTGCCAGGCTCACACAGCTGCCCTGCACCCTGCTGGCTGATGCACCCCCGTGGCCCTGCTCCGCACCGTATGGATTTAGCATTGCAAGCATATGCCAGCACAGGCAGCACATAGCTGTGTTCACAGGGCAAACTTGCCCTAAGCAGCTGTGCAGCAGCTGTGCAGAGAGCAGATGCTTTCTCCTCAGATGCCCAGGAGTGAAGGGACCCAAGTGCTGCCTGTTATCTTGTCCTGTGCTTACTCTGTAACCTTAAGCAAGCCACCAAAGCCTCCTGAAGCTCAGCTCTCCCTCTGTTAAAGGATCTGAATAATCAGTCCCTTGTTGCAAGGGGCATGAACAAGGACCTGACAGCTGAGAGCAATGACAAGGGTCAGTGCAGGGAGGAGATGCCTCAGCCCACCCACTCCAGAGGAGCTGTGCAGCTCAGGGCTGCACCCACACCACCTTCACACCCCACATCAGAGGAAGAGCTCTGCCAAAGCAGGGTGGTGGTTCCAAAGCAGGGTGGTGTGGAGCAGCCGTGCGTGACGGCAGTCGGCAGCGGGAATCGTGCAGATTAATGGCAGAGCAGCAGCACCGCCAGCCAGCCATATGCATCAGCAGCTCTAAATGGAACAGCAGGGTTTTGCATGGGACTTGCTAGGGACCAGTTTTGATGCAGGAGATTAACTAAAGCTCAAGAGAACATTCTTGAGTTTTCTTCACCTGCTCTGGAAGCTGAAGTGACACAAGTGACCAGGCAGCTGTCTTTCCTCACTCTCTGAAAATCCCTTTCCTGGAAAAGGGAGCACAGCGATGCTCTGGCTGATGCAGCGGCACTCGGCCCTGCCCACTCCAGCCTCCAGGAAGCAGATGCGTCTCGTCTCCCACACTCAACATAAAGTTCAATCAGCTGAGGCCCCTGGCCACAGCTCTCCCTCATGGCTCTGAAGCAGCTACTGTGCCATCCAGGGTCCCACACACTAGTTCTCCACACAGAGGTGAGATGTGTGTGGGAGGGAGGAAAGGAAGGAGGCTGCAGCCTCCTCAGATAGCAGCATTGCTTTTACTGTCCTGCACCCTCAGAGCCCACCTCCATGGATGGTTTCCAGCTGTGGTTGAGAGCTGTTGGCTCACCAATGCAGTGCTGTCTTCCACCAGGAAACAGAGGGAGCCTCTGAGAGCAGGGCAGGAGAAACAGTCTTGGAGAAAGACAGGCCAGCAGTCCTCAGTGACAACACAAGCACTGTGGTGGGACAGAGTCCCACAGCCAGCCCAAGAACATACAAGTACAAATTTTCCTCAGTGCCAGCTTTATTAGGCCTGGCTGCTCTACTGCTGTGCCAAGAATATCCAGTAAGCCAGGTCTTACCCTTTTTTGCAATAGAAAAGATCGTGGTTATGACTGAACATTCTGCTGTTCCTTCCAGTCTGCTGATTATTTCACCAGGCAACCTGAACATTCCATTAATATCATCTTTTGTGGAGCTAAATATATACACTAACCACATATACAAATACATATAAATACATCTCTATCTAGCAGAGAATCCAATTAAGTGAATATGTTACGCCTTAGCAATTAATGAATTCAACAAGCTGAGCTGCCTCTTGCATATGATTAAAGTTCAAGCAATATCAATCATAACAGCAAAAAAGATTCCAGATTTTCCTACATGCTGTCTACAAAAACATTGTTAGCACTTAAATCAATGGGCAAATTCAAGTGTATTTGCAAACCTCAGGAAATTCATATTTTCGATGATATACAGCCTGTCCTTCAAATTATGGTAGCCTGTTCTTGAATGTGGTGTCTCAGGCCATCCCTGCTGCCTTATAAATCTTTTTTGCAGCATTTTCTGGATGGCAGGTCTGTAAAAATGCTTGTGTCCTATGGGTCAAAAGAGAGCAAATTCCATGACTGAACAGATCAGACTGACTCTAATCACTTGACTCATGCAAATGTTTTCCTTCTCTTTGTGTTCAGTTGCCAGTTTTCTGTTTGTGTTTATACCTGTGTAAGTGTGTGTTTGTGTGCATGGGTGTGTGCTTGTTCTTTCACACATTAATCTTTTTCCAGGACAAGCCTGTTCGTGCAGTTTCTGCCTCTCAGCAATAGACAACACTGAGCCCTCTAGGGACTGCTCATTACCTCCTTCTCTCACAATATCCCTCCTCTGCATTCATGAGACAATCCCTAGGGGCAAGTACTACATAAATAAATATTTAAGTAGCCACTAAAACACAGAATATGCAAAAAAGCACGTGAGGGACTTGTCTGCAGTGTTCAGGGCACAAAGGAGAAAGAACAGAGGCATGGCTTGGAGAGTTGGGAGAGACAAGTGATGAGGGTGTGAACTGCAAACACAACTATACCCTTCTCTTCTCTGACCCAGCCAGCACAAACTGGATTGGTTTTCACCCTGAGACCAGAGCTGATATCATACAGGTCTGTGTTAGTACAGCTGCATAAATCCAAAAGCCAAGAATGTGCCATACTGGGAGGCTGATAGAGGAAAGAGCTTTTAACTGAACCAACACAGACATAGATAATTAATCTTACTACTAATGCTGAGTCTTTTCTGGTGTAACTGCTCCATCATTCTCCTAGTTTGTTGCCATACTCCAGAAAGAGGCCTCGAATGACCAGGAGAAGGTTGGAGGTTCATCTATGAGGACTGGTTGGGTCTGTCACAGAGAGAGGCCAGGCATGAGACCCAGACCTGGTTGCTCTTCTGCCCTCTGAACTGGGTACCAGGAGGTTCCTTTGAGAGTTCCTTCCAGGCTCACCAGCTTAGAGATCCTATATCCACTCAGAATTACTTGTGCCTATGCCCATAGCACTTCAGATTTCACAAGTCTCTATGAGATATCAAAGAATATAATTTGGATATTTTCTAGATTCCTTGAGAAACACTGTTCTGGAAATGGGTATTTTAGGGAATAGGGCATGTATTTGGCCACTTATGTCAGCCATGTAAGACAGCAGTTTGAAGGGTGATAGCCATATAAAATATGCCATACTCTAAGAAACCACATACTTTTTGTATGCTTCCCAACATATCCAGGAAAGCTAAAAAGCCCTCAGAAAATCAGTCAAGAGACAGTTTCTTGCAGAGCACACTCTAGCAAAAATCATAGAGCCCACAGCAGGCACCAGCAGACTTGAAGGACCACTTGTATGATCAGAGGAGGGCATTTTTTGTGCACGGGCACGCAGCTGTTGGAGGGTGACATTTCAGAGAGATTTGGAGAACTTTCCTTCAGGAGTATGTCCCAGATTTTTCATTTCCCCAGAGAGCAGGAAAGGTCAAGGAAGGCCCCCTTTCAGGTTCTCTAGTACTATTTTCTCCTCCAGTACAAAGATTCTGGCTGCTACTTGAGTTGTGGTAAGTAGCAAGCCATCAGCAAGAGTTTTGGGCCCAAAGTGAATGCAATCAGCCAGTCACTTCTTGCCTCTGTTTCAGCAATTTCTGCAGCTGTTCTTTCTGCCTCAGCAGGATGGGGTTTTATCATTTTTTTTACCCTGCTGTACATCAGTGTTCTTTAGGAAAGGAAGGCATTTGGGATTAAAAGCTCATTATTGATAATAAAAACAAAATAAAATACCCAATCTGTATAAATAAATCAAAAAACTAAGCCTTTGCACATTTGCAAACTAGGTGTTCAATGGGAGAGGGTATGTTTCTTTACCTGAACTCTGTGCAATAAATATATATAGAAATGTACCTCCTTCCCTAGGCAACTTTCTTCCATTACAGGGAGAAGCACCCCATCCCTCAGCAAACTGAAGAGTGAGAAGAGCCAGCAGTATCCACCAGAGCAGCAGATGGAGGTGCCCTGTCAGTATAGTCCCTACCACTGCACATGAGAATTCAGCCCATTCCTTCCATCCATTCCCATTTCTCTATAAGCAGAGTGGAAAATGAAAACATCCTTGCCAAGATGTCAATCCAGTCATCCAGATGTCAAATCATAACTCCATTTGCGCACTTGGGATTCCCTTGGGATTTTTCACAGCCATCACAGCTGATGATTTCCCAAAGTGGCTGCTGCATTGTCAGGTTTCTTGCAGTTTGCTTTCTGTGTGGCATCAAGCCCTTTCCACCCATCACCTCCTCCCTGTCTGTGATTACCCCCGCCTGTCAGCACTGCAGTAAATACGTGTATATTCCTGGGTCTCTCATTTTTCACTTTACAGAACTTTCTCACCTAAAAAATACAGGCTTTCCAAACAGAACAGACACTAATATAGAGAACAAACAGGAATATTTGACAGGCTAATGGGCTCCATTCACTATCCATGCATCTACCTACACATAAGAACTTTTGTCTGCTTCCTGCAGGTTATTGCACTTCTGCAACTGTGACATTGTTAAGCTGTTGTCAGAGGTGCCTGTGATCTTATAGATCAGGAAAAACCAGGTCTCATGAGAGCTGGACAAGATATCTCCAAAAAACAGAAGTCTGGTGACATGCAGCAAGGAGCACGGCAGGACTCAGTGAAGGAGAGTTCCATGCTCAAATTCCTGGGTACAAAAAAAGCAAACCCTGCTTCTGGACAGACTGTTTTTTGGAGAGGAACACAGTCAGGCTCTTGACCCCATTTTGTCTTCAAAGATGCAGGTCTGAGGTTTGGGATTAGGACCCAGGTCTGTTGACCCTCACTGACATAAATGGTTTTGCTCCCTTCCTTACTCTACCATGATTTCACTTTGGCTGTGGCAAATGCCTCTCAGTCCCCCAACCCTGCACATCCATTCTAAAGGCTGTTTCAGAGATTATTTTACTGGTATAATTTTTCCCCCGTCTTTCCATTCTTCTTTTGCCTCCCTCCTCAGTTGTATCAAGTGCCTCTTTTCCAAGACACTTTATGCCTCTAACCCCTCAGTCAGTAACAAGATGTGAATGCTGACCTGTTCTACTTTCTTCAGGAGCTTTTCAGAGACCCACACAATTTTCTTCAATTTTGGCCTTCTTCTTGAAGGAGGTCCCATGAACACCAGTGAAGTTCTGTCATTGCTTTTTGTCTTACCCTACCACAAGGCTCACTTTTGCCCTTTTACTCACTTTCTGCAGATAATTTGCAGTGGTCAGGCTGCTGCTATGTTAAGCTTATAGTCCACAAAATCCAGAATTGTCACCCATTTACAATTCATGTTTCCCTAACAGGTCAATGCAAAAATATTCATTGCCATCAGTGGAAAAAATACGTCATCTCTTTACAGACTTTCTCCAAAGTATGCTGAGCAAGAAAATCCTGGCTATTTACTACTGTTCTTAACTTGCCTGCATTTGCTGTGCACTGTCTCTCCCCTCTGTCTCTGTGACCATGTTTTCTCAGCTTATATTTACCTGGTAACTATTTAGTAGCAGCAGCCATCATCTACGTCCCTCTGTGCAGCTCGCAGCACAGCAGGGCACTGGTTATTGGCAGGCTTTTTCAGTGAATAGAGTAACACAGATAATCAAAATAACCATAAAGCTTGTTCTGCACAGTTCATAAATCAAACTCACCAGGGCTGGTCTGCATGACAGAGAATGATAGTCGTACTGCAGCCTGAGTGCTATTCATTACAGTGCCTGTTCCCCTAATTACCCCTCCATTTTCACACATTTCCTAATGGCCACATAGAAGGGCTTTGCACTGATGAACGGCTGCCACATCTCATCCCAAGAAAGCACAGTTACATCTCTACATTAGGCAAAGCAACCTCTGTGAACAGAGTTCATTCTCAGAGAGCTCAGAGAGCCCCCAGGCTCAGGGAAAGAAGAGATCTGCTATCACAGATTTGCCTTTGCCTGACCAAAACAAGTTTATAGGTATCTGAGAAGTCAGTCTTGAATTTATGTAAGTAATTTATATGTATTTAATGGCACTTGAAAAAACAGCAGAAACTCAAGAATTGAGTGTCTATTTTTTTCCATTCATACCTCAAAAGCATCTCTCCTCATCCCCCAGCTCTCCTTCCCCCTATCCCAGCATGAAACACAACCTTTGAAACACTAGCTACTCACTCCATGCATGTGACAGACTGATTAAACTCACAGATAATAACCTTGCAAGGCAGAGTCAAACTTGCAGCAGTACACGCTGTTCTCATCATTGGCTCCCAAAAATAGTTCGTTGCCAATAAGAGTCAATCAGTTCAGGCTTTGCCAGCCTGCACTTCTACTGTCCTCCCCCATCTCAGGGGTTGCTGACACAACTCATCCCCTCCTGAGTGGTTGCACGGCTGTAAATACCACCAGGAGTTGTGTACTGAAAATACCTCAGGTTTGTAAGATTACTGAACACCAGGCTTCCAGGGGTTCTCCCTGTCTTTGCTCCCTTGTGTAAGGGAGATATGAGAGTCCTGGCCTGCATTTCTGAGACAGCATTTATGGACTTTGGTTGACATCTTCCACAACCTCCTAAGACACAGTGGCAATGATGATCCTGGCACAGCTGTTTCAGCTTTGTCTGAACAATGCCTGCTGCAAGGACTCGGCACAACCATCTCCACAGAGGGAGGAGAGGAAGCATGAGACTGCAGACAAGCTGATCTGAAGGCATTTGGGACGATACAACACGGAGCAGGAAAGAAAGTCCCAGGACAGAAACAAACAGAAAAGAGGTTCTCAGTATGCAAGGGTGGAGTGCAGCATTGACAAGAAGCCAAACCAAGCCTGTGAATGGGTCATTTTGGGGAGAGAAAGCAGTTCATTATGTCTTAGACCTGTTCATTTTGATATCTACATTGCAAAAATTTTCTCCTGACGTCAAGCAGTGAACCTACTCTAAGTCAATGGAATTGCAGCTCTTATGCCAGAGGTGAATTTGGCTCCCAAAGGACTTTTCTATGCCATGATTTAGATAATGAGCCTTCAAAGCTTACGTTGCAGCTATAGCGTGAGTGGAGGAAAAAAAGGGCCAAAAAAGGCTGCAATAGAATAGCCATCTGTCATACTCAAGTCTAGAGCCCCACTAACTCAGATAAGGCTGGAGCTCAGCTATGGCATAAAATAAGGGCAAGAAATACTGGAAGTTAATGAGCACCCCTGGAGGAAATCCTACCCCCATCTAACAGTATGAAACAGTACAGATGTGTTAATACAGGTCTCTTTATGAAAACTGCATCCCAGAATATTTTGTGAAGTTAAATACAAGGCAGAAAATGGCACGCAGCATAAAGAATAGTGCACTGGTGCACTGAGCAATCAAGAGGCAGTGCAAATGGCCATATAATTTCGCCTTTTAAAAGCAACTTCATAAAAGCTCATTCATCCATAAAAATGCTGCGTTTCTGTTTTCTGCCTTCCTAGGAGCTTTCTTGCCTGCCCCCTTTATCTTCAGCTACAGACTTTAGATCTTCTCAAAAGACTAAGAACACCTGTCCTTCCATGCCCAAATATTGCCTCCACAATTCAAGGCTGTTTTATATAGCTCCTAAGTATTGCCAGATAGGGCTAATCAAAGAGTTCACAGGGCCTCAGACTCTTAATAGGTAATAAAAGTAATGCAGATGATAACTGTCTATGAATATTGCATCACCAGCACAACCACTATCCCCCAAAAAAGAAAAGTATGTCAAGGCAGTATGTGGTGAATACATTTGAAATTTAAAAAATAGAAATTAATGGGATACAGTTTCAGGTATGGAAGACTAAATTTGTTTCCCAGTTCCTTTGAGAAAATAGAATTTGGCACTCCAGCATCCAATGGAATCTAGACATCATTTTAAATGCCATGACATTCAGCCTTCAAACTCTCTTCAGCTTTGATGTCTGCAGGAGCTATTCAGACACCAAGTTACAAACACCATTCGTTATGCTATAATACAGATATTTCATTTTCTCATTGCACCCAAGATCTCCCATTCTCTCCTTATGTATGTTTAATTTATCTACTTGTAGTGTGCAATATCTCCTTTCAACACTTTCAGAGACTGACCTCCAGAAGGTGTTTTTGTGGTGCCTAATAAAAGACACCATAATAACGACATTAAAGATGAGACAGTTGATATATAAAAATCCTAGAGAATTACAGCAAGCCAGAAGACAAATACAAGTCCAGAAGAGGAAGTTGAGGCAGTTAAATCTCTGTGGGTATATATTGGTGATAGATAGGAAGATAGAGATGAAAGAGAAAAACAAAGATAAGGCCAAGTAAGGCAATAAAGAGCAAAGCCTGGCTTGAAGTAAAAAATAGAAGAGACAATATGTAGCCTTTATCCTTCTCCCAGGGTTACAGATGGTGTGCAGAAGATGACCTGCCAACCCTCCAACCTCACCTTGAAGACATCAGCTGGCACACAGCACAGACAGTGAGTGACTGCAACAGCTCTTGGGCCCAAGCAGACCCTTGGCCAAGATGCACCCACTTGTTTCAAGTGTGAGAGATTCCTCATGAGCCCTGCTCCCTTGCTCCCCTTCTTTCCTGTGACAGCCTCCAGACACTATGTTGACCATGGTGTCCAAAGGAACTGTTCCAACACACAGGAACCACCTGAACCTCTAACCATACAAACCACATCACACAAATGCTTCCTCCACTGGGGACCAGGTAAAAGTGCTGACACTGTCACTGATGCTGCCACTTAGTGCTGTCAAAGGGATTGCTGTGAATGGGGAAGCTCTGATTCAGAGTCCACTGCCTGTTGTGCAGTCTCTCCCCCTTTCTCCTCAGTTCTCCAAATTACAACTAAACAATGCCAATTCATCAAATCCTTGTTTGTAAGGCTTATTTTCTACATTCCCGATTACTCTCGCTGCTTCCTCCAGTGTCATTCTACTTTGTCCAGACCTTTTGTGAAGTGCTATCCACAGAACTGCAGAGATTTTAAGCCTTACCATCGCCCAGCAAAGCACAGAGATTGCATCATATGCCTTGCAGGCTAAACTCCTATTTATATGCCCAAGAACAGCATTTGCCTTTTTCTCAACAATACACAACCATGTTCAGCTTGTGATCCTCTTTTATCCTTTCCCCCAATCCTTTTCTGCAGAACTGTGATCTAATTGATCTTTCTCTGCACTGTATTTATGTAGTCTATTGTTCCTGCCAAGGTACAATAGTTTGCACTTGTCTCTATTGAATTACATCACACTTTTTCAGTGTACCTCTGGTTTGTCAAGAGCATTATGAATTCTAACCCTGCTCTCCATCAAATTTACAGTCCCCCCAGCTTTCTGTCATCTTCAAATTTAATATGCAAATTCTACATCAACCACCAAGTCTATTAAAGAAAACATTGAACTGAAATGAGCACAGGACAGACCCTCACAGAACTCCAGTCCATTCTCCTTCCCTTTTGACATTTTTATTCATTTTTGCATGCATTTGTTATTCACTCTCCTCAAGACCTTGTTCCTCTAGATTGCTATCAAAGTGTGATAAAAGATGAAAAAAAACTTACTGGAGCCCAAGTGGATGGCACCTTAAGTTTCACCTCTGTCCAAAATGTCTGTTACCCTGTTACAGAAAGATACGAGATTGGTCTGACATGACTTGTCCTTAACAAATCCTGGTGGACTTCTAGAAGTCTCCATTCATTGTTCAGGTGCTGATGAAGAGTTTGGTTAATAAATCATTTCATATGCTTTCTTAGAATCAGGGTTAAGCAACAGTGATGCCATAAATCTACAATTCCTGAGCTCCTTTCCCTTCTGCTCTTTCTGATCTTTTTTAAAGACGCGCATTGATGTTCCTCCAGTATCTGGCAAATACCAGCTGGGTCAGCTTTACATGTACAGATTCAATGCAGTGCCTTCAGTGAATGCCCTTTCTGTAGATTTGCTTTGAAAATTGAGCAGGTTGGGTATGTAATGTGTTGCTGCAACAGAAGAAAGGAGGTTGTTACTAAGCAGTTTAGTCAGTGTATCTATGACCCCATCTGCAGCATCTCAACTATTTCAGTCCTTCCTGCCACTCCACACTCAGTTTTGTCAATATGCCTCTGTCCTGCCAGCAACATCCCCAGCTGCTCTGTCCTGCTTACCCTACTGATGTTAAGCTGATGGCTTGCACCTTCCCTGATATGACAGTTCTCACCCACTGTCCTGGTTTCAGCTGGGATAGACTTAATTTTCTTGCTATTAGCTGATACAGTGCTGTGGTTTTGATTTAGTATGAGAACACTGTTGATAACACACTGATGTTTTAGTTGCTAAGTAGTGCTTACTTGAAGTCAAGGACTTTTCAGTTTCCCATGCTCTGCCAGCAAGCAGGTGCACAAGAAGGTTGGGGAGAGCATGGCCAGGACAGCTGATCTGAGCAAGCTGAAGGGATATTTCATACCATAGAATGTCATGCTTGGTACATAAACTGAGAGGAGTTGTTTGGCAGTCATCAGTTGCTGCTCAGGAATGGCTAGGGCATTGGTCAGCAGGCATTGAGAAATTGTATTGTGCATCACTTGTTTCTCTTGGGTTTTATTCCTTTCTTTTTTAGATTCCTTCTTATTTCTATTAATATTATATTTTATTTTATTTTAATTATTAAATTCCTTTATCTCAATATATCAGTCTTACCTTTTTCTAATTCTCTTCCTCATCCCACTGGCAGAGGTCAGCAAGGGACTGCTTGGTGCATAGCTGTTGGCTGGCATTAAACCACAGCATCCACTCTTCCTCCTCCTTCTCCATCTCTTCTGAGACATTTCAACCCTGACTTCCTGCTCTCTCCTGCACCCACAGCTGTGTCAGTGCATCTTTCACCTCAATAAACGCAGCTAATCCTGGGCAGACAACAAGTTGTGAAATGTTTCAGTGTGAAAACCCAAGGACAGGCTGGACAGGAGTGATCAGGGAATAACCCACTGGAGGAAGAAGGCAACTGAACTGTGCTCTGGTGTGACAAGTGGAAGTCAACAGCAGCCACAAGTTCTGTGCTGGAAGTGAAGCAGTTGAGACAACTGGAGAAAGGAAATTTCTCTCTAACTACTGAGAGATCAATTAACTGGTGTGCTGGTGAAACAGTGTTGTTCCAGCAATGAGCTGTGATGGGCAAAATAGCATTTTCATGTACTAAATACCATGTGCACTCTTCAGTGCAGACAAGGACTCAGGTGCTCATCAATTATTGAGCTTGCTTGAAAAGGCATTTAGAAGAACTGCACAAGAGGCCAGTCTGCAGTTCTACCTCATTCCCAACTGGGCTGCTCTTAGCAACCCAGCCAGTGAGAAGGAAAGAGAAAGGTGGAGGTGGGGGGAGAGAAGGAAATAAGAACAGAGAGAGAAGAGGGAAGAGCCTTCCCCTTGTCAGAAGAAATCACGTGTGGTGCAGAAAAGGCCTCCATGATGCCCCATAGTATCATCCATGTAGTATCACTCTTTTTCTTCCAGAGCAATTCCTGTTTTCAGGGTGCAGCCCATACCCTCTGAGGCCAGCTCCAGAGAAGTCCTTGGGCTGGAGTCAGGTAAAGCCAAGGACCATCCTTGCCCCAGCAGCACTGTTACACATCCTGACCACTGCACTGCCCCAGACCTCAATGGACTCCACAGCTTTAGGAAGAGGTGCCACAGACTATGGCATAGCTCAGTCAGCTATGAAACACCTAATGCTCCTTTGTGCCAATGGCCTTTTAGGGAAAAGCACAGACAGCCCTTATCCCGAATGAGGTGCCAACATTTAAACTCCCACCCCATCTATCAAACACATTTTCACATGGGGATGTGATAGAATACTCTCTCCTAACAGCACAAGCCCATGCATCCACTGCACTTCACCAGGAATGTTGGCTATAGCCAGAATTTAATTTTCACCATTGTTTTGGGTATGAAGCACAGCTCTCCAGAAAATCGCATGTCTAGGTGCAGCTCTCTCAGGAGATCCACAGCTGATTGGGCTTTCAAAAAGAAAAATGAGAAGAAATCTCAAAGAACAGCTGCAATCTCAAGGAACATTCACTCACAATCACGCAGAATGTTTCTATTTGTGAACTAGATTTCCTTGGATGTGAAACGTCACTCGAGCCACATAACAAGCATGAAGCTAAAATTTGACCAACGACAGAATTATACTAAAAAGTGTTTCTTTATTAAAAAGAGGGATTTTTTCTCACAGTAACAGAATTTGAAAAATACTTAGTAAAGTCAAATTCTGAATTTTTTTTTCAAGGTTTTTGTTACAGTTTTGAAATTTTATAGAAATGTTGGGTCAAGCACATACAGAATAAGAATATTTTGGATTACCTTGATCCTCAAAAGGCAGAGCTTTCTAGCTAGGAGATTGTAGAAGACTAGATGCAATTATAGAAGGCCACACTAGAATGTAATTGCTTACAATTCGGAAAAGAAAGAAAGTCTTATGTTTTGAACCTGCAATCTTTAAAAAGTGGCCACAAATTAGTTAAAATTTATTTCTATTAGTGTCTTTCATTTAGCATCACACATACATGCTTTTGGGACCTAGGAAATACTTCTCCACAAACTAGAGTGTGAGATTACGGAATTTGCTGTCATAGCACAACAGTAGGGAGCATGGCTTGATGCTGAAGGAAGGACTGAGTACTCCTAGGTTTAGAAAACACTCCAAAAGTTGCAATGGCAATGATTAGAAAGAAACAAAGACAAAGAAACTTGTATTTACAGGAGTGGTAAAAACTCTTGTGGTCAATCAAGAGTGAAGGAAGCAACGGTGGCTTTCAGCCATGCACACACACATAACAAGGCAGTGCTCCACACATTCTAAAAGGACCAATATCTCTTTACTCACACTCAGAAACACACACAGGACCACTACACTTCCATACCTACCCTGTTAAGCCCAACCATCCATATACAGATCAGCAACTTTCTGCAGACACCAAACACCGCTCACCTATGCTCCTCAAAGAGCAACATGCAAAGTTTTTTGTGCCCTACAGCACCTCACAGAAGCATTATCTCCTAGAAACACTGCAAAAGTGATCAAGATTCACACTCAGTACCAACCACTGCCTGCTCACGCCATGTTGAGGTTTGTTTCTAGGCTTACATTTGGTGTATTGGGTGCAGAAGCAGACAAAAGCCAGAAGCTAGCCTGGACGATAAGTGTAAAGCAGAACACAACATTGCAAACTCACACTTGGCATTTTGGTTGCCTGAGATCTTTGGCCATTGAACAGAAGTCCCAGACTGCAACCAAAACAAGATAATAAAGAGGATAGAAAAAAATATATCACCCCAAAACTAAAAACTATTTTCCCTGAAGACATAACATTGATGGGCAGTCTAGCTTATTCAATTATGTTTAAACCATTCTACAAGTAAATCTACCTCTGCTGACTGTCCTGGCCTATGGAGAACTCTGAAAGAACACAGCTTTGAATATAGAATTATGCCAGAAAAATGCTTGTCCTTAGAACAGTTTTATTTCTTTTCCTGGGCTCCAGAGGGCCACACACTTCAAATATCCAAGGGGCAAAGCCTTAGGCATAAAGTCCAAATCACTGGACACTTAAATTAGTCCACTGGCATTTTAACAGTTCTCAGCATCTGTGGAGGAGCCTGGAAGGACAGCCTGAAGTGCAACTCACTCAGCTCACCAGAAAGCAGAGGCAGTCCTGCCTTGCTACTGAAAAAATGGGACATTATGTCTTGAGCCACTCTGAAGTTTCCCACATCATTTATTGCTCACATTAAAACACTACCTGCTGTGGAGATGTTACACTTCTACCCACGAGCAGAAAAACCTGTAGCATAGAGCAGATGTTTCATAGCAGCTGCTGAAAGAAACTCCACTTTTTCTGATTGTCAATGAAAGTCCCTTGATCTGTCTTCACCACGAACTTAAGTGGCAGAGACGTTGGACTGAAGGAGATGTTTAGGATTTAACGTGTCCTTTCAAAAGGTACTTCTCTCTACCACCTCTTTCTCTTGCCACAGTTTAATTTCAGCTGCCATTTCTCAAAATACATCTTCCTCAGCAGTCAGGAAAATTGGCTCCTGTGTTCAGGGGAGGGATGGAAAATTGTCACAAGGACAGCTCCACCCCTCCTCCCTTGGCTCTCTTGGGGAGTTTGTGCACATATTTAAGAATGAATTAGCCTACACCACAGGCCATCCATCAAAGGCTGCAGGGGTACTACAAGAAGGACCCAGAACAATCAAACATCACCCTTTCAGAGGTAACTGCCACCTTACAGTGCTGCATTAAAAACTGCTGCTGTAAAACAGGTAGTAAGAAAATAACATCTGCCCACAGCCACAAGCCAGAAGAGGTAGCCAGCATGAGACAGAGAATTACAAGATGTCAAAATTTTCCTATTCTCAAGTAAACTAATTTGTTGGGAATGGCGGTACAGAGGAAATTCTCATTCTGGGACAATAAATATTGAACAAATTTATCCCAGAAATATGCCCCTTTGAAAACTATACTGTCAAAAGACTGAGAATGGAAATCAAAGCAAATAAAATTGTGTCTTCTTCAGGGAGATTTAGAAAAAAATATCATCACAGACAGTTTTAGTGAACTGCAGCAAAACCCTTTGCTGAATGTGGCAAACTGCAAGAGGTAAGGGACACTTTCTCCAGAAGAGAAGCCAGAAAAAGGACAAGTAGTTTATTAGCCAACAAGGATGCTCCAGGCACCACAGGTGTAAGATTTGCCAAACCTCATAAGATCATTAGGTTTATTTACTTCCCATTCTGTATTGTGAATTATTTCGATCTCTCCAAGTGCAATAGCAATAAAATTGAAAAACATCCATGGAAACACTTCCAATTAACACAAGGTCAGAAAAATTACATTAGAGACCTCCACAGCCCAAAAGAAGAAAAACATCTCAGAAACAGCCTCAGCAAACAGGCAGGCAGTACAACTTATCATAAAGGTCAGCAACCTTTTGCCTGTGTTTTACCAAGAGCACGGAAGAAAGCACCAGTGTCTAGCACCCTGTGTGAGTACCACACCACCTGTAAGCTACATGCACAAACCTGATTTCAATCCAGGCTGAATGATAAACCTATAAAATACTGAGCATAATAAAGACACAGAAGGCTCTGAAGAACAGATTCAGTACCTTCAGTTACACCAGAAACTCAAAACAAATTAGATCTACCCCTGAAAAAAACATGTACTGTAGGGTCAGTGTATGAGCACTACTCAGTGAAATATCTCTAACCTCATATGACTTTGGCACAGGCTCCTATACACCCAGTAGCGAGAGAAATAGTGACTGCAGAGAGAAGGGAACAAAACACAACAAGTAAAATCAAAAAAATATGTTTTTAAACAGCTGCGGTGCTGTGTCTTGTCTGCATGTCCAACACAAAATAGATGGGATACCCTGGTACCAGGAGATCAGCCATCCAGTCTCATTTCATGGGCAAATTGGAACACTGTCTAGTGCTTTTCTGAGTTCTTGTGGTCTCTTCCAGTCAAGTCCGAGCCTTGAAAACTACCAAAACCAGATGCTGCTCACACTCACATGAAGGTCTTATTCCCCAGACCATCCACCCTGTAGAGATAAGCAATTACCTTAAACTACCCTGGAGCTGAAGTGAACAGAACGGAGGTGTTAATGAAAACCTTGTGTCTGACTCAGCAACTGGATCATGGTAATTACAACCTTCACAGCTTCCCTGTTCCCAAACCTAAGCTGAAACAGGTGAAAAAAATCAGAGATTTTTCAGATCTAGTTCTGCACAGGCAACTCAGAAACTACCTTCACCTGCAAGGAAACTCTCTCACAGGCAGGGAGAAAAAGAGAGAGGTCATCTACTTTGGGAGATAGATGTTTGCAGTATCTCTTAGAGTTTCTCACAGAAGGCTAGTAACATGTCTCCTTCTCTTTCTATAGAGGCCATGGTGATGTCAGAAAATCCTTGAAGTCAGTTCCAGTTTCCATTGCTGTCAGTGCTGTGCTGCAGGTAGATTGTTAACTGCCCACGTGGCAGTCAGTATTCAGTTCACTGCTCTGCAAAGTGCTGCAGAAACAGATGACCAGTAACTGCAAAATTTCAAGCAGAAATAACCTTGGCTTAGTCTCTTCCCCAAGATACACGTTTGTAATCAAGGATGCAGTCAATTTTCTTTCAACACAGATCTCATGAGAGTCCTTTATTTTAAACCTTCCCACCTCTTCCCTCTTTTCTTGGCTATCTTCCTTTTCTGACTTTGCCGAGCTCTCCACGGCAATCCTGTCCAGCACTGTCTGAAGGGACAATGTTGGGAGAATGTGAAAAGACTTCCCCACCATGTGCATCTCAAATTAAGAACCAGGCAAGAACTGCTGTCCCAGCCTACCAGCACACAGAGATTGTGCTTGTGCCCCAGAAAGAGGGGCTGGGTCAGGAGCTGCAGTACCATTTTTACAGCATCAATATAGCTCAGAATAGTTTGGTTTGCAGCAACAGAAGTGGGAGAGAGCAGAAGGCAGCAAGGAAAAGACACATACTTTGCATGTCACTGTAGAGGATGGTGTCTCAGTGGTCTGTGAGAGAGGCCTCTCAAGAACAGAACACCTCTTTTTTGCTTTAATTTTTAGGAACCATCTTGCAAAGTTGTGATGCTGTCTAAATATTTATCACTCATTCTTGCATCTCCTTCCAATAATTTCTGTATGCTTCCTGCCACAGCTGTGTCTGTGTTCACCATACCCTTCATAAGCCCTCAACAGGGTTCACAGCTTCAGATTTGGCCAGGATCACAGAATGGCTTGAGTTGGAAGAGACCTTGAAGATCCTCCAGTCCCAAACCCCTTGCCATGGGCAGGGACACCTTCCACTAGACCAGGTTTCTCAAAGCTGTCCTTGAACACTTTCAGTTCAAGGATCTCAGCCTTGAACTGAAACCAAGGTTTGGTTATTCCATCAGCATCTGCACAACTTTGCATTTATCATTGCAGAACTTTCTGGAGCAGAGAGAGATGATAATTTCCTCTGAAGGAGGTACAGTGGCTAAAAGTATGTTCTTTTTTTAATACCAGAATCATCTGGTTCGTGTTTCTGGCTTCCTGAAGCACACAAAAATATCCATTTGAATAGAAATGAGAGGAGGTCCCTGACTTCTGCTGCTGAAAATTTCAAAATAGTAGTCAAAAATCTGAGATTAAAAAAAAAAGTTCCCATTTGTAGCCATAAAGGACTCAAGAGTGTCACTTTTCAATCTTTCAGACTTCTCAAAAAAGTTAGGATGTCCCAATGAAAATAAGCACTTAAAAAAAAATTGAAATACTCATTTTCAACCAAAAAAACTTTCAGAAGTTTTTCTGCAAGTTAATTCAATACAAGTTGCTTTAGGCCAGACTAACTCAAATACATGTGTTTGCACACGTGGGCCTCTTTTCCAGGGCCTACACTTAAGCATTGTAACAAATCAGCATCAACAGCTCTTCAGGTTACATATCCCTGTGACAAAGCCCCAATGAGCAGGACAGACAAACCAGAGCTTCTTCCAGGATAACAGCCACACTTCCCTAATATGAATAACTTCATTATATCCCTTTTGGTGCATTTCTCTACAAGAAATCATACTTAACAGTTTGCCTTCATGGGATAATTTACCAGCAGAAGCCATACTAATTGAGAAGTCCTCAGCTTGAAGTCTCTCCCTGACTTTCTACCATCCCTTTAGAAAACCTCCACCGCCTTTCACTTCAACTTTGCACATCTGTACTTGTCTCAGGGACGGCAGCTGAGGTGGGACAGAGCACGCAGCACAAGGGCAGAAAGCATGGGATTCACCTTCACCTTGCATCCTTTTTAATCCACTTTGACCCTGGATGCGTAGCAAGCCAAGTCAAATAGCAACCTGCCATCATTCTCCTGCTGCTGGCTCTGCAGAAAGGTTCAACAGTCCTCAAGGCCCGCTCTCCATTCTGATGCCAGAACTGCCATCCAATACCCCCAAATTCTGTTTTTGCCCACTGCTCCCTACTTCTGCTCTCCACGGTTCTCCCTGTGCCCTTCACGTGTGCCACTTTGTCTCTGAGGGCTTCTCATGAACCATCTTCTGACCTTCCCACAGGCCCACCTTTGTGACCCTTGAGCCTCTTCTGAAGTGTCCCCTGCAGTGCCCTTTCTGCTGCAGCAGCCCTGAGGGAATGTGAACCCTTCCCAGGGGATAGGCCATTCCAGCGCTGCCAGAGGACTCTGTGGGCACACACAGCTTATCTGGGACCTCAGGAATGTAATGCCAACAGAGCAACAGCACTTGTGAAGCAGAGAGGAGACCCACAGGACCCACGCTCGTCCTAACTGAGCCTGTTTGAGGTTGGAATTTTCAGGCTCTCTCTGTGGCAGAGGAAGCAAAGGTGCTTTTGAGCAGGGCTGACCTTTAGGCACTTTGAACTGCCAACTGGAAGAGTCAGCCTTGTCACAGGTCCAACCTCATAAATTTTCCTTTCCTTTCTCCTGGGATCCCAAGCTCTGAGCAGTGGTGCTCAGGAGCAGTGGTGTCAAGCAGCACCCCAGGTACCAGCAAGGCTTTGTGCTAAGCTCCCCCCGACCTGTGAGACAGTGCTTGGAGGTCCTGCTTTCCTCAGCTGCCTTCATCATCCACATCCTCTACCTACTCCTGCAGGCACTGCACAAAAAAGGCAAAGGCTCTTTTTCTGGAGCAGGACTTGAAAATGCCTAATCTTTTGCGCACATTTCCTTCATTTCAGATCCCAACTGAAATCACGGGGAACTTTTTTCCTCCCTTACCTACCCCTTTCACTGCCCTCTGTCAGAATTATTCAGCTCTCTGAAGCATTACCAGATACACTATGTAGGAAAGATATGGCAGAAGAAATTAAATAGTATTGTTAGGTATCTATAATTACCCCAAGTAATTTTTTTCCACAGTGCAGCAATTTGAAATCTCTCACAGCACTCTCTTTGGAAAGCAGATGTTGACCATGTCAGCTGTGTGCTAAGAATGCATTTTCATGAGTTGCATTTCTTGGAATTTGCAAAGTGATGGTGGTGGCAGAGGGGGATGATCCTGGAAAATTCCACCCGTGCAGGCACAAAGCAGGCAGTGCAGAGACCTGCCAGCCTCCTCAGGGTATCAGGGGCTTCTCAGCCCTCTCTCTCTCTGACATGGCACCAACTGGGCCTGCCCCTGTCAAGCAAAGGAAATTTCTTCTACATTCCTGCCCATAGTAAGACAGGCAGGGCTGCTGGGGGAAGAGCACATCTGGGAGAGGGAGGGTTTCTCCTGGGGTGGGGGGAGATTTGTGCTGCTCTCCCTCTAGAGAAACACATACAGACATGGAATCATGAAAATAAAAAATTTGGTGGATATCTCTGCTGTCAGCTCCTCTCCATCTCTCTCTCATGTGGTCTGTCCTGTCCCATAGTCAACAGTTTCAGCAACCAGGCTCCCAGCACGTCCATCAGACTACTGTCCTCTATCTTCTAAAAGAACCCACTCCTCCCTGCTACTACATTTAAATGCACTTTTGCTCTACCCTCTGCCTCCCATTGCTCTTTAATTACATTCACCTGGACTGTCTTAAAGAAGCCCTTCCTTTTCTCATTGAATATTCCCTTCAAACACTTGCAGAAAATGATCATACTCCCTATCTAGCAAAAATACATATTTGGGGAAAATCCACCCTCTGGAACCAGGCAAAGGTCCAGTGAGACACGGGTGAGCCAGAGAAAATAGGTTTTAACTAAAGTTCAAGTAACATTGCACAATAAACCCTGGGAATTCTTCAGAGTGTTTATTTGAGATAGGGGACTTCTTAATGGAGGAAGTTCCTAGTGCCAATTTCACTAGACTGTACTCTTTTAATCCTTATTTATTTATAAGACAGCGTCTCCATTAGTCCCAGGCTGGAGCAAGGTGTCTGGGCAATGAGCAGGAAAATTTATTCACACACAAAACTTATTCTGGACCCAAATAGGAGACAGAGCATGGATAGGACAAACGTTCAAATAGAGACACGGGGAGCTCTCTATGGGTCTGTTCCTCAGCCTTTCCAAAAACCGAGACCTCAAACAGCAGTAACCTGTAAGAAAAGGAACAGGGCATGAACCTGGTGGAAACTACAAATGCTGGCTGATCCATACACACAGGACAAGCTCTAGGAAAGCAGCTGTCCACAGGTAGCCCCTGTCAAAGGCGAAAAAAGCTACAGAAATGAGATGCTGCCATAATCCCAGCAGTCTTTACAAAGCAAACATAATTTAATGCAGCAATACAAAGAACTCTGGCCTCGGTGAAAATGAGCACACATCTAAGAAGAAAAGCAAATAGTTCCCACTTCTAAAAAAGAACAAAAGTAAAGCACTCGCTGAAAGAAGTGACCTGAGCAATCCTGAATTCTTAAAAGACCCAGATGATGCTTAGAGCAAACAGTTAACTCAGTGTGCTGGAGCTGATCTCCAGCAGCAGACTGCAGAATGGAGTTTCTGTTACTTCCAGATCCCCCAGCTTGGATGGTGAGACTGTTGTGTGACACTGTTTAGACTGGAAAACTTGCATATGTCTCTGCTGTTCAGTGCTGCACCCAATATAAGTTGATTTGCCAGCAAAGACTATTTCCTCTAAAGAAACACATGATTAAATAAACCAGGATGGACCTAAGGGGAGAACAATAAGATGTTCAACACCTGTTAGCATTTACATTTCACTCTGCAGTTTCTCCAGTCACATAAGTGCCCACACTTCATGCTTCACAACTGACTAAAATGGTGCTCTAATGAAGCTGCACAAAAAAAGATTTTTCAAAGCAAGATACAAACAATTGAAAAAAACTAAAAATTAAAGATATTAGTTTGATCTAAACCCAGGTATTTCTTCCATCTAAACCCAGGCTTGTTTGCTTTTTAGAATTTTCCACTACCCAAACTCAGTCATTCAACACACACAAAAAAATCATGTTCTTTACCAGACATGAATAATAAAAGTGATGAAAATTTGGATCAAAACACACATCTGCAGAGACACTTCATGTACTCACTAGCAACAAAGTATCAATTTAAAAAATAAAATAAACTGTAAAATCCCAGTCCCAAAGGCTAGACCTCTCTCATGAGAGGTGACAGAGACCACAGTTTAAGCCTCCATTCTGAGTCAGGCTGAAATGATTTGAATACAGTTTTCACACTGCCTGTATGTGTCCCCACTGTTTGCCTGACAAGGCTCTGGGGGAAGGTGCTGCCATTTTCTCCTCCACATCACCTTTGTAAATGGTACCTAAAGGCTTTTGTGAGTCTACATGAAAACACCAAGATGTCCATTTTCATTTACAGCACTAAAACTTCAAAATAAATCCTCAATATCTGGTCAAAATTAATATTTTCATTGATCCTGAACTATGTTTTTTTTCACATTCATTTGTTCTTCCAGCCATATTTCTGAGACTTGGACATTATCATCTGGAAAGAGAAGGACACAGGCCTTATCACTCCTCTTATTTAATGATCCATGTCACTTTCCCCACAAACAGACTTTGTGGACAAAGTTGGCCAGAATCTAATTTAAAATTCCTCACCTTCTTCTGTTTGAGACTCCCGTTCCTTACCTTACATGGTTGTGCAGTTCTATTTTGCATCATTAAACAGCCTAACCCCATTCCACCACATGAGCAGCTGAATGTTTCTCATAGTGAAATGTTGTCTCTATGTTAATTTTGCAAAGTGCTTGGGATCCTTCTCGAAGGAAGGAACAATAGAAATGTAAGTCATTATCGTGTATGGGAACTGAGGAAATAAACCTAAGGGAAACAAGCACCAGAAGCTGCCACACAAGATGCAGACCAATTTGAAAGCTTAAAGGGGAACAAGAAAGCGGCTGTCAAGCAGCCTCTCAGGCTTGGCATGGTGGGAGACATTGCAGCATGCAGCTAGCCCAGCAGAAGGAAATTAAATAAGACTGTCAAACTGCTGACTCAGCAGAAGACAGCACAACTCCCAGCACATTTTAGAATTATACCCAGGTCAGTAAATGCCACGTCCTTTCACAAGGAAGGAAGGCCAAAAGATGGTGACAGAAACTCAGACACCACTGCAAGGCAAGGCAAGAGTCAGAGCCGGGATCCAACGTTACCAAAGGCAGTCTGAAAAAAATTACAGACTCAGGGAAAACACAGTTCAGGCACAGGGAAAACAAAGGATGCTGAACATATTGTATGTTCAAATCAATGACACTGAGTGCATGCCAGAGCTCATGAGCAGCAAGAGTAACTCAAGCACAGAGTAGTTCCAGGGATAACCACAGCTTTAACGCTGAAAAACCTTTGAAAAACAGCAGAGAAGTTTACATGTAACAGTGAGGAGAAGACCACAAGGGAACAGACCATCCTGGTCTAGTAAAAAACACTGTCAAGATGCAGTTCAGCATCAAGCCAAGTCAAGCACATACAACCAGGGTTCAAACACAAAACAAGGAGCATGTGAGAACAAGCACGGGAACACTGAACCAACACCAAAGGAGAGAAGGAAACCAAGCCAAAGACACAACAAACAAGCTATTTCTTACTGAAAAATGTCAGAACAATTTCATATTAGGAAAACCTTATTTCAAATTAATTCAGAAGCAAATGTGGCCAGACTTTTACTGCAGAAAAATCAAACTGCCAAAATCTTACCAAAACAAATAGAGAAGTGGAGGAGGAGGAAGAGAAAGAAAAACGCAAAAGAAAGAAAAACATAGGGTGCTATGAATATGCAGCACTTCCCTTCTCTCAAGCCCCATGGAAGGAAAACAGAGCCTCCAGTTAATAACATTCAGATAATGTAAAAATAGAAAAGCAAAGGATTCACAGGCCAAGCAAAGATGTCGTTGACATGAGACAGTTTCAAGCAAATGCAACTGAACAGATGAAAACACACCCTTAGGCACTGGGGGCACGTTCACTCACTGTGAGTCTCCTTCAGCTGCAGCTCTGCTAGTTCTTTCTCCAGACTCAGTTTGGTTGGCTGCTAGCTTTCTGTGCCCTCATCTCTTCATGCATTTCAAATCTTAAAGCTGCCTAAACTGCCATGCTTTCCTCAACTGCCTTTTCATGGCACAATCTGGCCCCCAAAAGCAACAGGAAATAAACTTCCTCTTCCAATGGCACTGTGTAGCTCCTCAGTGCTACAGACTCCCTGAAGTGATTGCCAATAGATGAGTGGGCACAAAGCAAGGGAAAGTGAAAGTGGCTATGCTGTGCATCTATCCAGGATTGAAGGATACATGACCTGTTCACATCACTCCTGAGTGGAGTACAGATGAAGTAATTACTTATAAATAGTCACAGAATCACAGAATCTTCGAATATCCTCAGTTGGAAAGGACCTAGAAGGATCACTGAAGTCCAGCTTCTGGCCCTGGACAGGACCAGGATCCCAAGAATCACCCCATATACCTGAGAGCATTGTCCGAACACGTCTTGAACTATGGCAGCCTTGGTGCTGTGATCACTTCCCTGGGTAGCCTGTTCCAGTGCCCAAACACCCATTGGGTGAAGAACCTCTTCCTAATATATAGCTTAAACCTCCCCTGGCACAGCTTCATGCCATTTCCTTGCATCCTGTCACTGGTCACAGTGAAAAGAGATCAGTGTCTGCCTGGCCACTTCCCCTTGTGAGGAGCAGCTGCACTTGATGATCCTTGTGGGTCCCTTCCAACTCCGAATGTTATGTGATTCTGTGAAGCTGTGAATTCTGTGAGACTGCTATGAGGCCTCTGCTCAGTCTCTTCTTCCCCAGGCTGAACAAACCAAGTGACCTCAGCCACTTCAGTCAGCTCACTTGTACATGGAATTCGGGGAAAAATCACTCCTGTGTTCAAATTGAAATTAGGGATAAAATCGAATCACCATCCCCGGTCTGGGTTTTTTGGGGGGTTTGGGGTTTTTTGAGAATGTTAAAAACTCATCAGGGATGATGATAGGATGGATCCTTGATACTGTGCTGTGATAGGAATATATAATTACTGTATCCATACCTGAAAGCTCATCTTCCCATAGCAAATCAGCCATCTCCTGCATTAAGATATGGATATTTCAACATGCTGAGATGAAACATTCCCACAATCAATGAAATGCTGGAACACAGATACACAGCAGCATCTGATGTGCCATAGAAATCTCCAAGCTGCTGGCAAGCAGGAGGAGTTCCAGAAGCAATGTGGCTCTGGCACTAGCACATCAGCCCTGTACTGGGAGTTTGTGCTGCATTGCAAGATGTGGCCTTACTAGAGGTTTTTTGGTTCTCTGTAAAGTTAGGATTATCCCCTCAGATATTAAGAAGACTGGAAATTTTCCAGCAGCATTGGGTATTTTTGAGCTGTTGCACCTTCTCAGCTGCACTCTCCAAGCACCTTTGCTGCTTTTCCCTGTCTGCCCTTCACACTCTCAATGAGGCTCCCATAAACCTGCACAAAGCCAGTTATAATTCCCTGCTGCCTATCAAAGCCTTCACAAGAGTTAGGCAGTTGGTGTGTAGAGCCTGCTGCCTACCATGCTGACTAATGTTGTCTGATTGTACTTGTACTCCCCCGTTGGTCCATCTGTACCCATCTGCTACCTTTGTCTTGTAATTAAAGTGTAACCACTTTGGGGTAGGAGCCACCTTTTTTGTTAGTGTTCACTCAGCTCCCTGCAGAGCAGAGTCCCAAGTCCATAACTGGGTGCTGGGGACAGCAATGATGATGTGCGAGACGTGTGTATATGCTGGCAAAGGGTTACAGTGGCACTTCTCACTTTGTGGCATGAGCAAGTCAGCTGAGAGAGAGCTCCAGACAAGAGTTCTCATGCAGAATACAATGGAGGTGAGGGCAGTCTTCTGTTGTGGCTGGATGTTGTCATCACATGTTGTTATTAGTACACCAAGCACAATCCTCCAGGATCCTCTGTCCAAGGAGCTAGGTTGGCAACCCCAGTAAAGGTCAGACGGCTGCTATCACCCTCATCAGCTACACCAGCAGAGAAATGGTAGGAGGCATTCTATCTACAGCCTGGGCTTAATAAAGATCTCCAGATATTCCAATATCTGATTTGCATAAGAGGACAAGGTCTTTCCAAGAAGCTGTCATTGTTTCAATGTAAGAATTCCCTCCAGTAGCAAGGGAGTAGGGTCTGGTGGAGAAGAGCCAGAATATTTTTCTGCAGGCTCATGAATCATACAAATAGACTCCAAAATTCAAGCAAAGTCAGGAACTGCTTCAGCAAGAGGCAAAGAAAGCAGACAGCTCATAATGACATAACACACAGTGGTTAGGAAGAGACACCCAATATGTTCTCTTTGGTCAGAGCTAAACCAGCTTATTATTGCAGCATGCAGTAATCCAGCAAAGACACAGTTTGACCAGGATGTCTGCAAGATTTACATAGAAGGCATTTTCAGAAAGATTGTTCTGATTGTCCTCTGATAAGGAAGCCTTTGTGTGGCACTGGAATCTGTCCTTCTCCTTAGGAGTTGGTGAAAGATTAACATGGCCATAATTAGCCACAAATACATACAGTTAGATCCTGGGCAACTGTGAGAAGTCAGGCCAAATCCTGGCAGTGGATGCAGCATAGGTGCACAAATAAAGCCATCTGGTTGTCTGATTGAATCAGGGTCATAAACAGACCCATCAGATGTGACCTAGATCAGGTATCTAAGGGACACTCGCTTGGGAGTGGGATATCCATAAAATATGTATTCTTTGATGCAAGTCTGCTGTCTAATGAGAAGTAAGGCATTCAGCAAATTACGGTCTCTTAGAGACACGTCCAGAAAGAACACTTTAAAAATAAGGGGGGGAAATGCACGTACAGACTCCCATTCTAATTTCAGCCATATGTGCTTGAATCCAGAATAGACCCTCTGCCCTAAGAGAAGCCATATCCTTCTAAAAACTGGTTCTGTGGGAACAGAATCAGTCTCTTACTCTGAGTAGGTTAAAACAAACTTCTATGCCATTTATCCCCAGGGACAATGAGTCATAAATCCCCATGTACACAGCAAAATTATCAAAACAAGACTGATTGGCAAAAACAATCCAATCTTGTCTCACTGTAAAAGGAGTTGGTGGAATAAAAAATAATTTCCTCCCTGGACACACAGGCAAGATGCCAGAACTCCACATACAGAGCAGAACCTGACCAAAGGCAGTAACTTCTACCCCGTGGAGACAAGCATACATTTGCAAGGCTCACCTAGGTGGGCACCAGACAACATGAGGAAGAAACTGTCTAAAACATCTAGTTATCTTTCCAAAGGCAAGGGAGGGCCTTCAGAGAAGACTTAGATTTGTACAGCTGAAGTTTTCACCTCAAAACCCTTCATTCTTGTTCCTTTGCTATTTTTAAAGAGTCTTCTTTAAGGAGGCTTTTATTCTCTAAGAAAGTGAAATAAAAAAAAAAAATCGAAGTCCTTCCTTCTGCTAAGCAATGTAACAGATAGGATAACATGATTCATATTGATTCTTCACGGAGTGGTCAGTACCACATGGACTGTTACTAAAAGCCAAGAATACTGATCGTATTTTCAGTCATCTCCCCTGTTATTTCTGCCACTGGGACATTGAAGCACACAGAGAGATGACAGTGAATGTTTCTTTTAATGCACAGTAAGAGATTAGGCCTGAAGGCTGTATCATCATCAAATGCTACAGCCTCTTCAGCATCTCTGTGGCGTTCATCAGCTCCCCAAAGGTGCAGACTTCAGGAGGCGACAAGTGCCTCCGTAAGAGCTTTTGTTCACAGACATGCACAATAGCCTTCACATGCCAACTGCCTGCTTGTACAAAAGGTTCATGGTGGAAGCTTGAAGAAATTATGTCCTCAGTGGATCAGGCTTGAAGTTTCTGCTGATCAGCTTGTCCATAACCCGGGTTGCCGCTCCTATGAAATAAGCTGCTTTTTGTGAGACGCTCTTCAGGTTTGTCTTGCTCATCTAATCACAGAAATGTAGGCTGGCAGAGAACCACAAGAGATCACTTACTGCATCCACCAGCTCGAAGGCAGGACAAGATAGACTGAGAGCCTGCACTGTTGGATTTTTTTCTCTATATACTCCAGCAAATGAACCTCTACCAGCAAATGAGCCTCACCATGTCTCACCATGCCAATAATTAGACAGCTCCCTACATATCTAACTACAATCTTTCTGCTTGACAATTTAGCAAGACAACTTTTTCTTTCTCCCTACTGGGGCATGAAAAGCAGCTGACTAGTATGTCCTTTTTTCAACAATCATTTAGGTGTCCAAAAATTTATCTTGTTCTCTTTCCTCATATTTTTAGATAAGGGAAATCTTCATTTTTCATTTTTCTTTTCTAAATCCTTCTTTCCTTCCCGTATCTCTGTCCCATATCCCAGGAGAACTCTTCCCAGGCATGGATGGGCATAATGGTGCTCTGTCCCAAGCTGAAGACAGGGTCACAGAAGTTCACAAACTAATCTTAGACTGTGGTCGAGGTGAAACACATCTCTGGAAAATCCATGTGGCAGAGAGTAGTGGCACTATTTTCCACCCTGCTGCAGCATTAGGAAGTCCTGGAAGTCAACAGTCACTGAGGCAGTTGAGAGGATGTCACAGCAAATGGCCCCATCCCCAGGGAGCACTAATGTGTGCAATGGTGTAAGGGTACAGGCTAGGAGCAGCCTGCCCATGAATTTGTAATCATGGTCACACCAATGGCTAGAGGAAGCAGAACAGACCCTGCTGGAGTTGAAGAGTTCAAAAGTCAAGTGCTGATAATTATAGCACCAGCAACAGGCAAACATTTTATCTGCTGAGTGGGGTGAAGGTTGATAGGGGCAGAGGATTAGAACATGCAGCAAGGAGAATGCATCTTTCAACCTAAGTTTCCCATCTGTCCTCTAAGATGGCTTGTAGTGGCACCCTGACCAAAACCATCACCTGGGGCTTTCCTTGTCCAGACAGGAAAAGGGGTGAATGGGGCATGCTTGGTAAGAGATGGAGGGAGCTTGTGAATCAAAGGGTCTGTGGGGTGGCACAAGAAGCTGGTGTCAGGTACCTCATGGAAAGATGCTCTGAATCCCCAGTGACACACCCAAGAGAAGAGGCTGAGCACAAACCAGCAATAGAAGTGATGCCAAACTCACTAGTAATTAAAGTAGAGAAGGAATCTGAAAGAGGGTACCAAAGTTCATAACATTTGTGTCACCCCTGGGTTTGCTGGGGGAAAGTGAGGAAGCAGATGGGAAGATCTGGGAGCTAATGGGACAGAACTGTTGGCAGGGAGCTAGTGGGATAGGGCTCAGTAGAGAAGGAGGATGTAAGCAAGAGCTGGAGATAGCAGCACTTGCTAGCTCTCACAGAGGGATCTTGAACCCAGAATTAAGTCCTCATCATATGTGGGATCATAAGAGAGCAGGAAAAAAAAGGCAGATAGTGAAGAAAAATACTGGGTGAAATCTCTTCCCACACAAAATATCAGAACCCACTGACACAAAACCTAGAGTAGTACTGACCCTCTGGCTCACTTTGCAAGACATCTGGCCCCCCACTCATCACTGCACTGAGGCATGGTCCTTCATGGGGCATAAGAGTAGACATCCTTCACCACCTCCAAAGAGCTTCACTAACCTGCTGATGAACAGGTAGTGTGGAAAGGCAGGCAGTGTTCTGCCCCCAAGGAGCAGAGTACAGAGAAGTGAATGAAATTCAGCATATTTGCTTATCATGATGAACCATTACTCATGGTTAAGACAGGCAGGAGAGCTCAAGTTACTGCCCCCTTGCAGTAAGTGGGTTTTCTTCTTGTTCTTTCATGACTGTCAGCCCTACAAGGCTTCCGTTTGTATGAAGCACTCATGAGGAGATTTATCATCATCATCATCAGAGTCTGGGGGCAGCTGCAGCTCCTCTGGAAAATTAATTCCTGTTCTGAAATAACTGGTGAGGTTGTGAAGATATTTATTGGGGAAAAAAAGTCAAAATCACAAAAGATTTCACAGACCTGAAATCCTGAAACAGTTCAGTCACTGTCTGGATCTTTGCTGCTCAGAAAATGGAAGACTTCCCACCTATTTTAAAACACATCTTTTTATATATACTCCATGAGACATACCCTCAAAATCCATTTGCCATCTTTCAAGAATCAAATATGCCAAGCTGTACAGAGCTGCAAGCTGTGTTACTAAATCCAGAGGAGACTAACAGAAATGATCAGAAGACTAGGAAACATGACCTACCAAGAGGGACCGAACAAATTCTTGTTTAACCGACACCAGAGGTGACTGGGAGACAACATCATAGAAGACTTCAAACCCACAGGGGGACAATTAGAAGTGATAGAGAATAAACAATTCCCTATGTCCATTAGGCAGACACGAAGTATTCATGGGCTTAAATTGCAGCCAGGGAAATCTAGGTTAGATATTAGGAAAACTTAGTAGGGTAAGGAGAAAGAAGCCATAGAAGAGATTGACTTGGAATTTCATGGGATTTGTAGCATTGAAGGTCTCTCAGACCAGGTGAGACAAGCATCTGTCAGGAATAATTTCAGTCTAGTTAAACCCTCTCTTGGGGCACAGGGAGGGACTAGTTGACCTCTTGATGTTCCTTCCTGGCATAGCATCTGATTATAGCTAAGTGCGTAGTTAAAGACTGAGCTACAGTGAATGCAGCTGGACCAAATCAGTGTCTCCCACTCAGCCTCTCATCTCGTGTCTCCTAGTGCCTGTTTGCCGAAAAGTTCCCAGGATGAAGCACCTTGCTATTTACATAAAATTAGTGAGAATTTGGATAATGTTCCAAAGCACTATAAAGGTATTGGAATTATGGGCTAAAAATATATTAATAATTTCTTGTATTGTGGCATTGCCTGGGAGCTGCTGTTAAGGGCCAACAGTTTGTGTTGCTTGACTCTTTGCAAACATGGAACAAAACTATGATCGTTGTCGCAAAGATCTCTGCTTCACACTTTTATTTTTATGTTTGAATTTCTGCTGAATGGAAATAAAATTAAGAAAAAGAGCATGAGGTTCCAGGTATGTAAGGTTGTATCTGTGATCAGAACACGCTGGAGATTACTTCAGTGTCTTCCAGAAAGAGCCTGCCAGCATAAAATTCAACCAGTTCAGAGTTTGATTATAATAATCTGATCCTCCTTGAGGAAGACACCCATTTCAAGATAAAACATTTGTGCCCAGGAAGCACTATGTGTTTTTCTTACCACTAATACCACAGCTCATCATAGCCTCATTTCAGTCCAGCCCCAGCTCCTATGAAGTTAAGGACTGTTTTGGTTTAATGGATGCCAAGTAGTCCTCACAGACAGCAGGGCTCAAGAAGGTCACAGATCTAACCCCAACAATCTTGATAACCCTTCTACTAATTGTCTGGTTCATCTGAGAGACCACAAATTCACTCCCAGAGACTGAACAACCCTTCTTGCCACTGACAGAAGCCACCAAGCCTTCACTGAGGGTGTGACATGTGAAGCACGTGACAGGCAAGATAAAAACAGGACTGTATTTAGCTGTGCCTCCCCAGAGACTGCAAAGCTTTCCAGCAACAGATTCCCACAGCCAGGCCTGCTAATAACCCCTTGGAGGATTCATGCTGCTACTGCTTCATTTTCCTTCTGATGATGGAATTTTCCCCCATGAGAACAAATGTGGTGCCAGCTAGGAACAAATCCTCCTGGACTTTTGCTGGTAAGCTTAAATGAAGTTGAGTGACGGACCGAGCCTGATGTGACCTCTCTACAGCCTGAGCTTTGCATGTGCACACCCTGTGCAGTATCTAGACAGCCTGCCTTCAGCCATGGCCAAGAGTTGTCCACACGTGCTATGCCATGCCCTTTGTTTCCTCACACTCCTGGCCCACTGAGACCTCTTCTGACTGTCCCAGACCACACACCCTCATCTGATCTGAACAGTGCCAAGACCATGAGGTAGACAGGTCCTCCTGGAAACCAGGCACAAGCTAGGGGCTTTCACCTTCTTGGCAAATTCCTGCAGCTACTGGGAGACCCTAGTGACTGCCGGGCACCAATGTGATTGCTCTTCTGTCTCATTCACAAGTTGTTCCTACGGCTCTCTTATGAATACACCTCTCCTGACAGCTCCCCATTTCATTCTCATTTCCCCACTAATTTCTTCCTCACTTTAACCAAGCAAGTCGCTTGCAAGTCCATGCAGAGAACAAGCAGGCAAGGAGAGAAAGTTTTTTGTGCAGGGTGGGACAAAGGGGCATTTTTCTAAGGCATACACATGATTGTATACAGACCTGCTTCATATCTATTGAGCGTTCTGATGAATTCTCCTTCCTTTGCTCTTTTCTCACACCCAAAACCTTTTTTATATCTCATTTTCTTAGCCCTTAAAGTACCCCCTCTGCTTCAACAGAAACCCTTTGGGAATACTTCTTCAGAACCTGGACCACTGACATTTATGTGGGAGGTGAAATGAACCAAAACTTCCCACTAACTCAGAAATTCACACCATTTCTAAAATGGTGCTTTGGGTTACATGCAAATTATTCCAAAATATGCAAATCTGGATCTTTGAACAACTCAATATGATCTCACGTTCACCATCCCACTTAACGCACCATCCCATTGCAAGGGACACTGGCCAGACACATCGAGCACAGTTAATAGTGGCATAAATTACTAAGTGTGGCTGTAGCTCAATCACAGTCACTTAATGTACAGAACTTCACTGCCACCAAACCACACAGAGAAATATTTTCTGTCTCATCCATTGAAACTCATGGCACAGAGGAGGTATCTTCTCTGAAAGGCTGGAAAACTTATGTTCAGAGATTACAGAAAGGAAGCTGATGAATTTTTAATGTAGGCTAATGGAAGACTGTAATGGCATCCTGCATGGAGAAGACAGCAGCCTGGGCAGTGGAGATACCAGTGGTCCAGGATACAAGAAGCAGATTGCCAGCCCTTGATAAGAAGTACAGAAAGGTGGGGAGGATTATTTGCCTGGAGCCTTCCCCCTTCTTCTTCCCTGACACAGATGGAGAATTACCAAACATATCCTACCCTCTCCCACTTCCTCTCCTTGGTCAAAAGGATGATGACCAGCTTGGGATGCATCTGGTATCCGTCCTCACTGAACGACAAATTCCTGCCTTCAAAGGTGACATTGATCAGGTACCTGTGAGAGAGAGAAGAGAGAAAGGAGAACATTAGTGCTTGGAAACCAAACCCAAAATGAGACCCTGCCTCCCCTCTTCAGCTCACATCAGGAGGGTAGAAGCCCAGTGCAATACAATGGAAAATCTTAGAGGAAGGGAGTTAGAAAAACAGGACAATTAGTCCCGAAATTGAGACAATCAGGCAAGGCAGGGCAATTGGCCCCATTTTGTGACTGGGATAGGGAACTGATGTACTGTGTTGGCTCTCAATGAATTCCTAAAAACATGTCTAAAAGTCACACACACATGTATGCCCACAGTCCCTGGTTTTCCCTTGCCTCAAAGGGCAGAGGGATCCTTAGCAATCAGCTGTGCAAACACACTGCACAGCCTACACTTCACTCACTCTCCAAAGGGGATTTTGCATGCCACTTGAGGACAGTGATGGGTGACAGGTGAAGCAGTGGGGACAGCCTCCCCCCAGGCCAAATACTGAGGCAATGACTTGGGAAGCAGTGGAGACCAGAGGAAGGAGCAGCACACCTGCAAGAAGCTCCATCCCTATCAGAGCCAGCACACCTCATAGGGCCCAGAGTGTTCCTGTGAGGGAACTTAGGAATAGGGATAAGGATGTTGAAAGAGCCCAGTGAAAGTCTTATTTCCTAGGGACAGAGTCCAGACTTACACCCAGTAAAATCAAGCTAAAGGGTGATCAGCCCTGCAGCCAACATCAGCGATTCTCTCTGTCTGGAAAGACCCCATCACTCCTGCAGAAGGCACTCCCTGTTGGGGCATTTCATGTCAGCTGTACAAATGGACAGTTAAACAGTCCAGGCTTCAATCTCATTTATCCTGAAGCCTCCTTACTCAGCTCTGGCAATAGGGAAGGCCTTTAAGTGGACTGAGATTACAGCTACACTCATTTCAAGGCCTTGCTGCACATTGAGAGCATGTTAAAGGGGTGTAGCTGTAAATAAGAATCAGGTCTATTGTTTTCCTAACTGTCAGACCATCTAGAAATACACTGTAGGGAAGAGGAGGTAAATACACATTTCACAGTTCAGTGGTTTATATGACATCACCATGGCACTCTGACAGTTTACCCTGTTCATATATTTCACTTCAATTCACAATCCTGTTGCATGAAGTAAATTTTACCTTTGTAAATCTGCTCTGGCACCAGTAGCATCACATCACCATGAGAGGCAGAGGTGACCAAGCTGCCTGCAGGGCTGGCCCCTGGACTCTGCACTCCCCTACTTTGCACAGTTCTATAAATTACACAAGCAACATTTCTATTACAGACATGAGAGGTTTTCTATTCTATTACACCGTGACATGAGGAAACATTTCCTAATATTCAGCTTCAATTTGTCCCTTATGAACTCAATTTGAACCAATTTCAAGAAAATAAATAAGAGGGGAAAAAACCTGTTATTTTGGTGGGTTCATGCTTCCCTACTATCTGCACAAAGAGGCCTCCCTGCTAATCTAATGAAATCATTGTATCAGGGAAACTTCTTCAAACAAATGAAAAAAAGCAGGTTTTTTATTTTTTTTATTTTAGTTTGTTCCTTTTTCAAACTTTTTTGTTTTAACTCCATTAATCAACCAAACTCATCTATTCACTCCCCATTGCCAAGTGCAATCAGCAATTATGTTTATTTCTAAAGGAAATTCCACACTTGCTCCATGTTATGACCTTCAAGGGACGTGTTCAGCATTGGAAATATGGCCATAAGGGAGCCCAGCATGAAACATCTGCAACAGGACAATTTTCAAAGGCAGACTATGGGTTATTTTCCAAAAACCAAAGCCATTTGGAATGCAAACATTGAGTGAACCCCAAAACATCCTCCACCTGGAAAATCTTAGCCATAAGATAAGATTTATGCCTAAAACATAAAACATTCCATGTCAGGACCACACATGCTCTTTTTCTGGCTTTTTTTTTTTCTCCCCCAGCTGTGTGAATTGTTCTGGTTCACAGGAATGCCAGGCACAGATCATTGCCAGGTATGTGCACCCTACAAGACCTAATTAAGGCTCTGGTGGTGGTGGGAGGGATCTTCCAAGATTACAACTTCATGACTTCTCTGCACTGGCCACCAGAGTAAAGACAAAGAAAGGCTGCAAGAAGATGAGGATGCCATTAGCCTGATGGGAGTTGCAGCTTTATATGTCAGTAATTAGTAAGCAATGCCAACATCTAATTAAACAAACACCAATATTAAACCATTCTCAGCACTCTTTCTTCTTACACCCAAGAACGATTCCACTACAGGAATCTCCCTTGCACAGCTTGACAAGAAGAGTTCACAGAAATCAGCAACAGATATGAGACAAGAGGGTGTCATTTATGCTCATTTTCACTGGAAAGATTAGAACCTCTAATAATAATCAAGGCGGGATCGTCAACGACTTCAATCCTTGGAGCTGCCTCGAGATTTACACTTAAAGCAGCACTAAAATCCCTTGCTTCACACCTTAATGACTGAAATTAGTCTCCAAATTTGGCAATATAACTCTTCAGAGTGTTTTCTCTCCAACCCATTAGCAATATGTTTACAAAAGTTTGCAGGAGAAGTGCAGAAGAAGTGGCATCCCCCCCCAGCTTTCCCTGCTCTCCTGTACCTATGCTGCCAGCTAACACAGGCACGCAGGGCAAGAGCAGCTCACAGGGAGCTGCAGGGCTTGCCTGGGCGCACTGAGCCTATGTGACAAAGCATCAGGGCTTGAAGGACTCCCAGGCAGGCCGAGTCAGCAGCACGCTGCAAGGCAGCCACACTCGAGTGGCTCTGCCCTCCACCATTACTGCAGCAGCAGTCCCCACCGTGGGCAGCACTGCTGCTCTGGTACACCAGCACCACTGCTGCCTGCTCTGGCCAGGGGCATTGGGTTCCTCCCTACAGCCTACACACACTCCAGTCCCTAAGCAGGCAAGCAGGGGGCTGAGAGCCTCCCTGACATGTCTGAACTGAGCCACCAGATGTAACAGGGGCACAACATGAGGGCAAGCAGGTTGTGCATGCAAGTGACATAAACCAGGAGGAAACCGTGCCTGTAAAAATTTTAATCCCTGCATGTTTGGCACTCCAAGAAAGAGAAAGGTGGCATGGTGGGGGCTGACACATGCAATTTAATTTAATTTGCTAGAATCACCTTTCAGCAAAAGATTTTGCTTATGTGGCAGCTTCTGGAACTACTTGATGCAAGCACAGAAGGGTTGAGCCCTTTGCCAGCCCAGTGGCAATGCAGCGGATGCAATGCCCAAACTCAGACAGGTGAGAGCAAAACATCCCCAGCCTGTGGAAACAGGCTGACCCCGTGAGCCCTGGGGTATGGACAAGATGGCAGGAGCAAAGGGACGTGCCCTTGGGCACAAAGCAAATTAGACCCAGGGGGACCTAAGCCCCATGCTGGGCTCTGAGGTAACATCACCCATCCTGGACATAAATCTGTCAGCCCTGCTAGTTAAAGGAGAGTGTTTTAAAGCAGAGCTAATAGAGCATTAAAACCACATCAGATGGCCAATTTAGGACCAGCAGAGAGATGATGGCATTTTAAATGGTTTCAGCCGTGATGGAGAAAGCCTGAGGAGGCAGATGGTGGGCACAGGGGGCTTGAGGGAACACAGAAAGGGTGCTAACCAAATTTTTTCTGCCCCAGAGACAGGTGTGAAGGAGATACATTTGAAATCAGCACTTGCCATTCCTACTTCTGCCTCCAGTGCCTTGCCTGGGGAATCAGCTCCTCCTAAGCCTGCCGACTGGAGGGGCAAATTTGGACATTGCATCGGTTCACCTCGTCACATTCCCGGCCTCACATGTGTGCAGCACACACAAACACACACCCTCCCCTGCGTCCTGTCAGTGCTGGTTATGCTTCAGTGAGACAAGCAGTCTGTCTGAAATGGCGTGATTATCCTTCCATCGATTGCTTCCCTGAATAAGACAGACCACATAAATAAAACAGCCTCTCCCCAGTTAGCACTGGGGAGTCATCTCTGCAGCCCAGCACACAAGGGAAAAACAAGGTGTAGCTGGAGGGTGGGGAAGGAAAATCTGTGGGATACTTTTTACCTTTGCAGGGTAAAAGGCAAGTAGAATGTGATGCAGGATAAAGGGATAGGGATACACACCACCATCATCCTGTCTGGAATCTCACTGTAATGGGAAATACTGAGGCCAATCATAATAGCAGTGAGATGAAAGCAATGAAAGGCCTTTACTCCACAGAATCTGCATGGCGCAATAGCCTTTTTTTTTCCCCCTAGAGACAGTGTTAAAAATTCACCAGTCTGAGGTATCAGGGAATAGACCCACTTCATGCCCAGGAAGGAACAAAAAAGCAAAAGCATGTTACTGCATTTTAGTAGAAGTGCCCACTGCTCCAAACCACGTTCCCTCTCTCAGCACCAGCAAGACCAGCCCAGCCTTGCCTGATGCAAACAACCAGGGCAGAGAACATCAGTCCAGCCCTGCAGCAGGGTCCCACCCATCCCTCACGCCTGCTCCTGAACAAGGATGGACAGACAAAAGGATAGGTGGACTCAAAGGAGAGGGGAAAGGGAGTCTAGGACCAGTATATTGATCTACAAATGGGAATTCTAACCTTCAAGGGGCAAGTGATTGACAGATAAAAGACTTAAGCAGCACTAACTATGCTGTTAAATGCCTTCATCAGAGTGACTGAAGTAGTGTTGACTTTTTAACGAGAAAACCGCAACTGATCCCTTTTGCTTCTGATTTATACCTCCATTCTCCAAACCCATGGAAGGCTTAAAATAATACAGATATTATTTCTCTATACCATTGTTCAAAATTTCTGGGGCTGACTGTGCCTCAGAGCAGAGCCAACTCAGACACAAGAGCCATCCAGACCCCGCTGTGCATGCATGAGTTCGCTTGAGGTAAGACAGGCTCCACAGGATATCAAACCAAATTGCTCACCCCAAAAAAAAGGCAAAACCAGGCTCTGCCTGGGCCTTTGATCAAATTTCACCATGGAATCTGTTCTGTAAATCCTGATCCCGGCTGAGCCTTTCAGAGGTTCTCTCATTGCTCAGTGCCCTGCACTGTCCCTGACACGGCTGCGCTGTCAGTGGCTCATGGAGCTGTGAAAGGTGGGCACATCTGGCTGTATCTGTGTAACATCTGTCTGGTGTCAGGTACAATTTACAGCGAAAGGATTCCATGCAAAGGGCATGAGTGCAGCTGATTTTATGTAACAAGAGGCTATTATGAAGAACAAAACCAAAACAAATTAGAAAAAAAAAAAACAGAAGCAACCATTGACTAGGAAAATTAAATCTTAAGGGAATGATATTTCACTCTTCTGCATTTATTTCTGTCACTTTCACTGTCAGTGGTACCACTGAATATGGGGAGATGCACTCTAAGAAAGAAAGAGTAGAAAAGAGTGCTACCAAATTCCAAATTGTACAGGCATCCTGCACCAGAAGATCTGCCCAGACTACAGCCCAAATTACTTCTGGGAATCAGTCTGACCAGTAGCCTTAGAGAAATGCCCAGAGCTCAAGATTGTTTTCATTAAGCAAAAAGATTTAGAGATCATCTAGATTAGGATATATGCCTCAGGCTAAAAGATAACAGAGATGTAAGAGATAAATTTGGTTTGTCTCTGCTGTCCACACCTTTTTAGAAGACAAGAGGGCAGCTACTGGGCTGCAATAAATCAGTGATATTCATCTGACATCAATGGAGTGATACTGGTCAATCCACTGAGACTGGCCCCTCACCTCTAGGAAGATTAATTTTTTTGGTGCTTGATCCTGACCTCTGAAATAACCATTTCTGGTGGAAGACAAATTTCTACTGAACTAACCTTTCTCCAACATTGTTAGCAAAGTTGCTTTGAAAACAATGTTTATGTGTGCTGAGACTTCCAAGTGAAAGCTCCTATGTACAGTGGAAGGATGAATCTTTTACATCAATCCCTCTCTTAATCTAAAAAAAAAAAAAATGTGCTTCCACTTTGTTTCCCATTCCTTCTATTTATCTACCACAAATTTGTCATTTCACAAAGACTCTGAGATGACAGCTCCTGGGGACTGAGGATATATCTATCCTTGGAGGATGCAGGGAGCCACAGCAATGGCAGGGCTGCTTTCCTACACGCATTGCTTGATCCTAATGAGATGGGACCATTCCTGAGAATGAGAAGCAAAGCTCGCTTTCCACAGCGTGTGCAGCCCCCAGCCTCCCTCCTGAGAATGTAAGGGGAAACTCATCATTGCACCACAGGGCTCTGCCTCACAGACAGGTATCCATCAGGAAGCAGACAGGGTGGGGGAGTCACTGAATTACCCCTCCAAAGGGAACATGGGTTCCAACCTGGGGCTGACATGACAGCAATGACACCTAGGTGGAAGGCTGCTTGTGTGAGCTTCAGAGTTTTCACAATACATTTTTCCTCTGCCTACATACAGTCATCCAGGACCTGATCCCATTTGCTTTTCATCCTATGCAGTCACTAATGGGGAAGGAGGTGCCATTCAGGCCTAGTGGCATTTCACACTCCCTCTGCCAGGATGCTGCTGACAGTCCCAAAGCCAGACTGCATGTGACTTGTAGGATAAACAAATATACAATAGGATGAGGTAACCTGTTCATGGGAAGAAGAGCAAGATAAATCTTGATTTTGCCCTGTGCGCTATGCTGGTCACAGCAATATCTTGAAATTTCAACCAAAACCAATTTTTTATCACAGACATCCTGACTAACCTATTTTCACAAATGCCAGGGCCATGAAAAATTATCTGGCAAAACCAGTTTTTAAATAGGATAAGAATGTGGCCACAACATCTTCTCACGAAGAGGTCAACATTTTGTTAGAAAGAAAAAGAAACATAAGATCTGAAAGCTGTAGTAATTTTGGACAGAAGATGAAGCTTCCGGTACCATCATGCTCCCACACAGTCTGGTCTGTTGTGTGACACCTTCCACCCTTTCTTCTGTGGAAAAGAGTCCCAGTTAAAACGCATCTGTGATGTGCCACATGGAAAGAATCCTACAAGGAACAGCATCACCTCAACAGGAGAAGGAATATCACTGAATATTTAATTCAAGTTTTGTGAAGGAGAAATAGAAATACAAAATTCCCATGCTCCTAATCACAAGAGACAGCATATAGGATTTCCATGTCAAATTATTCCCTTTTAAACCCAAAATACTTGATTTACAAATTCTGATTTCTTCTAAATTTATCTATTTTTTTGTCCTTTTTTTTTCCCCTGGGAAAACGACACAGTCCTAAGTAGCTAGGGAATATACCTCTACATCTTCTGGCCCCACTGGAAATAAAACAGAAATAAGGAAAAGTGTTCTAAGGGAACACTAAGAGCATAGTCTGTTAAAGCTGGAACTATCTATAAATGTCATAGGATATCAGCCTATTCTCAGAAAGGTTTTTTTAGCCAGAAAAGCTTTGATAAAAACAAATATACTTCTGAACTGACTCACCAAACCTTTAAGCAACAGAAAATAGCTAATAGAAAATTAGCTTTAAGGTCAAAATTGTTACAGTCACTGCATAAAATAAAAACTAAATGTTCAGTCCAAAATTGGATCAAGCTGGAAAGCTTTACAGAGTTATTAAATTCCTGCCAATTACTTTTTTTAAGTATTATTTTTTTATTGCTACACCTTTACATCCTTCCTTATTCATTAGGTACAGATAACATATCACTTTTCTCCAAAGCAAAAATAGCTTTCAAGGTATTTCTTTCATATGAAAGGACTAAAAGTCAGCTTACATGGCACAGTAAAAGCATGGAAAATTACATTTGTCAGAACAGCCGACAACGGGTCATAATTATGTCTTGGCACCAACAACGGGTCACTGATGAAAGCCATACCACTAGAATAAAGCAAATACTGAAAGGTTAGGAGATGTCCTGTTTATCTGTCTTAAGGCATAGTCATACAATCATTGATAGGAGAAGCAGTCACAGAACAGAAGTCAAATGAGGCTCTTCAGTGATTTTTCACCCAGGATGATGTCTTTCAAGCTCTGTCAATTTGAAGAGCTGTAAAAAAATATTCCAGTTGAACTATTGTCCCTACGCAGTGAATTTAATCCTGCTGACAGCAGCCTTACTTTTCTTAATAATTTTTGTACATTCCCTTGGAATCTCACGTGGCTGTGGACCACGGCTTAAAAACTCTGGCTGAGCAGATGTGCACGTCAAGGACCTCTTTGGTCTCCTGAAGGTGGCTGGTATGCTGGTGTGCAGCCAGCCATCAGGGCATCTCGCTATTTACCCAGAGCTCATTCCAGTTTCTGTCCTGGGAGTCAAGACCAGAAAACAGGTGAACACGTCAGTTTTCCTATAGAGCTTTCAGAACATTTTTGCTTGTGGAAAACCACTCAAATATCCCAGAAAGGTCCATCTCACTGACAGAAGCCAGGTAAGGCTAAATCAGATGGAGACTGAAATAAATCCTTTTATTATATTCTCAGAAAATGCAAACTAGCTCAACTTTTTTGACCCAAGGAGAAACCACTAGTGATTTTGGGGTTATTCAAGTTTATCAAGTGTTGGAGGCATTCGCACATTTGTGAGGGGCAATGAATTCACAGTGTTGGCAGGAGCAGAGTCACGCCTGCAAGGAGGCTCACTCCAAAAAGTGTGACTGGATTTTCTTGGGTCTGTAGCAGTTTGGCCAAGCTGGCATCCTATCACTTTCTTCCCTATAACATTTCCAAGGGGAAATCGATTCAAAAAATAAACAAATAATCACTCCTGTCTGTAACTAGGAAGGGAGGGTCTGGAGGTTGCTCTTCCTTCACCAGAGGAGCCATTCTCCCTCTGCTGCTGTTCTCTCTCCTTTCTCCCGCTTTCTCTCCCTCTGTGGGTTGATGTTTCCATGGAAACGTGTTCTTTACTGCCGCTGAAATTACATTGCATTTAAAGCATTAACCCTTCCTTGGGCTGAGGAAAGTCTCAGAACTATTAGCGTTCATTTTTTTTTTATTTTCCCTGTTTCCTTTAAGCTTTCCTGTGATTTTTTTCCCTGTATCATTAGGTAAACATCTTTCTTTCAAGAAGGCCTCCCAGCTAGCATTTGTGTAACAAGGGGCACAGGATACATCACCAGTGGGGTAGTGTCTAAATTAAGATTTCTTCATTCCCTTTTTTTATTCTACATGAAACCCTTCAACGCATTTCTATCCACACTACATGCAAAGAAGGAAAATGCTGCAGTAACAAATCAAATAAAATGAAAGTAAGATAGAAGAAGAAGCAAGAAAGCCACAAGCTGGCACATGTGAAGAGTACAGCTTTGGTTAATACCAGAGCTCAAACCCTTGTAGTCACGCACTGATCAGCATCTTCATTACGAAGTGCCATAATCACAGACCTCACCACTCCTCCTCGAGCCTTCCTCCTCTTCCTCTTCACAATCCTGTCTGTAATTAGTCATCCTTGTCCTCACTTGTAGTTAGCACTCCAACAACACTTGGTGCAATTAGTAGCCTCTTCACCATCAGCCCCTTCCCTGTGTGGCTGCTTCTCCACCCAATCTGCCATGTCTGCCATCCTTCCCTTTGGCTCTCTGCTGGCATCCACCACTTCCACCAGCACTTCCAACACAGACACTGCTGTTACACTGCTGCCTTCACTGCAGCCAGCTCAACTGCACAACTGGTACTTTCTCTGCTCTGACTGTGACAACAAGGCTCTAAAAGTCAAGATGTCCCCACTTGAGTGCTCCCTGGACCCCAGGTCCCAGGTCCAAAATTACCCTGCAAATCCTCAGCCCCCAGCCTTTGCTTATACCCACCCCAGTCACAGCAATAACACCTCTGTGCTCTTCTTTCACTGACATCATCCCTTTTTCAAACACTAGGAAAATAGAAAAGAGAGATAAATACCAAGAAGTTCCTTCCAGTTTTTCACATGGTTTCCTACACTCAGACATGCCTCCTTTCTGCCCCAAAGTCCCATGTCCTGACAGCTTGCAAACTGTTTCTGTTAATTCCACCTGTATAGCTACAGAGTCCATATTCCCTTGCACCATCTATTTTGGGTTTCCCAACATACACTTCAAGCCTATCTCACCATTCTCAACTCTTGCCCCAAAAGCCAGGGTGTGAAGAATCCTGCTTTGAGCTGGGTGCATATGTAGTGCGGTGAGGATGGATCAGTGTGGGAGGAAGATGCTATTCTGAAATGAATGATAAATATGGATAATAAACCCAACCTAAGTCTTTTATGCCTGTCTCTAGTGGGTTCCCAATATGGGAGATAGAAATATCATGGGTACATTTTGAACACGGCTGGGAACACTGCCAAAGTCCTACTCAGAGTTCACACATTTACATCATTTATATCATATCCGACTTGTGCCTTGTATTATTAACTTTGGAGAGTGTTTTGTGATGTAGTTTGTAGTCCAGGCTCTGTTAAATCAACTTACATGCCTCTCTCTCTCTTCCTTTTGGTAAAAGAGAGAGAGAGATCTGGGGCTACACAAGGTCTTGCTAACCACAAGGAGGGTGACTGGTTTGCTGATATGATCGGTGCACTCCTACATTCTCATATAGTGTTCTGGAAAATCTTTTGGGATCCCTCCCTGAGGTCTGACAGGTGCAAAAAGAAGGGAAATACTGAATTCTGATCAATAATTCAACTCCTAGATGAGATTGGTAGTGGTTGAGTAATTTTTCCAATTGCTGCTAAGTGTTCAGAAGCCTCTGTGAAACACAGAGATGGGGTCCACCTGATAGGTGTCCAACACGCTGCTGCAACTTCTCAGGCTTCCTCCTCAGTAGTGTTGGAGAAGAGGTTGAAAATGGAAGTAGACAAACAACCTAGGGCATGGAACTGAAGACATTATGTCTGTCTAGAACAGAGTAAAGGCATATTGCCAAGGAAAAGGGCTGAGTTCTGCTGACAGATCAGACTTTTTGCAAGCATTGCTGAGAGATCAGGCTTTTTGCTTTCTGTGTGGCAGTTGGAAATCCATCACCTTCCAGGGATTAATCCAAAAGAAGAGGCTCTAAAATTACCTAACACTATGACTTTATGGTTTTGTAAACCAATAGCAGTCTGAAAAGACTCAATGTTATACTCCACACTCCACATGTCCAGGCCAGACTCTGTGACTACTTCAGCATCTGAGGTCAGGTGAGCAGCAAGTGACTCACATACCTGGTACACACAGACAATGGGGAGAGGTAACCATGATGAGTAGATAAGGAGACTGCAGCAGACGACCTGAACCTAGTCATATATATAAAAATGAAACAGAGCATGCATCCTCAGTGTTTCCTGAAGCAAAAAAACAGCCAACTTCAGCCCATGTTGCTTCATCTCCAGTGAAATAAATGTGCCATTTTATTCTAGAGTTGCATTTGATCTTGAATTACTTCTGTGCTTCTTCTCTGAGAAAAGGTCACTTTAAAGAAGCCTTAGGCATGATACTAACATTGCATCCAATAAAAGACTCTCAGGAGGTCTGAAATAAGTACAAGGTCCAAATTTGGGATATATTATCTGAACCTTATTCCCTCTCCCTCCTGAAAGTCAGAGTAGGAAAACTGACAAGAATATTTCTTTGCTCGGGAGACTTATAGGACTCCTTGGTCCTAGAAATACAGTGAAAACAGTTTTCCAGCAAGCATCTCAGCATTCCAGGCCACAGTGTCCACGGTGGGAAATCTGAAGACAGAAACAAGTGTCACAGGAGTGAGACCAGAACATTTCCATGGAACGTGCATCAGAGCGTCAAGCTCCACATCTATTACCATACCACAGCTCCCTCCAGTTCAACCAGCTCTCAGAAATTTAACTATTTTCACCTTTAACTGGTACTGAAGATAACAAACTAAAATATAACCCACAAATCTCATCCACAAGTCCTGATAGATGTGGACATACCCTGAAAGCTTGGAAATTAGCCTGAGCACCAGGTGGAATGGAATAATGTGGGCTCTAATTCTGGTCTCATTCAGTACCTTCAGCTGCATCATTCCCACAGCTCTTGCTATGCACATATTGTGGCAGCGCATGAGTTGTATGCACCCTCTTCTACTGGCAGTAATCAGCAAAACCACTTCAGAAAAAGCAGCCTCAAGAGGAGGCACCTTTCAGAAATCTCTCACTCCTCCTTTTTCTCCAACATGTCTTGGGTGCTTATACATCATTGATTCAGATGCCAAATGACACCCCTTCAAAAAAACTGGTCATAAACTCCAATGTCATGTAAGCACTTCCCAAGGCCGTAACCCTGATGGGGTGCCCATTAGCTGGAGCTCTCATGCAGAGCTTCATACCACCCTCCCTCCAGGAGGACCTCCAGTTCCAAGATAAAGACCTCCCTCTTGCCAAGGCAGAAGGTTTCAAACAGGCAGATACAGCTTTCCCTACCCACACATTAAACTGAAAAGCAAACTTTTAACATGAAAAAAAAAACCAAACCAAAAACCCAAACCCCAATGGGTGTGGGGGGATCTGAAATTCTTTGTGGATTATGACTTTTCCATGGCAACAGGCTTGAGAAACAGGAGGGCTGGGGAGGGGGGTGAGGAGAGGGAGAGGGAGGGAATGGGAGGCAGAGTGCTGAGGAGGGAGCAAGCAGCACTGGTACATTGCCATGGAAACCCTCTTCCATCGGCAGCCAACTGCCAAAGTCAGTCAGGATCCTAGAAATGGACTTGGAGTGGGGCCTGGGAGGTGCTGGGGGAGTCACCTTGCCAGCCCTGAGGTTATCTCAACCCCAAGAACCCCAGTGCCACTCCTCTCCCCCTTTCCCGACAGCCTTGACACTGCTCCTGCCCCAGCCTCCACCAGACAGAGTCAAATTTGGCCCAGCTGAAGAGTGGGAGGAAATACAAGTCAGCAAACGAAACAATGAGAGCGGGCGGAAAGCAGCGAGGCAAAGAAGGATAATTTTTCTGATAGCCCTTGGTTTTCTTTCCACCTTTCTGGATCGATTTGGACCATGCAGATATATTTGTTTTCACACCCCAGATGGCTGTAGAAAGAGGATGTCACTCCTAATCACTGAAATCGAGATGGAAATGTTACTTCCCTGCAAACTTAGCTACCAAGGAAAGAAGCGGAGTTATTGTTGTTGTTGGGTTCACATTTGCACAAGGCTAGGTCCCCTTCAACTGTGTCTATCCTACCCAGTATAGCACATGTCCTAACCTACATGACAAATGTCACAATATTGTGGCCAAGCAAAAATTAGAGGAGATTCTGTTAATGGAACTGAAGTGCACGGTGAAAATAAGTTAATTCTGCCTTCTAACCCACATCCGCCACACTTGGAGGGCAGGCAACTCAGTGAAATGAGCAACCATTCACACCCTTTTGCACCCTGTATTTTGTCAGAAGCCTTTTGGTGCTGTAAGAAATGGTCAAAGACAGAGTTTGGAGAAAGAACTTTAAAAGGGATGGCAAATTCTAGGAACCCTTGCTAGTATTTATAGTTGCACCCCTAGCATGGAAAGGGATGGATGAGTCGTTTCAGGCTGCAGACGGCTGCAGACGGCAGGAAGGAATTGACTCCTACTCCAACCACACAACTGGCTAAGCAAATTGTGGAGGAAGATTCCCTTCTCCTGAAGCATCTGTTATCACCCATCTGATTGCACAATGAATCAGTAGTATGAGGACAGGCTGCTGTGAGGGTGGGGGAAGAGGGAAAGAGAGATTGCAAATCAGGCAGTTATAAAGCAAGGAGATGCCAGTTCCCACCTCATCACAGAAAAGGACACGGACCAAACAGAAAGGGCCTGGCTAGTATGTTTTTAAGTTATGTGTTTGGATTACTACTGACAGTATAGCACCAATGAAGTAGCTTAACTTTTATTGCAACAGCAGCTTGGTCTTCCCACATATATTTCAGAGCTGGGGATCCCAAAGTGCTCTATGCTCTGATCATTTATCTCTCTAAATGATCTGTACTGATGAAATAAAGCAACCAGCCTGCAGACAATGCTCAAATAGAAGAAAAAATCCTTGCCCCTGCGCTCTGAGCCCAATCACAGCTCTGCTGGACCACCAAGTGATTCATCTGCATTGCTCTGCTTATTACTGAGATTGGAGCCCAAGCCCAGGCCTCCAGACCACCTCTAAGATTATCCAATCACATTATATGGGATAAAGAAAATGAGCACAGACAGTGGCAGAATTTTTCTCAACTTTCTTGATGAGGGAAGAGCAGCTGACTGACTTTTCTGAGCTTTATAACCCACTATGTGTCTGATGCAAATATACCACAATAATGCCTTCATAATCTCAGCATCAGGATGAAAAATAGTGAAAAATCACTAAAGGGTCAAACTCCTATATCAACTGTTCTTGGGACCTAAAAGCAGTCAACATTTTGGAGGAAGAGAAAGGAAATAATAAAAATGACCTGTTATGGGCTTAAGCAGTAAACAATTCAATGCACAGAAGAGTCAGCATGGGATTAGTGTTTTCACACGGACTTTGGTTGTGAAACAACCAATAAATCAAATCCAAATCAGTGCTGATTTTCAGATCTGACAAGAAGCTCAACATAACCTGGCCGTGTGCATTCCCAGCACAGAAAGCCAACCATATCCAGGGCTACATCAAAGGTAGTGTGGCCAGAAGGATGAGGGAGTTGATTCTCCCTCTCTGCTCTGCTTTGGTGAGACCCCACCTTCAGTGCTGCATCCAGCTCTGGGGTTCCCAGCACAAGGAGGGAAAGTTCAAGGCCAGGCTGGATGGGGCTTTGAGAACCTGGCCTAATGGAAGGTGTCCCTGCTCATAGCAGATGGGTTAGGAGTAGATACTTTTTTAAATCCCTTTCAATACAAACCATTCTATGATTCTACGGTCTGTATTGAGAAATCCCTGAAAAGTTTGCTCATTTGGGAACAATTTCAAGCAGGTAACCTCACAAAGAGAATTTCTTTTCAGGCTGAGCCCCAGGTGTTGGGAGTCATTCTGTAGGCAAATATAGGGGATGCTATTAGGGAAGGGTAGTAGGCCCAGATGAGTCCAAGCTTGGGTCAATTTTGTGAGATGCGGTCTAATTTGGAGCCTGCACGAAGTACTGTGCCCTAAGGGCAGGAGAAAGGCATGGGGGCTCCCACTAGATAAGAAAACACTGTGATGCCTACCCAAAGGGCAGCAAAGCTATATCTTAGCCTCAGACAAAGGTGAAGACAGTGCACAGCCCAGAGCCCACTATGCATACAACAACTAACCGTGCACCAATAAAAGGAACCAATATCCCATATTTTCTTTTTGAACTCACTGTTGCAATTACTCTGCAACATTGGATGCACAGGTCAAAAGGGGACAGATTTATTTCTTGTGGCCCAAAGTCTGGTTTCAGAGACCTTCTAGTTCTGAGCTCAGCAGGGGCTCCCAGCCAGCTCACTCCCAGTTATTTACCAATAAAATAACTCAGTGGCAGTACCAAACAGGAGCCTGCCCCTGGAAGCCAGACTCCTATCGGCTACTTTGTGCCTGGTACTGAATCTTTTATCCCTGTATCCCTTGCACCTGCACCTGCCTCCAGGGAAATGGACAGGCTATTAAATATGGACTGGTATCACTTACGAGAGCTTTGCCGGCCCATCTGTGAAATTGCTCTGTGTCTCTTGAAGGCGTGCACAAGAGATGTTCTCTCCCCCCTCCCTCATCCTCCACTGATGGATTGGGTCTGTCAGCTTGTCAGCTCTCATTGGGCACTGTTTGACATCAGTCCACATTGGGGCAGTGAAAATCTGTTTGCAGTCAGCTCTTCCAATAGCTCCTGTGAAAGAGGGGAGGCTGACCCACTCCAAAACATGCTGCCTCAGCTGGCATCCAAACTGCCACATATGATAATGGTGATAGAAAACAGCTCAAGAGAGGGTGGCAAAGCCACAGGTTTCTTTGGGGTCTGTTGGAAGGATCAAGGAGAATGCTGAGAGCTGGGGTAGGGCTCTCATGACTCCTGAATCCCATGCACAAACACCACTGCCAAGACCAGTAGTCAGCGACTGAAAAAGAGGAAGTTTACACAGCTGAGGTTGTGCAGGGACGCAGCTCAGTGGAGTGGGCCCTGGAATAATGTTCTGAGCATCCCTGGCCTCTCAACTTGCAAATGTCATCTGTCAATCCCAGACTCAGTTCTTCCGGAGCAGTTCTGACAGGGGTAGCTGAGAAGGGACATCAGAGGCAAGCTTAGGCTTGCAGAGCCTCCAGAGGGTCAATTGCCATGGTACATCAAGTAGCCAGTCATTCAAAATAGAGTTTCTTAACCCTGCTTTCTTAATGTCTAAAAAATTCAAACTGTTTGATATATCTGAAAATCCTTCTCAGAGTCTTTACAGAAAGCCAGAATCAAGGCTCTTGTGGCTAATCACAGTGCCTTGGAATGAGAACATGAAATCATTAGGAACACTAAAGCTTCCATTATGCCCCCTTCAATTAATTTTATTTTTACATGGGAAAAGTCATGTGAGAAATATGAGTTTCTAGGAAGAAGCTGAGGTGCTACAATGGCTAGTTGAGAGACTAAGAAGACCTAGTGCAGCCTATAGAGATTTGCCATTTTGGGAGCCATTTTGACAGAAAAAAACCCCGAACTGTACTGCAAAATTCACATATAGGTCCAGTTTCAGCTTTGCAGTTCCACTTCCAGCTGCAAGCCCTCATTTAGCTCTCTGAAATTGTCAAGGCTCTGACCCTATTTGCTATTGCAGCCCTTAATTGGTAAAACACTTCTACAGATGAGCTCTTCGAATTGCCATTTTTTTGCTCTCCTGCAAAGTAAGATTTGTTTAGGCCATGAAAGAAGAAACACTTGATTGGATTTCAGTGCTAGACAACAATATTCCAGATACTGCCCGGTCCCACCACGCCACGCACTGTGAGACAAGCAAATAAAAACACACCTCAGGATGAAAATATCACTACAGCAAACAGGATTTTAAGAGTCACAGAGAAATTCAGGTTAGAAAGGACCTCTGCAGGTGACCTGGCACAGCCCTCCACTCAAAAGAGAGACAGCTTATGTAATCTTTTCCCACCCATTTTTCAATGAAGCAACCAAACAGCAAACTGTGATCATTACCTTACTTGTCACCTATTGTTTCATGTCATAGTAGCCCACTCTTACACCCAAATGACACATACACAGAGAGCTTTTTAGCTCCATCTTCAAAAAATAAACAATAGGTCTCTTCACTTACTCTAACAAATAGCATAATGAAAAAAAAATTGAACAAAAACACTAAAACATCCTGCAGTTAGGTATGATGGGTAAAGAGTGGCAAGAAGCTTCAAGCAAGAGAGGAAAGAGTGAAGGGCAAAAAATGTGACTGCAGAATGGTTGGATGGAGAGGTGGAGTGTTGTGGAATGAGAAACCTTTGGATCTGTGATAGAAGTATAGCGAAATATAAGAAATTTCATAAGCAAGGACTAGTTTTTCTGAGTTTTCTAGCTCAGCACTTCAGAGCCAATGCGCACGGGCAGTTGAGCTAAGCAGCCATGTTTTAGATACTGAAGGGAACCTGCTTGGTTTTGGAGTATCCTTTCCACAGAGCCTCAATGGGTGCCACCTCCCTGCTGGGCTCCCTGACCACTGAGTCTGCTCTCCCACCTCTTCAGTCCAGAGGCAGCCCTGGGTGTGGGCAGAGGCACCCACGGCAGAAGCAGCTCATGTGCACAGCTGTAGGGGTGAAGGAAAGCTGATGACATTGAAGAGGGAGCTGATGTTGCTTTTCTTGCACATGGTAGAAAACAGAGAGATGAAGGGCTCAGAGGGAGTGGTAAGCACAGAGCCAGGCAAACTCATTTAAAGATGAGACTTTCTCCACCTCAGAGCCCTGCCCTGTGCATTGGTTTCATCATTAGCGATGACAATGATGACTGAGGATTCCCAGCCTGGAACAGAGATATGAGAGCATCTGCAATTCCCTCCTATCACTGTCCAAATAAACTTCCTGTCTCTGCAGAATCGATACATGAGCTTTTATTGCTCCTACCAAGCCCTGTGTAATAGCTGGGGTTAGTCCTATTCAGAAAGTTGGTTAATCAATTATGGTTTCTTTTTAAGCTATTTGCCATAATATTCCAGATATTTCCGTATTTTAATTAGACACTGTATTTTTAAGTCTCCTCATTTTAGTCTTTTGCCTTTGACATATTTTACCTCAGGAAATATTATTTGTTCTTGGAATATTGAAGAAGGTATGGTAGGGTCAAGCAAGGAAGTCTCAAGAAATTAGTACTGAGATGGAAGAAATATCAACGAACTCTCAAATACAAAGGTAGAGGCAGCTGAAGGACTGGGAAATACATGTGGAAGAAACACCGCCTTGAAAGCACCTTGCAAAGGCATCACCATGGAGTGGGGGGCACAGAGGTGAGAGAAAGGATGCACCTCTTGGTGTGTGCTCACTTGGTCAGTGCCACTTGACAGGGACACGTCTCCCCACTGCACTCTCGGCAGTCCCGAGTGAAGCTTAGCAGAGGTGTATCCTTGCCAATTTCCTTTAATAACAGGGTCCTGTCACGCCTGATTTTTTGTGGGGTTCTTCTACTAGCACTGTCAGTATGGCAGCTAACTACCTGAAGAAATTTATTATAAACTACAAAGCAAAAGAGTCTGCTTTTTACTCCCATCTCCCAGTCATTGCTGATGATATGGAATAAAAGGAATGGAGGTGGGGTGGGAGAGGGCTGTGAGCCCCCATGCACAATGCAGGGCAGCTCAGATAGGGCTGGCTCTTCAGGGGTGTGCAACATGCCTGAAGAATCAGTCTGATATTTCAGATGAGAGCTTTAGGCAACAGTAAGCCTTGCAGCAAAGGGCTCAGCACTCACTTAGGACTAAAAACAGAGCACTTCTTATTAAGGAGGCTGATGTAAAGCCCAGAGCAGGGGGAGTGGTGGGGGGATGATGCAGGAAGGAAGGACATGTGATATTCATTCAGTAAAAGAAAACCAACAGCTAAAGAATGCACAAGGTTAATATCAATCACTTTTCCTGCTCTAGAGCCTTTTGGTGCTCAGAAGCTAATTTGGGTGGGGTGATTTCTTCACATACACACAGCAGAAACACACACCACACACCCCATCAGCCTCCCACAGATTGAAAGAGGAGTAGATATCCAAACCATAGACTAAAGAGAAGAGCTCTGCAGGGAGGAGTGCTTAACTGAGAACAAAATTGGTCCTAGCCCAGAAATCATCAACCTCTCCAGTTCCAGGGATGAGGACAGCTTTCTTGATGTCAGCCATTTCCAGCCCCTGAGCACGCATACAGCCACTCCCTGAAAACTGAAGAGGAGCCACAGTTCCTGTAGGAAGCACATGCAGGGTGGGAACACCCACAACTTGCCCATATCTATCTCTCTTCATTACTCCCTGTCTAAGCTTCCAGCTTTCCCACTCCTGGTGCTAGAGGCTCTCCCACTACAACCTCTGTGATTTAAGAGACTGAGGGTGGCACAGCCTTTATCTCCCATGGTCCAGCACAGCAGCCTCACCCACAGCAAGGGCCAAAAGGAGAATTCTCTCCAGGTGAGGAAAGGCCATAACCCCCAGCGTCCCCTCTGTGTAGCTCTGGGTCTGGTCACTGCCAGCCCTTTGGCTCCAGCATGAGTGCTCAGAGCTATTCCCACTGCTTTCAGCCTGGTTTATACTCTGGTTTCTGGATGCTTCTCACCATGAATTGGCTAGCCCTGCCTACCCCTCTCCACAATGCACAGTGCAGCCTCTGCACAGTCACACACGGCCCAGAATCCAAGATCACTGCTAACCATATCTGAAAGGCAGAACCAATGGGGGAAACCAGAAAGTTCATTTTAGCTTCAGGTGACAGCCAGGGAGTGCTAACGAAGACAAAGCAGAAAGGGTGGCAAAGTAAGACAGATGGATGGACAAGAAAGATGGCACAACATTTATATTTTCTTTTACCCAGATGTAAATGGATTTGTTGCCCTGCAGCAATTTACAATAGCTGAAAACTTGTCTGCAAAGCCCAAGAGGGAATAAGGACGTCCCAGAGAGCTGAAAAGGTGGATTCAATGCTGAGCTGTTGCTCACTAGGAGTCCTTCTAGATTCACAGCCCAATCAAAATACTGGCCTCAGTATTTTCTTTGCACCATGACCAGATGGACAGGAAAAGTCTGCTCCACTGACCACCTTCCTTCCCCCAGCTCCCTCAGCCACGTGCATAACAAACTAATAATTCAATCATGCATCTTCACCACACTTTCACTGCAGCCCACACACTCACCCACCTGCTGCCAGAATAGGCACCCCCACCACTGCCAGAGTCAGTCAGGCATGTTTTTCTCCCACTCGTGCAGTCCCACACAGCTCCATCCACACCCCGACTCTGTCTGCCTTTAACTATTATCTCCAGCTCTGGGAAGGAGCACTGCAGATTTCCATCCCAGCCTTCCCTCTAAGTGCTTATGCGTTGCATCACAGAACATGCTCTGAGCTGGAATGAAATTTCGCCCTTTGCATATCCTTACTTATTTATACTTGCTGCCCATGCTGGTTGCCTAAGGGATGGGAAGGAGGTAGGAGGGTATTAATAAGCTCTTTAACATGATACCTCTTAGAAATAGAGTAGCTGCTGCTATCTGCATCACTGTCTTTCGCTTGAGTGAAAATCGGGCAATGGACGCTACTGCTGGCTGCTTTTCTATGCCCACATGGTACTATGAGACACACCAGGAATTTTGGCTCTGCTGCTGACCCATCAGTTCTAAAAGACAGTGTTCACACGCAAGGCTCAAATTTTACAAGGTGTGAGATGGCAAGTGTTTTCAGACACTTTTCAGTGCTCAAGACAAGGTGATGCTCTTCAGAGACAGAGCCATTTACAATTCATGTCCATTATTCTACATCATTATTCACAGTCTTTTGGATGCATATATCATCTACTCTCTTCACTGCCTTCCTCTAGTCAGTCACCAAGACCTTTCTTCCCTCTCCAGAAAAGCCCACTAGTTAAGCCCAGTAGTTAAAGCACTGGGTCCTCAAATCCTAAATGCCTGACTTCAGATAAGGATGTCAAGCAAAGTCTCCCTGGGAAGGTGCCCTAAATTTGAAGATGTCATATATACTGATATAGAAAAAATTCTCTAAATCCCTTTTTCAGAAGTAATTTTATATCATAAAAAAATACTCTACATGGGCAGAACACTCAGACCTCCAAATATACACACCCCCAGCCGATGATCTGGATCTGCCAGGAGCACCGGCATGGAGTCAGAGGAATAATGTTTTTACCAAATTGGAGAATATGTGAAGAGGGATTTAGGGGAAATGGAGTCTGTCAGAGGGGCCACTTGCTGGGAGGACAGCTTGCTGGCATGGGACAGGCAGGTGTTTGAGTGTTTGCAATGCAAGCCCTCACCTACAGATACCACGTGCAACAGCCCTCCCTCTTCAGGAGGGGGCTCAGGGCTCTGCACAGGACATTCCAGTGCCCCTGCATCGCACCCCACTGCCTGCACCAGGTGGGTCCCCAGGACAGCAGCTGGCACTGAACCTGCACAGCATCCCTGTAGCCCCTGGCTGTGAAGCTGATAAAGGATTGTTGGTAATAACACGGTGTGGGAAAGAACAGAAGAAAAGAGTGGCTGGAGAAGGGGCCACGCGGAAGAAGGGCAGCACTATTCCAAGGCAAACATTCTTATTGTACTTCCTGGAGATAATGCAGTACAGAGTAAGGACAGGAATGAGGCCAAGAAGCAGCTCTGGACTGTAAGGGGGGATCAAAACCACCCAAGCCTTCCAAAGCTCTCTAACCCATTTCCAAAAGGATGTGAAAAATTATCTGCGCATGATAGTCAATTTGCACAGAAAGTGAGAAAGCTGTCTTCAAGGCAAGGAAACCTATCTATGAAAAGCTATCTCTACCAAGCCCAGGGAGCACCCCCAGGATCCTGGACAGAGGAGCACCTTTCCCATGGTGCCACCAGGCTAAACCCTCCCTAGGGAGTTGGAGGTGTCTAGCCTAGAGAAAAGGAGGCTCAGGGGGGATCTTACTGGTCTGGAAGGAGGTCATAGACAGGTGGATGTCAGTCTCTTCTCCCAGGTAACAAGAGATAGAACAAGAGGAAATGCCTTCAAGTTGAGCCAGCAAACAGGCTGCCCAGAGAGGTGGTGGTGGCACCATCCCTGGAGGTAGATGGCAATGGGCCACTTAAGGTCATGGTTTAGTGGTGGACCTGACAGTTTAGGATAATTGGACTCAATGATTTTAGAGGTCTTTTCCAATCTCAGATGATGCTATGATTCTATGAGTCTTTGAAGCCTGAATCTGTGGCATCTGACAGTGTCATCACTGCAGGCTATAGTGCCAGCCCCATCTTGGCTAAGGATAGATGTAATTGTACAAGTAATGAAATACAGCTGCCACCCCCAGAACAGTTGTTCCTTGAAGTCACAGAAGTAGGACTTCTTCCCTAATACAAGTGACTTGTGTGCACAAATAATACCAGTCATTGGGACCAAATCAATTTTTTCTCCCCCAAGCTCTCCCATCTTTCACCATTCATATGTAGCCAAGGCTATTTGGGAATGCAAGCAGAAAAAAAAACTGCTCCAATTTTTTTCCCATCATGTTGGTTCATGACTATCATGCTGAGGAACCAGAACTACATCCTTTCACACCCAGATCACGGAGTTCCCCTCTCTGCTGCCAAAGCCATAGAGCCAGACCTTATCTCATCTGTGCAGGTAAATCCCTATGACTTTATTTAGTTTTCCTCTGCTGCTCAGGTCTTCTGTGGACTCTTCAACACACTGATATTACAGATTTCTACCATGATAATTAAGGGTAGAGCTTTGCATTGGGTCTGGCTGAGATGGAGTAATTTTTCCCCAGCAGCCCTCACTGTGCTGTGCTTTGCATTGGTACCTGGAAAGGAGTTGGTAACACACCAGAGGTTTGGCTACTGCTGAGCAGCGCTGGCACAGCATCCCACCTGAGACTGAAACTGTGCTTCCAATTCCTATAATCATAGGAATAAATAATAGGATAAAGCTAAATGTTCAGACCGTGCCATTTCACACATCTTAATTAATCCACTGATTGCTCCCATACTCTCCCAGATTAGGATACCCTCTCCTAGAAAACATTAGTTTATTAACCCCAGTCACTCCTTCTAAAGCAGTCCCAGAACAGATAATTGCCTGCCCCCTAAATGCCAAGGTATTCATAATGTTCTGATTTACCAAGAGGCATTGCAAAGTCTCCCTGAAGTATTTGAGTGGAGGAATAACACACAAGCTCTTTCAGAAGCATCATTAAAACCAGACAAACCTTTCAATCCATTTAGTGAAGTGCCTGGAGGCTGTCTTTTCAGAAGGGAAACAGAAGTAAATACAGCACACTGAAATTGAATACATGAAGTGCCACAGGCAGCAGCCCTCTTGCACATCATTTGCGATGCTGGTGTTTTTTCCTGTTTCCTCCTTTTCTCAATTTATACTCAGCGCATTTCAGGCCCATGTGAGGAGGAATCATAACAACCCTGGAGATTTTTATTTATTCCTGAGAAAGGTATAAAGTGGACATCAGCCAGGCAAGTTACTTCCACTGTCTACTGAATGTCAGCCAGAAAGTATCCCTTACCTGCCACGAGAAGGCAGTTCATAATTCAGCCCCACTCAAACCTCACCCCTTCTGCTGTGGGCAATTCACAAGAGCTATCTGAGAACAGCATCAGGAGAGGGATGACATCAGCCCTGAACCAGACTGAGATACCTTGTTCATCTCACAAGTCCCACACCACTGCTGTTAAGTGGCTATAATAGGATGAGAGAAAATGGCCTCAGGTTGTGCCACAGAAGGTTTAGATTGGATATAAGGAAAAATTTCTTCACTGAAAGGGTTTTGAAGCACTGGAATCAACTGCCCAGAGAAACAGTATAGCCATTCTCCCTGGAAGTATTTAAAAGATGTGTAGATGTGGCACTAAGGACATGGTTTACTGGTGGACTTGGCAGCGCTGGGTTAATGACTGGACTCAATGATCTCTGAGGTCTTTTCCAACCTAAATGATACTTTGATCTATGAATATTTAGCTAAGGCTAAATATTCATAGGTGAGGTTCAAGGCTGCACCACCAACTTTGAAATCTCTTCCCAGAACACAGAATGCCTTTCATGGAGTCCAAAGAAGTAGTATTTTTCACAATGATTTTTTCCAAGAAGAAACCAAGGGAGGATGCATCAAGTGTCAGAAGATGCTTGGCCAAATCTTTGCCAAATCTCTCCCAACATTCTGACCCCAAACTTGCCTCTTTCAGTCTGCCACACTCTGTAGCTCTCAGCCAGAGCTCTCATCTGGAGCTTGTACCCTCAACATGCCACTTGGCTCCTAGAAACATTTTACAAAAGATTGAGAAAAAACAGTGTCTCTGGCACTGCTTTCTTCCCACTAAGGCTTCCCATGTTTGGGGATGATTCATGAGCTGCATGAGTTAATGTGTTTTGGTGAAGGCAGGACTGCAAAATACAGCACTGTAGCTGAACACCCATGGCTGCAGCAAGGAGGGAGGGAGAGAAGAAGTAAGAAAAGGACAGCCTGTGGAGAATTGGATTTTTTTTCCACTCTTGCACTTGTTTTTTCTAACTGTTTGGATGGTTGGTTTTACTTCCATGCTGGGGACTGGTACTGATTTTCTTTCATTGTGTGACATACATTCTTAAACAAAGATTAGAGGTGCTGAAAGCCTGGGGTAGACACTTTTTACCTTTTTTTAGGAAACATCATTTTCAATTGAAACTGAAAAAAAAACCAATTAATTTCTCTGCTTGCTGACTGAGACCCAAGTTTAAGACCCTACAAGAACACATTCAGCCAGTAAGCAGATCTACCCTGACCTCCTAAAAATGTTCCAGGAAGCCCACAGAGAAATTTGCACTGCTGGAGCTGGTATCACCATCTCTTCAAGCTGTCTCTTCTTCCCAAGGTAAAACCTTCCTTATAGATTCCTCTAGCTATGCCAAATTTTATCTTTAAGAGTGACATTTTCCATATCAGATGTTCATGTCATGTCTGATATTTGACAAAGATTGAAGTTAAAATGGTCTGTTCTTTTCCAAAAACAGGCAAGAGGAAAAAGCTATTTTACCAACATTAGGAAAAAGATAGTGACATTTATAAAAAGCTCCCCTACTTCTCTGCTTTCAAGGGACATGAATTTTGATGAGAGAGGAAAGCAAACATTCATTTCATGCTGATTTTTCCCATACTTGTGAAAACCCAGACAGGTCATAAGCCTTTGGAAAAACTGCAATTTACATTTGTTCAAGAAAAATTATTAGAGCTTTCAAAAAAACCCCATCCTTTTTAAACTCCTCTCCTGACTGGGCCTTCTGCAGTCTAAGGCTCAAGTAAGGCTTATGAGTGGACTGGGAAAGCAGAAGAATGAGGAATACATCTATTGGGTTTGTATTTCCCATGATTGGGTTTGTATTTCCTTGCTCCCTGCACAGAGAGATGGCTGGAAAAGAAGGTTGGCTAATTCCAAAGCAGCAGGAAAGAGCCAGGAAGGTAATCAGGATACACTAACTTGGGACACTGCAAGAAGTAAGGGGCTAAAAAAGAAGAGAACTGAGAGGTGTGACACCTGGACTATTTGGACAAAGAGACTGTGACTTGTTCGAGCTGAGGGAAGACAGATTGAACAAGGAGTCAGAATGTGAGATAAGTGGAAATGGAAGAAAATAAGTGGCACAGTCCAGCAGCGGAGGCTGGATTTTTCTAGATCCAGGTTCTGGAGCTTAGATTATTTTTCTGTAAGACAGATTCTAACTTTACTAGGCAAGAACCAGACTAGGACAAGAAGCCAGAAGGGCAGAACAGACAAGGCAAGCTGGTGGAGACAAGACAAAAGAGGTCAGCAGTGGGAAAGAAAAGCTAACAAGTTTGTGACCACTAAACCATGCAGTTTGGCAAAGTGCTGGCTTATTCATTAAAAAAAGTAAAGCACTGCAAAAGAGGGAAAACTTCAGCATTATAGTTATTCAACCAATTTGAATGCATCCCATTTTGCATAACAACTAAGAATCAGTCCTGAATCAACAATTTTTCTTGCAGGAGCCTGATCTCATTGAATGCACTAGACAGATTAATTTGGGAATCAAACTTAGCCGTTTGGAAAGTGGGCAGTAATCAAGTGAGAGGTTGAGAATGGCTGGGACAAACAGGAAAAATCATATTGCTAAGCCAGCTGAAAGGTGTACTGCAAGGCTGGATTTGTCCCAACCTCTGCACAAGGCCATGGTGGCACAAATAGAACAAAATATTATTTCATTATTTATTATTACAATATATTATGTATTCTATTCTATTCTATTGCAGTTGAAAGCGACCAACAACAATCCTCTAGCCCAAATGCCTCCTAAATACCGGCAGGCTTGGAGCATTGACCAAGAAGCCTGTTCCAGTGTTTGACCACCCTCTCAGTGAAGAACACCTTCAAACCTTCCTAACACCTAGTCTAAACCTCACAAGGAACAGCTTCAAACCATTCACATGCATCCTATTACTGGACACAAGGGAGAAGAGATCTGTAAATTCTCTTAAACCAGGTTTTTTACAAGCAGCCTCTAAATCTATGCATCTGTTTTCTGGATGCTTAACAAAAGCTGGAAAAATCCTCTGGCCCTTTTTTTTGGTCTGGTGGCAATTCCAAACAAAAATAAGTACTGTATTGAGAGCCCAATTTTGGCAGATCAGTAAGTATAAAGTTCTGACTTTGTTGAAAGAAAAAATATATATATTCAGCCTGTCTTCTTTTGAATCTGAGCATTTTCAAACATCTTTTTTTCAAATGAAAGGAAGATACATATTGAAGTTATAAACTAATTGGAATTCGAAATCCAGTGTTTCATCTCAAATATATTGAAAGAAATAATTCAGATTAAAATTAAAAAAGGAAAATGGTTTGGAGATTGTTTTGCTTTTCTCCTGGGTTCAAGATAATTTCTGCAAAACAAATAATTATACGGGGTATAAACAAACAGCCCATATAACTTGTATGTCACAAAATTTCCATTTTTACATTAATAAAAAATCAATGAAAAACGGTGCTCAGTCCTAGGTAAGACTTGGCAGGGGGCAATTGAAGAATTGCTGTGTTGAAGACAAAGAGAAATTTGCTTTGAACACTGAAAGCATTCTGTAATGATCAGTACTTTGAATAATGAGATTCTAGGTGTCTCAGATGGGCCATGAAAAATTAATAGACATTTTTGACCTTAATCTTGCTGTGCCTCAGTTCCCCGCCTATACAATGGATTTACATAAAGTAGCTTGTGTCCTCTCATCTCGTAGGAGCAGGGTGAAAATCCATGAACTTCATGATGTGCCGAGATACTGGCCTAACGTGCCACAGATAACACCTTGAGACAAAGAATCCTCAATTCTCAGCAGCCTGTGAAAGCAGACACAATGCAAAGCTTAAAGATACACATTAAGCAAGGCGAAGGAAATGAAATACTGAATCACTGCTCAGTCAGGAAATATTACCCACCATGCATACAGAAGCAGGCAGGGGTCCTGTTTTGAAAGATAGTACTGAAACCACTGCTCTATAATGCATAGACACAAGAATGCCAAATTAAGATTGCAGCCTTAATTCTGGCACTTTCTTCTGTTTGAAGTGCTTGCCTTTGCAACCTAAATAATATTCTTCTGACACAGTTGTGTGTACGTAATATATGAAAGGCTCTTGGCTCGGGGGCCTTGGACTTCACAGAACATTGCAGCAGTCCCCCTGAGCTTTCCTCCCCAGTTATTTTGCTTCCAGCTCGTACCGGTTTTGCAGCTCTGTATCAGAGCTTGTCTTTTCCTGTCTCTCTCCTTTAGCACATGCCCTTCCTCAGAAGTGCTTCCTCACCTCCAGCCACCCACCCTGCCAGCTCCCCAGCACCAGCTTTCATTGCTGCAGTGTTAATTATTTGCTTGGGCAATCATGGTCCTAGGACTACGAGCACAGACAGAGGTCTCGCTCCATTAGATATAAAACAGCAAAGAGGTTTCCTCATTGCAGGGCAAAATTGCAATAGTGTTGGCATTCTGCATCCTTCCCAGATCTGGTCCATGATGCAGAGGTGCCTGCCTCCATCTCTTCTTTCTTTGCAACCTTCCACCCAGTAACTGTACTGGTGGGTGGCAGAAAGGAAAACTTTGACTCATCACTCCTGTCTCTAATGGCAGTTGTCATGCTCCTCATAACCCCAGGTTCCCTAACATTTTCACTGCTATATAACTTCTGGAGTATTTTAATCTTTATTCATCCCTTTTTACCTGAACAGCAGCTTAAACATTCCCTACTTCTCACCTGAAAACTTCTTTTGGAGTAAAACTGCCTTCAGAGAATTTCTGGTATGGTTTTGTTCATCCTGCAAAATATGCCCCAAGCCTTATGCAAAGACCATACAGACAACAAATCAGACATTTGCAGACAAATCAAATCAGGGTGGAAGTAGGGCCTGCCAGATGCTTAAATAAAATTCTGTGCAGAGGGAAAGATAACTTAGTAATTACCAAAAAGGAACTACTTGAAAAAAAGAGTTCAGAGCTTCTTTAGTTTTCAAGGTTTTTTTTTTTTTCCTACTAATATTAAGCTTCAGAAGTCAAAAATGTCAAAACAATAGACAAAGACCAATCCAGTCCAAAACTGTGGATGATCCTCTTCTTCCTGGCATCATGACACCTGTCAGTGCAAGATTCTCCTTTGCTAACACCCCTTGTCCTGTCCTGTTTTAAGTTACTGACACAATCCTTTTTCTTTTTCTCTCTCTCTCCTGGTTCTCTCCTCTGGCTCTCCCTGGTGAACAGTGAGCTGCAAGAAGCACTCCTGGGCTAGAAATTAACATATTAATGAAGAGAGAGCCTTGAAGAAGGGTTGAGAGATGGGGAGAAAACAGAGAGAGAAGGCAGGCAGAACAAAATAACAAAGGGAAGATATTATGAAGAAGGGACACAGAGCCAAGGCACAAAGGGAAAAAAAAAAGCCTTTCTCGGGAACTGGTGCTACTTCAAACACTTCCATAGGAAGAAAAGATGAAAGAGAGAAAAGAAAGGGGGTAGGAAAAACGGGGTGGTTTTTCTGTTTTAAGCTAAGATTTAATATTTCTATGGAAAAGAATGACCAATTGAGGGAAGGATAAGAAGATGGGAGATGGGAGTGATGGAAGGACACAGAGACACACAAAGGGGGCATGACTGATAACAAGTGCTGTGGGCTCATCCCTGGCTGTTTGCAAAACACCACGAGCATGGAATCATGGAAGCACCAGTGCAATAGGCCTTGCCTATGGGCTATTGCCTCCCCTGCAACTTCCTGTTCTCTCCTTCCACGATGTAAGCCCGCCCCAAAATTATGCTAAAAAAGAAGGATAAAATGTCAGTTAGCAAGGACTAGGGTTGATCTGGCAAGCTCACAAATGTGCCACTCCCAACCCCTCTCAGCCCTCTCTTGGACAAACAGTGGGAAACCCATTAGGATCGGTGGATTGAGGAGGAAGTAAAAAAAAATTGTTAGTTCAAACATTTAAGTACCTGTTCCATCTTCTCTGTTTCTCTTTTTGACTATCCACCATTTACATCCCTCTTTAGAAGCACTGCAGAAGAACAGATCCTGAATAATGCAAAATTTCCTCTTGCACCCACTGGCCAGAACAAGCCCACCATTCCCATGCCTGATGACAAGACAAAAGGAGGGGGAAAAAAGGATTCCTGGCCTGAAGAAGGAACGTAAAGAAATAGCATTTTTAGTGCTGAAATACATAACAAACACTGCAAAACCAAGGCATAAGGACTTGATTAGGAAAATAAGCTTTTTCACATAGGTCTACATCAGTAAAGGCGTGAGTTGTTACCAAAGAGCCATTCTTGTATAACAGACCTCTCTCCGTTTGTCCACATCTTTCACAGTCCCACCAGCATGTGCCACTACACAAAAACTTGTTCCACAGCTTCCAGGTGGTACCAAGCCAGCTCCTTGACACCTCACCAGGCTACTGCAATACTGAGAACACCCTCAATACCCTAAGTATTGACTGAGGCCCATGGTCTTGTGCAGCAGCCTCCTAGAGGTGTAGTAATTAAGTAAATAGCCACAGGCAGAACAGTGTTTTACTCCTTGACCAGCCCAACTCCTCCTTTCTTCTGTAACGGTGAGGGGAGCAGACCAAGGGCTGTTTGTCACTTGGCCATCACCAGATGAGACCCCCTACGTCCTACCACACAGCTTTCTTTGACACTTAAAGAAACTTTCAGCATGAACCTCTGTCATAAATGTGACAAATTTACATGGCTGCTTTCCCTTGACTTCTCACATGACAAGAGGCAGTTCAGGGATTTCCTGGCATAGGAGTTCCCACTGCTCAGCTTCAGCAGAATGGCCACAGCCAAAGTCACAGCATCCATACAACTGCCTGGTTTTGGGTACTGCTGCTGCTCTGACCTGTGGCATCTGAAAAGGCAAAGCAAGCTCCAAACCACACAGAGGAATGAAAGTCAGTGTCACCCACAGCCCTCCCACTTAGAGAACCAGCTGCATGTCCTTCACAGTGAGTGCTCTAAAACCAAGCTCAGTGATGCTTTATATTTCCCCAAGTGGTCCTCCATCCGCACCACATCCCCACATTCCCTTTCTGTCAGTGCTCTTCTCTGGGGACCTGCTTCCCACTGACAACTGATGGCTGTGACAAATGATTCTGAGCTGCTGCAGCTGAGCACCAAGAGGCAGAACCCCTTCTGCAGGCCTTGTGAGGACCCAGAAGAGGATGACAAAAAGGGAGGAAACCAGCAGCAATGCAAACCAGCCTGATCTGCAATGCAAGTCGGTGGGTGCCTCTCACTTGGGCAGCTCTCCTCCTCCCTGTGGCTAATCCTACCCCTGAATGCCTACATACCCTCCATACTGGCTTACACAGTACTCCCAGTGCCATCCACTGTTGGGAGCACCATGCTTTTCTCATTTGGCTCCCTCACTCTGCCAAACTTCCTTGTTAAGCAATTTCATGGAACTATAATAAACTATTCCAAATCAATTTCACAGCATTGCTAAGCTTGTGCCTTCATCAATTCAAACTTGAGCCGTCCATGAAAAATTGCTGAGAGAAAAAAATACAAATCAGTAAAATGAGTAAACTTCCCACTCTAGACAGTCAAACTGGAGCCTTTTACAGAACTATCATCTTTCCACAGCCACCAGTGAAACTGTGGCTTGGTGCTACCTCCAAGGCACTTGTTGGAGTACCTCTTTCATGAGGAAAGCCTGAGAGAACTGGGATTGTTCAATCTGGAAAAGAGAAGCCTTTGAGGTGACCTAATTGTGGCCTTCCAGCACCTGAAGAGAACTTACAGGAAAAATGAGGCAAGACCATTTACAAGAGCATGTACTGACAGGACAAGGGGGAATGGGTTCAAACTGAAAGAGAGTAGGTTTACAGTGAGGCACTGGAACAGGTTGCCCAGAGAAGCTGTGAATGCCTCACCCCTGGGGTTGTTCAAAACCAGGTAAGATGTGACTCTGAACAATCTGGTCTAGCTGAAGATGTCCCCTCCCATGGCAGGGAGCTTGAAACTAGATGATCTTCAAGGTCCCCTTCCAACTCAAGCCATTCTGTGATATCTCTGATTTATCTGACCTGTAGTCTCACATTTACAAAAAGCAAGACCTTTCCCATCTCAAAGCTACTTTAAAACCAAAATAAATCTGCAAGTAAAGCCCCCCAGTATCTCAACTACATGCCTGCAAGGAAAGGAAAAGGAAACTGAGACAAGGGCAGCAAAGCATGCAGAACTCTGAAATAATGGTTCTGCTGCACTTCCTGAATCTGGGCAAGTTAAATGCTGGAAAGCCCAATATCCTACACTGCCCTGCAGAACAGCTTTCTGAAATGAACACACACTAGGCATACTGAAGAGTAGTTGCTAGATGCTCAGATTTATTCAGAGGCTGTAAGCATCTGTATTTTGCACCTCAAAGTCTTCACAGTCCCTTGGTGATGCTGAAGAGCATTTTGTGATGGCTTAAGTACCAGCACTTGTAGGCACTCACCATGCCATACGTCACCACTCAGATGCAGAAGGACAACATCAGCATCTTTGTGAAGAAGGTAGAAAGCATTGCTTGCAGCGATCTGTTTGAGGTACCTCATGTCACTCACAGGGCCTAATCTGTCAGTGACACATTATTTTAAGGGGGAAGAAAGCAATGAAAAGTATCCTTTTGGGAGGAACATCTGTTATATATGACATCTATTACCCATGTGGATAAAACCTCTCAGAGCTTCATTGCAGTCAACCCTTTTGCTCTCCATCCAGTTCTGGTTATCATTTGTCTGTAACCACAGCAGCCTTGCTGGATATCTCTCACTGCCCAGATCTGTCTCCAGGGGAAATAAGCACATAATCAATGTAAAATCTAGATCTATCAGCTCAAAACATGTAATTCTCTTGGGATGAAGGAGGTCACTGAAATTAGGTATCATTTGCTCTTGAAGTCTGCACACTGGAAAAGCTGCTAACCTCCTTTGTGACACCACTTCTGGAGCTGCAGGCTGCCTGCTGCACACAGGCACAAGAGAGGCATGTGTGGCACTGCTGCTAATATCTTGCGCTCATTAAACACCCCCAGTGTCTTGGCGAAAATCCACCCCTAGTAAATTCATTCTGCCAGCTCCAGTGAGGTGCAGTATTCATCTCCACTTCGAACTATATTCTGTTAAACAGTTGCTCTATTTCACCCCAGAGATGGCTGCAATTTTTTGGTGAATTAAGCCATCCCCTTGTACTTTGTAAAGTGCTTTGGAACTGCAGATAAAAGATGCTAGAGCCTGTCATAAATAAGTGTAAGTTGCTGACACTGCTACTGGAGGTAGCCATCCTGCTGAAAAATGATTTCATTTGTGACACTAATAATACAGGGAAGAACACTGGGCAAGACACTAAAAACTCATTTCCATCTCGTTTTAATACAGCTTCAAAAACCAAGAAAAAAAGTCAGCATCAAGTCAGCATTTGTGCACTTTTAACCACTGCCAGGTTACAGAGATTCACAGGTTTTCAGTCCATTGTGGCAGCTCTCTTCCACCATGACCACACCACCAAGAGGGTGAACTCTTCATCTGATTATCTTCTGTCTCTCCCGATCCTTAACAAAGACCAACACTGAGTTGACCAAAGCTGTTTTCCCACCGTTTCTCATGGTACATTACCACCAAGGGGAGGCCCAATCACCTTACCGTCTTTATTCAGCCAAGACGGCATAGACATCTGTTTGGTGTGATGTAGCAAGATCAGAAATCTCTCCACAGGGGTGGAAAAGAGCTTTCTTTGTATGAAGATGGCTGGCAGCACTCAGTCTGATTGATCATTTCAAGGGCAACTATGGTTAGATTTTAATATTCATTTTATATTAAGGTGCTTGCAGGCTTGAGTAAGGATATTTTTATTACTTAAAGCAGGAGAGAACATGCTCCAGAAATGATAGAGCAGGGTGTACTGAACATGCTGACAGGTCTCTGCTATTTCTATTTTCTTTGTTATTATTTCACTCACATTCAAGCACTCTAAACACCACATTCCTAGATTTTATTCCATTCAAATACTTCAAGACATATAGTGCACAGCGAATGTACAATACAAAAAAATTACACTAAGGTAACATACATCACCCTCAAATGTTTATATTCAATGCAAAATCACATTTTCTACCCTTGGCAAAGCAGGAATCCCTCATCTAACACTGCAAAGCAATTTCTGAAGTTTGAAGTGAAGCTAGCTTTGAGTTATTTGTCCACACTAACAGAAACCCCACGGCTGGCTAATTATTTGAAAGCAGAACAAATTCATCCATTTCACACTCTCTTAACTCAAAATTGGATGAACAGGGATTTTTTTGCTCAATTTTTTCAAAAAATGTTCACCTTTGGACTGTGAATGAAAATAAAATTTGCTAAGTAAAACAAAAATGTCCTTTAAAAATTATTGCTACTTGAAAATAGGCCAGTGGAGAGGTGTGTACACTGCAGAGGGAGATCTGGATTCTGCCGAGGTAACAGGTATGTAAAACCTGTTACCTGTGCAAACTTTGGTAGGATCCCTTTCAGATTAGTATTCAGCTGCCCCACCGATATGGAGATCCACATTTTCCCAAAATGTGGATGCAAGACTCAAGTAACCCTTAAAGCAATGATTTTGAGAGGAATTTCATCAGCAGCATCTAGTCAGGAGTGCTCTAAGCCTCAATTCAGAAAAGCACTTAACCACGCACAATCTCTTGGCCAAAGCATAGATGGCAAAAGCCCCTGAACAGCAGGGGCTTCTGCAGGGGAGCAGCAGGCAGCTGGTGGACAGGGCTCAGCTCCATCACACAAGCGTGTAAGACAGAAAGCGGAAAGGAGCACCCCACTGCAAGTTAAACCACAGCAACAGTGTTAAATCTGCAGAACATTAAAAATCCCATCCCAGATACACCAGGGTTAATATCTCCACTCTTTTCCAAGAAAGGTCACCTGACTGATCTTTTTCCCTTTTTTAGTGAACACAAAGGCTGTCATCATCCATTCCCCCCACCAGCCTTCCAGGAGGGAGCACTAGGTGCAAGCAGCTCTTGTCAAACCGAATTGCGAACCCAAATTGCATCAAAGAGAAGCAAAAGCTGCTCCAGAGCTGCACAGGGAGCCATAGCAACGCAGCAGTTCCTATTTTTAAAAACTTGAAAGATAGTAAGAACATTAAGTCTGAGGGGAGGAGAGAGGAAAAAAAAAAAAAAAAGAAACTACGTTTCTAACAGAAAGGAAAAAAATGCACATGTTCCTGATAGGCACCAGTGATGAAACTACATATGGCCAGCCATCAGTGTGCAGGTGTGCAAGCCAGAAAATATCCATTTCCCCATCAGCCAGTTCCTGAAGGAAAAAGGATATTTCACACTTTCCCTCCACTGCTCTGCTAAAGCAGGTTTTCAAATTCCCTCAGGCACTTTCAAGCCCACAGCAGCCTAAATACATTTTGTGATCAGAACAGGATCAGCAAGGGCATAGCTGGTGCAAAACTGTGGCCCAGACTGGGTTTGTGGTTTCCAAGCTCCACCACAGAGGAGGATTTTGACTCACTTTCCATGAGGAGTGGAGAGAGTCTGAAGGCACACATTAAAACATATTGTCACCAGCAAGTGAAGTTGCCACATTACTAGCACTAATTGGACTTGGCTCCAGAGCAGAAGATGTCTCAGAGGGCTGGAAGCAGAACACGGACATTTTCCCATCTGGAAACTGATGGTGCATACCAAAATTCATTCCCAGCTGGTGGATTTTGGAGGCATTTATGAAAGGGTATGTCCTTTAATCAAAAGACAACCCTTGCCAAAACCCCATCATTTTACTTGAACCCTTCTATTAGCTCAGTTGGTTAGAGCAAGGTGCTAACATCAGCAAGGTTGCAGGTTCAATCCGTTTACAGGCCTCTCACTTAAGAGTTGGACTCAAAGATCCTTATGGGTCCCTTCCAACTCAGAATATTTTGTGGTTCTGTGATCCTATTTTAATTGCAAAGAGGCTGAAATACCCAGCTGTCCACACTGAGCAAGTACTTACTCTCCCCCTCTGACAAAGCTCAGCTATGCAGGACTAAGGCATCCTGGGGTGCCTGCTGAGGAACAAACATTTTTGCTGTGCCATCACATACTCCCACTGAGAAGCCAGGGATCTCCAGTATCCTACCAGCCTACAAGTTAGTTTGATGTTTGTCCTTCCACTATAGGACAGCTGTGCTTCCCACTGCTCAAGCAGGACTGCTTCAGAGCTGGGCAGAGCAAGGAGGGCAGCCAGATGCAGACTGCTCTTGTGCATCCAGCACCCTTGCCAGCCCTCCTGCAGGGGGGAGGTTTGGATCAAGAGAATGTTACAAACTGCCCTCAGCATTCCTCTCCAGTGACAGGAAAAAAGGGAGTCAGGAAAAGGCGACACTTCCTCCAAGATGTGGTGGCACACGACTGTTCACCTCCTGACCAGACAACATGAATACCCAGCAGCCTCAAGCCAACAAACACAGGGCAAATGAAATGCAACAGGAGATGCAAGATAGGGACAGAAAAATGTGATGGCAGCACACACAGAGAGCGAGATGGTGTACAGCAAGGGATGCAGGGAGGCACAGAGACCCTGACAGAGGCAGGAGGTACAGGCCAGCCCCAGCCTCCAGCTGCTGCTGGAGCAGTGACAGGAACAAGCAGATTTCAGCAGCAGGGATGTCTAATCTGTCAGCAGCGCTCACGCCACGTGCTGCCACTCTGCACCAGCCTGACAGCAGCAGGACACACCAACCAGTGGGAACATAATGAGCTGCTAACTAGACATGGGCCTAAAGGCTCCAAAAGGTCAAAAGTTACATATACTCCCTCACTCTCCAAGTTTCTGAAAAGGGCAATTTCTGCATCCTTGGGAACGTGCCACTTACACCTTCTCTCACCACCTCCCCAGCATTAAGAAGCAAGTCCCAGCACTGTGCCTGCCAGAGCTGGAGTGCCACAGCATTCAAGGGCTGGAGCAGGGCTTCCCAGCCAGCTGCCAAGCAAGTAGATGTAGCCCTGCACACTGAGCGAGACAGGGCTCCTGTCTCTTAGTGCAAGGGTAACTTGACAAACCTGCGAATGGAGAAAGAACACTGTAAATGGTCCATTGTCCATTCCTGCCCTCGACTCCCCTGCTGCACTCTGTGAAGCTGTGTGACCCACTCAACTAGGAGACAACACAGAGTGGCTCCATGGCAATACCTGCACATGACATATTATGTCCCCTGTGTCTGGTGTGGAAGGTGATGGCTGCCATTATTAGAGGGGAGAGGGCAGGAGGGTGGGTTGAGAGAGACCAGAAAAACAAGGAAAGGTGTTGTCTGGGCACTGTCCTTGACACTGACCTGGGCCAGGGTGCTGTGGGTATGGTGCTGCCCACAGGTATCAGGGTGACACAATATCCTGAAAGGGCACTGCACTTTTTAATGGATATGTACAGCCCATATAGTCTTGAGTTTCCAGAGGAGCAATTTGTTTGTACAACGCAATTTCAAGAACTTTCTCTGCTCACTGACTCACTGTTGAGGTATCTAAGCCCCAGCAATTCCTAGTTTCTATTAGGGAAATGTAGTCATGTGAGAACAGAGCTCGTCCTGGTTGTTCCAGGAAAAAACCAGTTGCCCAGCACTCAAAGGTTCTTCTGCATTTCTTATCTGTTTGGCAAGGTAAAACTACAGATGAATGTTACCTCCCCCGGAGTGGAAGTGTCATGTCCAAACAATGCACTGAGCAAGTTTGCCAGCTGTTTTCCTATTTGAAGAATCTGAGGTACAGAATTGAACCTAACTTTGTTTCCCTCTAAAAGTATTTCTTTGCAAAGGTGGTATAATTCCACATTTGTATTTTAATTCCAAAGCAAATGCTCCACTGCACTTTTTATTAAAATGAAATCTGCTGTGTGCAGCCTGGTGTTAAATGAGAGACTATTAAAGCCAATCAGTGGAGAACTCATTAGAAGCCCTACAACAACAAACTAGTAGTTATGGCCCAGCATTCACAAGCAGCCATGACAACAAGGAGAAAGAATCCAGGTCTCATTGAAGGGTACAATAAAACCACAGCTTATGTAGCCCAAAGACTGTGAATATCCATACAAAACAGCTGAGCTTCCATTCCTCAAATATGTGCCAGAAATTATATTCTTTTCTCATGACTCATCTCTGAATTCCACTCCTAAGAATATTCCTGTCATTTAGTTATTTCTTCCCATTTCTAAAATGTAATGAGAAGCACCAATCCAGAGCTCAAGGAAATCTGCCCCATCAATTAAAATAACTAAATAAGCAGAAGGCTGCCTATAAACACATCCACCTCTTCCCACCTCAGCAGCCATGGTGAAGGGAAAAAAGATGAGCTTTGCAGGATGCCTGGAAGCCTAGCAACTCTCCTAGGAAGGGCCAAGAGGTAAGAACTCCTCATCTGAGCATTTCCTCCCCAACCTTTGAGATCTCCTCATCCAGTAGAAAAGAGCAGAGCACACAGTGGTTTTGCTGGGTGCCCAGACCAGATATTGGGGTAACTATAAACTTGGTAGACTGAAATATTCAGATCAGATTTTTTTCTGGGACAATGGAGGAATAAATGAATAGGTAATTATTACAAACAGAACAAAGAATTAAAGACTGTAATTGAACTGGGAAACAGCATTTGGGTATTTGGACTCCAAATTACCTCCTAAGCCTATTATCAGCATAAATTGAGATAAATCCCTCACTAGAGGAAAAATTCCTCAAAAATCATTCAAAAAGATAACTAACAAACCTTGTAGAACAAAATTCTCTCAAAGTATCATTTCACTACTCTTTAGTGGAGTTATCTCACCAGCAGGTTCACTTACTGGACAAAATCCAAAATGTTCAATGGTCGTGATCATACTTCAGCAGTTCCAGTCTAACACAAAAGAGAACCAGTTTCAAAACAGAAACAGTTGCTATGCGACCATTAGTGATACAAGAAGATGCAGACCAAACACCTACATTGTCAAGAAATGGCATTTAGATAACAGTCTGTCTTTTCTTTTTGTCCTTACAGCCATACTTCAAATAAAACTTTGTTTGCACAAGTTCTTGCAAAAATGAACAAGTCTCAGAGTAAAAAGGAGGAAAGATATGGAGAATCTAAACAACATTCAGTTCATTTTCTCCTTACTCCATTATATACCCAAATCAACCATTGACACCATGTTGATCAAGACCATTTGATTTTAGATGCATTCAGAAAAACTGCTCTTTTAGAAAGACAAGGGAAAAAAGTAAGAAATGGTCAGAGTTCAAAGGAAGATCTTGGGAAATGACTAATTCACAGTCAGTGTATAGTGTGCCTCAGCTGAACTGAATTACACATTTTTTTAGTTTGAAGTGCCACTCTCCAAAGAATAAAATGGGAAAATTCCTTTATTGCTTTGCCTCCCCTGCTATGGATTTGAAGTAAATTGGACCACTTTGGATTAGCTTCAAGAGTTTCTGAAAGAGTAGCTACAGGGTGATGCTTTATCTGAGGTCACATACACATACACTTTGTCTCCCCAGACATCAAGCCCACATACATGCATTTCTCTACTCTATGTAGGCAGGTGGAGGGGGAACTTTAGGTTACAGATGGCTGAATACGGTATTGCTGGGTCGAGAGCAAGGCTAAAATTAGCTTTCCAGAACCTGCAGTCCAGTCCAAAATGAGCCAAACCAGGTTCCAGACATGCAGGGTATTGTTGCTACCTGGTGTGCACAGGGCAGAAGTACTGTGGGATCCTAATTGGTGGAAGGGGTTAGGGAAAGTATGAAGTAGCCAGGTCTGCAGAATCTGTAATATCCCACACAGACAAAGCACATCATGGGAGTTTTAAAGCTTAGCACATAGTAAATTCCAGTAAATTCAATGGAACTTGAAGGTATGAACACAGATTGCAGCTATTAATCTCTGTGGGTTTTGGCTCTGTGAGGCAAACTCACATCTTCATGATTGCCTCCTTCCACATCTTGTGCTTCTCCTCTGCTTCTTCTTCTCCACAGACTTCAGGCATGAGGCTGAGCTTGAAGCCATCCAATTTCTATCGAACCCTTGGATTTGTAAAAGCAATGGCTTATTCAGACACCACTAGCTTTTAAACTTCAAAAGGTGCCTGAAAGTAATTTGATAAATTAAATAAAAAACTAAGCACCCAACTCACCAAAGTCAAACTTTTTTTCAATCTCACTTGGAAATACAGAGAGTATGGAAACATGGGTGGGTGGGGGGGAAAAGGATGCAAGGTCAGAACCCCCTCACAGGCCAGCACCATGCGAGGCAAAGCGAATATTTGCACTCTGCTCACAAGTAACTACAATAGTATAATTATTTCTCAGTTAGCTCAGGTGCCTGCAGCTATCTACACAGTGGCAGAACACAGCCTGGCACTGACTAATTTGACTGTGCTTCTCAGTGAGACTGATGTCAGTACCCAAACTGAGCTGGGTGTATCTACACGTATTGGCACTCATTCCTGTGAATGCTGTACCCAAAGCAGGCAAGGGAGCAGAAACAGCATGATTTGGGCCATGAAGGTGAAAAGCTATGATCTTCACAAGTGACAGGAGCTGCTTTCAAGTGGGGTGCCGAGGCTTCAGGGCATATCTACACAGCACAACAGTGCTGGCATATCTACACTCAAGAGTCTCTGAGCTGGTGACTTCTAAACAATGCAAAGAGGTGCTATGCAGAGAGATTTTGTTGGGTCCTTGAAGCAGCATAGCTACATGGGTGTGATGTTATGCATAGGCTAACAGTGTCAACAGAACTCATTAGAGAAGGTCTCTGCAGAATGCTGCATCACATAGCAGAGAATGTTTTGTTTCCTAGATAACTGCTGAAAAGACACAATAGAGCTTCCCCCAGAATCCTTCTTCATTTGGAAAGGTAGAACAAAAGCCTGCCTCGATGTTACTTCTCATTACTTTGTATACACTATATATATTTTCCCAGCTTAATCATTTCAGTGATGACTCAAAAGAGCAGCAGAAAAAACCCTTACTCCTAAGCCTAGCTGGGAAGGAAAGAGATAAAAGCTTTAGGCACCTTTAGTAGTTTCAAGGCCTGCATAGAGGAAAAAAACCAGCATGGAGAGGATGAAGTAAATGCAATAAATCCTGGCAATACGCCAATGGATCATAAAGACAAAGGACAAATAGCAATATGGGTAATATATTGGGCCAAAGAATAAAGTTCTCTCACAGTCCCCAACGTTCAGGCAAAGCAAAAATCTGCTTCCTTGTCCCTTTGTCCCTCTATCTGCCTAGTAAAGTTGACAGTGAGGGGTCACAGCATGTGGACCAACCCACCACATTTGCACACTCAGTGATTCAACATGACAAATTAACAAAGACACTGAGCTCTGTGTGGCCTGATGGGTACTGCCTGGACTCTCCTTTCCTCACCACAAAGGATCTAACATGTCCAAGGATTTTATATGTAAAGCATTGGACAATGACAGCTGAGCAGATCAGGGGGCATCTGGATTCCATGTCTAATTATCCGGGTTGCTTTGCTACATGCTAAAACTCCATCTGGGACAAAAAGGATCATTTAGTAATCAGAGTGCTGCTCTAGAGGTTGTTCCACCACAAGCTTCCAATATGCCCTTAAAGAGATGCCTTAGCACTGTTTCTTAGGAAATTTTGAATTTGGATAAAGAGAAGATGTTTATTCAAACAGGTTTTCCCTGTGTTTAAATACCCTTTTCCATTTGGAAAAATGTGCTGTTCTAATCAAGGTACTAGGCTTTCAGCATAAGGTGCACGAGAAAGAATGGTACCTAAAACACCCAGCAAACAGCCAGTGAAGTGCCAAAGAGCAGGGTGACAGCACAAGCCCTCCTCTGAGGTAAACCAGATTCTTAAGACATCCAAGGTATTTAAAGGCTTTGAGTACAAAGCAGGACCTGAGCAGAGCTGATGGCTCTAACTCCTTTTGCAGCTCTAGTTCTCCACATCTCTTTGCACTTCCTTCTATCCTGCAATTCAGGGCTAATGAACAGCATAAGGACACTTGGTGTTCAGACAACAGTTGCCATGAAACTATTCCTGGTAGGTTACACAACCACCACCTATAAGGGACACCTGTTCACATAGTGCTAGTGCCTGGAACAGAAGCTGGTGCCTTCTAGACTGCAACACAAACATTCCCATTGCTTGCAGCAAGAACCCACCCGGGAGCTGCGGACCCAGTCATGCAAAGACACTCCAAGAAGTTCAGTGCTGGTGAAGTTCTGTGCTGAAGAAGTTCTCTTATGAAAGCGAAAATTTGTGCCTTGAGGGGCACAATCAAATTGTTGCACTATGCCTTCGTTATTCCTTTTCCTCACGCCGACTTGCCTTCTATGTTGTATGAAGGCTTTCTAAGGGGGTGACAGCACTGGCACTCATGATGCACAGCAACATGGGTCCCACCCTCAGCTCCCCTCTCCTTGCCCAGTTCTGGCCAACACCACCTGCTGCCCCAAAGCACCACATGCCTAGCAGAAATATTCTGGTACCAGAGGTCGTCTTTGACCGCCCTTCTGTATGGCTGGCCTGGCTGTTCCCCTTACCTGTTGAGCATGTTGGACTGGTAAATCCTTTTCTCCTGGGTGTTGTAACAGCTGCTCTTGGGCTCAGGGATGAAGCTGTGTTCAGACAGCATATCAGAAGCAGCCGTGGTGATTATGGCTATTCCATCCCTTACTCTGGCAGGAAGACCGTAGTCCCATTCATCATATGAGACAGAGATGAGCCCAGTGGGGAACTCGGATGGCACTGTGTCTGTATCCCCTGCCACCAGGCTGGGCACGATCCACGTGTAACCATAGCCTGTCAGACCCACTGAGTTGGCCACCTCAAAAATGTAGGTGGCCTCTTCCTTTGTGCAGTAGAGGAGGATAACAGGGCTTTGGAGCTTCTTGAGCTGGTTCTGGATCTTTGAGTCCCCATCGTCCAGGGACATGTCCAACAGAAGGACCTCCTCCAGTTCCCAGCCCACAAAGCTGTGCTCAATGGTACTGCGGATCTTGTTCACAAAGTCCTGGTAACCAGGGAAGTACGTAGTGACGATGGAGAAGATGTACCAGTCGTATTCTTCCATGATGTTGAGCATGACAGAAGCTTGCTGTTCTATTGATGGGCCAAACTGGAAGAACATGGATGACTCATCCTAGAATAGGAAGTCAGAGGAAGAGAGAAAAAAAGAAAACAAGAATATGTCAAAGGAAATAAACAGCATTCCTAGCCAATCCATTGAGCATAAAGGGGTAGGCACACAGTCAGAATCTTACTTCATATCTTGGCCAGAGCTTAAAGATTTTTAACTTTTTAAAATTTAAGTGAAGCAAGTGAGAAGGAAGTAAAATCCTTTTTATGACCAGCTGTCCTTACTTTATTTTTAAAGGCAGGTTGCCAAAATTACTTAAAGGTTTCAACTGTTAGGCCTGATTCTAACAGACAGAGAACAAGTGGTACACAAGTGAGGACAGAAAAACAGAATATGTACAAAATATTTCATGAAATTAAGAGCTTTAATCGCAGGATTATCATAACCTTATATGTAGCATAAACAGGATCATGGCAGTTTTGATATGGATTTTTGGGACAGTCACTTTGATACTGAGTTTGGGACAGTCACTCTGGTTTAAGTATCCAGACTAAAGTACAAATAGAGTAGACAAAATCACTGGATACAAATAGCTCTGACAATCTCTACTGCTAGCTCCTCTCAAAGCAAGCAGCAGCACAGAGTTCTGTACAGTTCTTCTCAGTACAACTGTGAAGACTCAGTCTCAGAATAACATAAAATACATTAAAATAAAACAGAGATTTCTAAACTATGATGAGCTTTGTTGACACCATGTTTTAGAGAAATATCAGCTCAGTAGATCTCTTGGTATTGCTCTCATATCCTTCTACCATACTAAGTTAATCTTTGCAAAAATTAGAACTTGTACCACTTTACAACCTTGAAGACTCCAAGGAGTTTTATACAGATCTCAGCTCTCCAATGGCATAGTGTAAATCTCTTCTTCTGTCCTGGGATTTCATCAGATATCAGGCTCTCAATTTATGACATCCAGAAAAATGCAAATCTCTGCTTTTGCCCAATCCATGAAGGAAAGGAATAGAAAAAAGTAGTTGCCAAAATGCTCTCTTAGGGATATATCTTCTATCTTTTAAAAGCAATTTCAAACTCCTCCTGACTTCTATAGAGTAGGATTAGATCATAAAAGAAAAAATTAAAAAAATAAACCACCATAATTAAATTATATCTCTTTGTGTAGAGATTCCCATCATAATAACAAAGTTCTCCAAACCCAAACACTGCTTTAAGGAATGAGAACAGCCCAACCTTCTTTTAATAAGCTTGGAAAACCGGACCAGAGGTACAGAAAGATTCACTCAGGAGTTTGAGACCTGGAAAACTGATTGTGCCTCAAGACATTACCTCAAGATAGTCACATTTTGAACAGCTCTCTACCAAATTGAGTCTCCTACAGCCTGGCAGGTAAAGCTGTTTCTTGGCAGGGATGTAGTTAATCAATCATCCATTCATCCTTTAGTCATGGTTTTGATTATCTATAGCCATTTCCTATATTGACAAAATATGCTATAGCTCAGCAACTCCAGGAAAAATAAATAAATAAATAAAGTCCTGATCCCATACCCAGCCTTAAGCTGCTTGTTTCTCTTTCCTGAGCTCCCCATGGGTCACATCCTATACAAAATGCCTCTCTTACGAGGTTTGGTCATTAAACTCTGTTTGCTTCCTCCATATAGCTCACCATCTACATGTGAAAATTCATTTTGGGCTGCTCTTTGCTTAGTAGAAAAATAAATGTATGCAAAAAGAAAAAGGAAAAGATGACAGCAACAAACTGAAGACAAGTTTAAAAAAAAAAGAAAACAACAAAACAGGAGCAGGAATTGGAGCTGCTCAATATATGGAAAATATCTCATATTTTTTATCACTGGAATTCACCCCCTTCTCTCTGAACTGTGCTCAGCAAAAGAACCTACTCTTCTAATAAAAATATACTTTATGTCTTTGAAGCTTATGCAGAAAATTAGAAAAGACAGAGGAAAAAAAAAATCAAACCATTGTCACAGCATGTGCCAGAATTGGAAAAAATCCTGAACAAGCATCTCCAACAAAACACCCTTCATTGCACAGTGCCTTTGAAAGCCACTTGTAGCTTTCTCAAACTGAATGCTAGAGTGTGAAGACTCAGCCTCACCACAACATGAAAAGACAAGACAGCTACACCAATGACTAGTATTTATTTTTATATTAAGCTCAACAAGAGCCTTTCTACACTTATGCATAAGAGCCTCTGAACTGACTGCAATTTTTCACCATTACTAGCAGAGAGTCCAAGGGCCTGGTTATTGAATTACAGGAACATTTGACACACAGCATCTGGAAGTCTTGTCTGGTTGCTTTCTTTGGTGACAAATAGGGGACACTAGGTGGTAAATCCACTGCTATTTCAAGGCTACGTACACACACTCTCAGGAGTTAGTAGGCAGGATAACAAGGTGCAGGAGGTAATGCCCTCCCAGTGATTTAAACAGGGTCAAGCTAAAATGCCTGCTGACAGTTCGTTCCACACGAGTGCACCGCCTAACTGTCGGAGGGAATTCAGCCCCAAAAGACTCAGGGAGAAAATTCAGAGCTCCCCACTAAAAAGAGTGTATGAACATCAAAAATCAATACACCAAATAGACAGCTTTATCACAACCCAGTGAAACAATTCCCCTCCACTGAGAAATGGAAGCACCCCACTTTACATCAAGCACAAGCCACTTGGCTGCACATGCAATAATTGCTCTTGAGCAACTGCTGGCACTTCTATTACAGAAGCTGCAAGAAGAGGCAACTTATATTCAAAATGAGAGCATTAAGGAGGTGCAAGCCAGTCAAGATTTTGTTTTGCCAAGATGGCTCTTGGCACTTAATCACCCTAATAGTTGGGCTAGCCAAATGCTCTTCCTTCCCTGACCAACTCAGCACTCAGAGAGGGGTGAAGAAGGAAGGACAGACAACAGTAGAGAAGAAAGTGTCCCTCTTGCAATAAATCAGGAGAGTTGCTGATAGAGTTGGATAGAAATCTCAGTCACTACCTTTTGAGGGGGACAAAAAGCAAACTAAAAAAATTGTCCAAAAGCCTCAATTTGCTTCCCCACCTTGTTTTTGGGCATGCCTGATGAAAAGTCAAGGAAAAAGAGAAGGAGCTGAACTGATTCAGAACAGTGGGGCTATCAGAGTATGAATTTGACCTCACTGTAGTGCTACAGTGAAGGTTTTTTAATTAGGAGACAGATCTATGGTGGTTTAATCACTTTTACACACAAATACTCTACAGAATCATTATTGCTTTATTCCAGTCTAAAGCCAAAAAGGAGTATTTTACCCTTCCAGACATTACAGTTTTTGCAGAACGTTATAAGTTCCTATTTTTTCCTGAAGAAATTTCACATTTTCCACCTTCCTATTCTACCTTGAAACAGCCAAAATATGGTTCAGTATTGCCACTGGGAGACAGTTTTAACTTTGGGACAGGGATAGGTCAAGTTTTAATCAGAAGTCCCTTACATTGCACATCATCCAGCTGAAATACAATAATCCCCTGGCTATAGGAAAAAGCTTGTCTTCCTCCTACAGCCCTTTCACCTGCAAGCTCAGGCTTTCCATCACTACCTGATTCAAGAGACAGCAAGATGCTGCAGGGTGTCCCTCACACAGTCTGAAAGAGCAGAGGCTCCATTACAGGATCTCAAAGCTTCCAGAGATCCCAGTACTCCCCCACTGTCACCCTACAAGGTCAGGGATCTGTAGTTTGCAGAGCTGAGCTGGAGGTGGAGCTGATCAATTGACACAGCCCCACTCCCCAGTTGACAGATGGCTTCCCACAGAAAATCTGCTCTGAGTTTACCAATGCTGGGACAAGTATTGCCTCCTCCTCCTGCACATTTAACCCTTCCAATAAGAAGGCTGGATTGCACACAGTGAAGGTACAAACACACTCACCATAAAGCCTCCTCTTGCAGACTGGTGGCTAGTGAGTTCCTAGGTGGATGGAAGACAGTTTTCAGAGGTAGGACAGGGATTAGAGGACTATCACCAACACTTCTAAGTTCTTCAGACTTGCAGATAGGCCAGGTCTGACCCACACCTCAGTGAAGATGTGAGCCCTTGGCAAGGCTGCAGGTGACTCTCCCAGGAGCCCTCCTCCAGCTGCACCATTTGAAACCAATCACTGCCATTTAATGATCCATTTACCTCAGATGTGGCAGGAGAGGTCTTCAGGGAGCTTTTCTCACAAGTTCCTTCCTAAAAGACACTCTAGATTCCCCAGACGAGCAAATACAATTACTGCCTTAAAAACAGGATCTTACAATCCAGAGCAAAACTGCTTCTCAGCATGGGCCAGACTGGGGAACACCCTCAAAGCAGGGGAATGCAAGATCCCCAAAAAGTTGCAGGGGTCCGCTCATGCTGAGGAGCTGGCCAGCCTTGCACTGAGCCATGGTATTGACTGCTGACCTGGCAGTGAGTGAGGAGATCAGCATGCTATGTTCCCTCTGTGCAGCCCACCTGAATGGAATCTGGTTCTGTGCTCCACACACTGGTGGCTGGTCCATGAACACATTTTTGCTAGGGGTGGCAAGCTCCTTTAGCTTCAAAGTGCCAGACCCCACAAAGGCAAGATGTGTCAAATTGTGCACAAGGAATTCGAGTAAGGAGCAAGTCTAGAACACGTTTGCTTCCAGGATTTTGAGAAATATACCATGTCATTGCAAAATGCCCTACTCTGCTATCTCCACACAGGTGCAGGACAAAACAATTTGTACTGCTAAGCTAGTAGCCCCTTTTTATTAGGCTTTTGGGAACATCTGATATATTTAACCCCATTTGCTGCTTCATTAGGCTTCCTGTGCAGCCAAACTGGGGTCTGCCCTTCCTCTCCAGCTCACAGAGGGGATCCTAACAGATCCTAATGACTCAGGCCACTATCACTTTCCAAAGCCCTCCTCTCATTTCCTGATTTAGAAGAAAAGCTGTTCATGTGTCTTTAGTACAGTCTTGATTTGCAAAATCACTCTATGACCAACAGCCAAACCACACAGGGGTGTTGTTTAGATTTCAGTCCTGTCTACCACACAATGTGGAGGGGGCAAAAAGGAGTGAGCAAGCACCAAATAACTTCTGGGAAAACACAGGCTTTCATTTGCCTACCTATGTATTTCTTTTCTTCAAAACTGAGACACTGCTGTGTACCTATTCGTCACAGTCCTGGTGGGATACTTGATTCACTGGGAGTTTTACTGCTCATGATGGAAAATGCCACTACAGTTCAACGCCTTATAATTTAGTTTCCTGTATGTCTGAGTCCCGTTTGTTATAACATATCTGACAGGAAATCAGGATCTTTGTTGCTTAAGTGTTCGTTTACTTCTGTTTATCTTACCACAAATCCATTACTGCCTCAGGCTAGCCTACAGTCAGGATTCCTCTGTCTGTTTGGTTTTTTCTCTCCAAATTTAATTTTTTTTATTTAGTTTTCAACAACTCAATACAATATAACTCTGGCTTTTATATTGCATGTTGTATCATGCTGTGTGAGTCCTTTCTTGAATGCTCACAGTAGGGACTATGAGAACACAGTGACACTACAGACCTAATATTATGTCCTCCTGGTAGAACTGGCTGCTTCTCACACACATATACACACTCACACTTCCACAAATACATTCATAGCAAAACCTTCTCAATGTAAAGTTGGAGCACGTTGAATTGTGTCATCTCCTAATGACTCTGCCTAATTTATACTATTTGATAAGATTTCAAAACTTTCCTGTTTTACTGAAATAGGTTCCCTGGGTTACTAAAGATTTTGATTTGCATAGCACATGACCTCCTGCAATCCTTTTCCCACGTTCTGATTCACTGAGGAGTGGATCATTCTTAGTGAAAATCCTCCAAGCTGCCCTGGGAATGTGCTATCAGTGGGAAGTTCAAATTCCTTAGATGAACAAATGTGGTTTAAATAACCATATCATTTATCAGTTCCCCCCCTTGTTCTTGCAATAATTACTGAACACACTAGACTTACTTGACAGAAGGATATATAGCTCAGAGTTGATGGTTACAGGAATTGGTGGTGAGAGATAGCAAGAGACCCAGTCCAATGTCACCACTGATAGAAAGACAAGATACACTGTGATAAATTAATTAGGAGAATGGCTGTTGACTCTCTAGGTCTTCTCTGGAAGCCACAATCTCTGATGGCTACTAATTGCAATGAAGAATATAGAACTGCTAGCACAGTTCAATTGTTACCCTGGTAAATGATAACAAATATACTAAATTCACATGTATAATGACATTACCTACACATAAAAGTTTCATCACAAACACAGATCCCAGTCATGGATTGGACTTTAATCTCTCTGTAGCAGTGGAAACAGGTCTGCTGCAGAGCCCTAACCCAGGGGCAACAGTCCAAGTGCTCCAGCACCAAGGAGCTCCTGAGAGCTGCGACAAAAAGGTCTCCAATTAAAGATGACTCAAGGGCTGAAAACAGCTAAGTGATTTCCACTTTCTACTGAAGGGTCTGCAGAAATTTGTTCAAAAGACTTTGCAACAGAGGAAACACAAGATAACCTAGATTCTATAATCTTGATCTTGGTGTTGTTCCACTCTTTACCACATGCAGTTAATAAAAAAAGATGAAAGAGTCAATCATACCAGAGCCATTGTCTGACATATACAATTCAGAGAAATTCAGTTGTTTGGCTGCAGAGAGGGTGAAAAATTTGTGACTTTTATAAACAATGACTGGTAAAAGCAGGCTAATATATGCTGGTATGTTATACCAGCTTCTTAAAGCATCATGCATGGATACCAGCATTTTTCCACAGAGGAGAAACAGCAGTTAGCAAGCTGCCAGGATAAACAGTTTCCCACCAGGATTGTTACATTTCCATTTTCACCTCTGTAGGTGTGTATTTCCCTGTTAGATGAAAGCACATGGACAGATTAGAGCACTGGCTGCACTGAGCAGAGCCCACAGCCCAGGTGACATTATTCCATGGGGGCAATTAGGGCAGCCCAGGACCAGTTTCCCTGTCCCAACTCAGAGAAGCCCACCAGGCTGGCTTAATATCTTGACACTGCCAGCCCAAAACAAATGAATGTCAGACTGCCCCATTACTCATCCATCTGATTACATCATGGCATTTGCCTGGCTCTTCTTTTCTGGCTGTCTTACCCTCCTGACTAAGGACTGAATTTTGACTGTAAGCTGAATGGGATGTCATTTGGTATAGCCTTATTAATCAAGAGCAGACATAAAACTATCCAGCACTTTAAAAAAAGTCCAGTCACAGTATTTGGCAAGATGTCATTGAATAAATTTCTCAAATCAACTATCCTGGGTGAAATACTATTTCTTTTTATCATTTCTAAATTAACTGCTCTCCCATTTCATAAAGTATACCTTTGGTCTCTTATTATGAGCAAACCTTCATATGAGCTGAAGCTCCAAAGGTTCACAGAGTCAATTTACATAAGTCCTGGAAGTTCAGCATTGCATCCAATGCCCCCTGAGCCTCTCACGAGCTTAAGATCTCTTCTCACTATGGTCCAGCTGAGGACAGGTCAGAGTGTGTCTGTTAAGTGCCTCTATTCCGCTTCTCTCATAAAGTAGTGATACCCCCTATCTCCCAAATTTTGCCTTGCTTATTTAATTAAATTATTAACCTTCTGCAGGCTAAGCTGTTAGTTGTTTTCTCTGTCCTAAGAGATGGCACCTGCAGTCCTAATGACACCAAGGTCTAGTCATCCTTTATGGGCATAGTGAATTTGGCTGTGCCTATGCTCAAAGATGGACAGCTGAAGTAAGGCAGACAGTTTAAAGTAATATTGTGCCATGATTTAATCTTTTCTCACAGGCTGGTATTATTAAAGAGTTTAGATAATTTTTAACACATGGATATAACTTTCATACCCTTTGGATCAGGGTTGGCTTGCCTTAGAGTACACATGAGTGAGCAGCTGCATGCAAAGTCTGTGCAGATGTGCCCTCTGCTTTCCTTAAGGCAAGGAGCAATAAAAGGCTTCAGCCTCATCCATCCTGAACAGCAGTAAATGGGTAATTCTGTCACTTGAAGGAAAAAAACCCACTCACTTAAACCAGGAGAGCTCTCTAGCACGTGGACAAAACCAAGAGCTGAAGTTTGACTAAATTACACAGATTTCCCATTACCTCATACCTGGCTGCCACTTCTCTAAGAGAATCATAATTGATATTCTGAATATGTCCCAAAGGAAAAATAAATAAAAAAAAAAAAGAAGAAAAAAAGAAAAAATGAGAGAGAGAGAGGGGGAGAGAGACAGACAGAGAGAGAGAGAGAGAGAGAGAGAGGGGAGTTGGCACCGGTCCTGCCCCACGCCCCGGTCCCAGCTCGGCAGCCAGGTTCCCTTGACAGCAGCGCACACGAAATGCCGCTGTGGCCGCAAGCTCCCGACCGCCGGCATCCCGCCGGGAGGCACCGCACCGCCCGCCAGCGCTGTGGCACGGCCCGGCACGGCCCGGCACGGCATAGGAGCTGCGAAGACTGGGGCTGGGCGTCACTACCCCAAATCACAGCGCGGGGCTCATCCCCCGACAGCCTGCCGGGACTGCAGAGATGCTCGGGAAGGGGAGCAGGACTGAGGAAAAGAAGGGAGCCCACTCTTCTCCTCCCGAGCCTGGGAGTGAGCATTCACCATTTCACACTCACAGCTTTCTGGGACAGTGAGTATCCACAATTCCCTCCACCGCACCTTCCAGATCAGATTCCATCACTTTGGAAAGGGGGTGCTGCTTGCTCAGAGTACAATTCCTTGTTGCCTTGAGCTCTCCCAAACCTGACTCAGCTCACTTCAACCTGTGTTTTACAGCAAGGGCTGGAACAGGAGGAATGCCAAATCATTGTTCTGTATACCAGGCAAGAAGGCAGCTCTGTGTGGTTTTATTTTAAGAGGGATTTTACCCCCTGCCTTACACTTTCAGAACAGGATGAAATAATCTGGCCACAAAATGAAGAAACAGTACCCTGGTCCATTTTTTGTTTGGACATGCTGCTGGCAAGCAGCTGCCTCATTAGCACAGAATGTGTATGTCTGCACCAGGCAACAGGAGGCACAGAAACCATGCACTGGCCCTAAGGCATCTGTTCATCAGCACTGTGTGGAAGCTCCAGCTCGTGTCCTGTGGAGCTGCCAAATCAGGAGAGCTAACTAGTTCAAATCCCAGCCTGCACCATCCTGGTGACCCTTTTTCTGGTATTAGATCTAGCTGGGGACTCTCCAAGTCTGAGGAGAAGATGGATTCCTGACCCATTGGACCAGGCCTCTGGGTTAAGTCCCTGCTTTGGAAAGCTACTGTATCACTGAAGTGTGCTGTGAGAGTCCTTGGCTGAAACAACAAGGATTCCAATATGCTTGAGGACCCAATCCCCATTAGCGCTTGCTTTGGCCATAGTTAGTTACCTCTTGTGTTCCAGGATGAATGAAAACTGCACCTACCTTCTCTGCCCAGCTCTTCTTCCTGATCAACCAGTGAGAAGTGCCCCTGTTGGGAAGCTGCTATCATGTCTGTCTTGCTTATCGAATTGATTCACAAAGTTTTAAATGATTATTGATTGTCCTCATCCCCAATGGAAACTCTGAGACCAATGGAGTTATTTACACAGATTTTAGACAGGAAAGAAGCTCCCTTCTCAAATCTTCTTGAGCTTCCATCTATTAAGTCTTGAAAACTCAATAGGAGGTTTTCTACAGCTTTGCAGATAAAACTACTCACAAATACATGAAGTCTCCTGCATGCACAGATGTCCATCCAAACATATGCAGCATCTTCTGCCAAATCCACAGCTGCTGCATTATTTTTTTTCTATTATTTTTGTTTGGGATCATAGCTCTTCCATTTCTTTTCTTTGCCCTGATGATTAATATCTGTTTTTCACGGCTCTTGTTGTTATGAGACTGAGGCACAAATTGTGGCAAACTCCCTATCAATGGAACAGCCATTTCTGAACTCCGAGGAATTGGAAATTGTTCTTGGTAAAAGACTGGAGACCACAGGAGACTTGTAGAGCTAGAGTCTGAAATCATCCCCACTATTCCTGAAGTACTTAGAATTTACAGTTGTAACAGTGATTGGTGCTGTAAGGACCATTATATCCACTTCCATAATCTAAGCACATGAACATTTACACTCCTCTGGATTCGATGAAGAGGATCTGAAAGTGGGAATTGGACTCTCTGACTTTGCAAAGAGGGTAATACAAGTTTCAGTTTTGTTTATTATTTTGCTTGGACGATGAAAGTCAAGAAGCCCATTTCCAGTCAGCTCAACTCTGTGCCGAAGCACACATAATTGAATTCAGGTTCTTTCTATACTTGCCTGCACATTAATATATATCTATATATTCCATATGCCCTTGACATAACTTGAAAGCAGCAGCATAATAAATAAGATACTTTTTGTACTTGAATTCAAATTTTTCTATCTATATTAGGCTTTGTACTTTTTTAAACAAAACCCGAGGCTGAGACTGAACTGCCATATCTTTTTCAAGATCACAAACGCACATGAGGCACTGAGATTTCTGTCGAGGATCGACACAGCAGAGAAAGGGAATGATAGAGCAGCAAGAGAATTTGCCTCTGCTGGTCATTAATAATAAGAGTAACAAAAGCATCTAAGAGAATAAAAGCCAGAGTGAGATGTGTTAGGTATAGAAATAGCTCTTTGACTCAAAGGCAAAGCTGGTGCATCTTGTTTTCCTGCATCTCCTTGTCTGTCCTCTTTCTTAAGCACATGCTCTGCACAATGGAGGAGTGGGAAGGAGATGGGAGCATCAGCAGGGGCTACAGCAAGCAGGGGAGAAATGAACTATTCAGTCTGAACACTGCCTGGCCTGGGCCTGTGACAGAAGATAAACAAATGACCATATGAGGGGAGAAAACAAAAGGTCCTGTCCAGCACTGCACTGGCTGCAAGGGAAGAACCATAGGCTGTGGTGTTTTGTCTTTCCTTCCACTTTGTATCACTCCAAGTCATCCTCTGTCTTCCTGCACTCCTGGTTTCTCACTGCACACACGTGTGTGTCTATACAGACATACACATGTCCATGTGTACAAAGGCAATCACTTGCAGGATGTCTCAAAACAGGCAAAGCATCTGATCTCCAGTATGGCAGCTGCACTCCAATGCAGGCTGGCAGCACCTGAATTGGCATCTGACAATGATCCCTATGAAATCAGGTGATGGTGCAGCCCAGACTTACTGAAGAGCAGTGTCTGCATCACCACACATGCACTCAGAGCTAATTAAGCCTCTGGTTTGTGTTCTCAGGGAGAAGCCAGGGTTTACACAGGCTGCCTCACTACACAGTCCTGGCCACAGCCCAGAGGAAAATAGATGCCTTCAAATAATGGGTGAAAACACTCAAGATATAGTTTTAACAGACCTTATTCCTTCTGACAAAATACAGTCCTTCAGGACTCACCTTCCATGGAGGCAAGTAGTCATGTAAATAATATACATCAAGAAAATCTGAGTTTTTAAAAAAAAAACAAAACCAAAAATGAAAAGAAATCAAAATGTCTTGTAACAGATATATTTTCTGAAAAATCCTTTTGCCAGAACTTTTTCTCCTGAGAAGCCTCAAAGGAAAAGAAAAACAATAATTATCTGCTGCTGTGAAATGCAACAGGTGCATCTTTGATTGGTCCATGTGAGTTATTTTTACTTAATGACCAATCACAGGTCGAGCTGTGTTAAGACTGATCAGTCACAAGAATTTATTATCATTCTTTTCTACCCTTCTGATGAAATCCTTCCTCTTTCTTTAGTTTAGTTTTAATGTATAATTTTCTTTTAATTTAATATATATCATAAAATAATAAATCAGCCTTCTGAAACATGAAGTAAGATTCTCATCTCATCCCTCACCCTGAGACCCCTGCAAACAGCACCACATTGTCTTTTCTTTAGGTAGGTCATAAGAGGGAACATTTGTGGGAAGGGTTTAGCCACAGGAAGGTTTATTTCAGGGTGCTGCTAAGCAATTCTGAAAGCTGATACAAAGACATCACTCTGGTCATCTAGCTTCAATTTTTTTTTTTTTTTTTTTTTTTTTTTTTGCTTGTAGGAAATGTTTTTTTCTCTTTTTTTATATAAAACTTCTGAATATCTCCTCCTGAGAAGCACCGAGATGAAAAATTTTCCTTCAACAGTGGTGGCTAGTGCAAGGAGCTCAACCTTTTCATTATCTCAGTGCCTTCAGGATGTGTACATTCCTACACTAGCCATTTGTCTGCACTGCGTAGGAGCCTGCAGCAGTAGCTGTGCAACCCTTTATCTCAGAGGACATTCTCCTCTTCTGTGTGCTAAGTGTAGAAGGAGCAGAGTTGAAGAACAATGTACATTTATTATCTTGGTGTTGGTGCTCTCCAAGGCATGCAGCCTTGCAGACTGGGCAACCTCAGTGAATGAAGCACACTGCATGGAAAACATCAAGCCAGCGTTCTACAGCTCATTTGGTGTCCAACTGCTCCTGTTATGTCACCCAGCAGCTTCTAAGGGCTGACAGTAGATCTCTGTGCTTTTGCTCCTCAGGCTAATCCCACTATCTTCATAGTGCTATCATACTCTCTAAATGGAAGTGAAAATATGGTCAGGCTCCCTGTGCATTCTGCACTAGGCTATGGACAAACCTCTCTATTCATCAGAGGAAAAACATGCCCTTTCCTCACTGGCCTTCCTACTAAATCTCTCTTTATACTGTAACTCTAGGATATCCAAGGAAGAAAAAGTAAGCAATATTTTTACATATTTTCATGCTTTACAATGTACATATTCCATTCCTATATAAAGTGCTGAGGATGCTAAATCAAGGGTCATGCATTCCCCTTCAGCTATCTTTGAGGGTTAGGGAGGGGCTGCACAGCCCATTGGTAATTTGTGTGTTTCATTGCTATGCATCAATTGTTGGGTCCCCAGGAGATTTTCATTTCACTCCATAAGCACCAGCATGTCTATTTCAACAGAAATTAATCATACAAGCCCTCCCAGTCTTGGACTCAGTCCTTCTCAGAGCAGTTTTCTTCCTTGCACAAGGTCAGTTGTGTATCTTGTACTTGGACAAAGAAAGTTCTCTGTTCTCTGGGAACTCTGACAGCAGCATTTTAACAGGGTACTGTGATGCTGTGCAAGTTTACAGTCTAAAGTTAACATGAGCAGCATTTCAGACAGAAGTGTCAGGAGGACTTTAAGCAGGCTGATCATAATCCTTCCTGCTGGGATATGGACATATCACCATTGATGGTGAATCTTGGTAGGGGATTTTTCAGGACTGCAAGTGGGCAACATCTTCCATCCTACAGCTTCCAGCAAACCTCCTCAGAGTTTATCAGTTAACTTGCAGTCTTTACAGACTCAAAAGGCAGATTATTGTCTCTTGAGGTGTCAAGAGCTTTTGCGACAGCTTCTGGGTTTCCCTGAAATGCCCTCTTCTAGGTATTGATTGAGCTAGGTATTACAACTGAAAAGATTTTCATTTAGCAAATTTTTCTTTGCACTCCTCACGGTGCAGAGGGAATACATTAAGTGAGATCTCTTTGCTCACCCATTTTTGCATAAGCTTGTTCTAAGGGCACTATGCAATTGCTTTAATTCCCCAGCAACAGCCTCTTCACATTTTCAGACCTCTCAAAACCATGTCTGTATTGCATAATGCCACATCCCTACCTCAGAAATGCCAGAGCTAACCTGAACAACCTAGAAAGACCCAGTTGTGTGCTGTAAGGCAGAGCAACAGCTTGCAGAAGTATTACCTTGGGTCCTTGAAGCTGCAGAGTGGTGTCAGTATAGTCCCTGAGCTAAATTTGTTATGATACAATTGTACCATTCTTCAAGGTAGCCTGTTGGGTGCTATCTGAAGGTCCACACACGATGCCATGTAGCAATGACCTTCTCAAGACCTACCCCCTTCCTGCAGTGTCTAGGCACCCCAATATCTCACAGGGCTTCCCACCACAGCTGCCATGACAAACTTACCCTTGCTGCCTGCTCCTCAGACTCCCTTTGCACCCAGCACCTCAGCAGAGGTGTTTTCCACTCCCAGGACCCAGGGAACAACTTTAACCTCTCTCCTTGGACCCTTCTCCTGCACGCTCAGCCCCAGAGGCTCCCTCCACACCAGCTCCCCTCCCACCCACTCGGCACAGGACAGTCACAACCACGCTGGCACTGGGGCAGCAGGAGGTGAGGCCAAAAGGCCAGCAGACGGTGGGCTCGCATCCACTCGCATCCCGATTAAGGATCCAGCTTTGTTTCCATGGCAACGTGCAGAGCCACGGCAGCGCGGTCCCTTCCCGCAGCGGCCGCGCTCCGTGCCCGACGCCGCTCAATGCACGGCCGGGGCTGCGGGCAGTGACCCTTCGTGCACCTTCCAAAGCCCGACAGATTAGGGCTCACACACTTCCCACCCACGATGTGCCAGCCAGAAAGAGGCAAATAAAGATGTGCCAACTAATAGTGACAGAAATAACACCTCCCATCGCAGCTGAGCTGTAAACCCCTTAGAACAGCATTACAGGGAAATAAACGCGTTTTCTTTCCTAGAAGCCGGCAAGCATAAGCAGTGGAATGCAGTTCAGGGAATTAAAACAAGATTTTTTTTTTTTTCTATGTGCAGGTAGCACGCAGCCAAACAGCCCACACTCCCTTCAATCTATGCCAAATGCTACTCACAAAGCACACCCAACTCCACCTTTCAGAGCCAGTGGTCCCACAGAGCACACCTTCCCATGGGACAGCACTAACACTCTCTCCAAACAAGGGTATCACCAGGCTGCTCTGCTTGGCCCCCACAGCAGGAAGGGAAAACACCAGGGAACAGTCGGGACACTGGGCCTGGGAGCTTGCACCCTCCTCAGCACCTCTCCTCCAGGGGGAGGCAGGACATGGCCAGATGTTTCTTCAGGCCTTCTGCAGTCAGAAAATCTACTTTCCAGTTTAGAACTGAATCACAAGCAGGACTGCTCAAGATTTCTTTGCCATTTCTACAACATCTAAAGGGTTGTCTAATGAGAAATGGTTGGGAAAATTAATCCAAATTAACTTAAGTTGTGAGTTTAGCATGAATTCATTAAATCACATTAGCCTTGAATGGACACAGTTCTTCCAAATTAAAGCAACCCTTAGAAGAAAATTGAACTAAACTGAATTAAGGTCCTTTTAAATCCGAAGAGCAGAGTGCCTACATGGGGTTTGATATCATTAAGAAACAGCAGTCTGGGAGGGATGTCCCAGAGAGTTTTTCCATATTACTCTTTTCAGGAACCAATAATGCTCTCACTGGAAGGAAGTAATTTCTCTCACTTTCCCACGTGATTTGAAAGTTGCTGTCCTGATGACTTTCTGCTGAAGCCCTTTCCTAGCCAGACAATATCTTCACCAGTAGCTCTTTACCTTGAAGAGCACTATTGCTGCCAGGGGTATTTTCGCCTCACTTGTTTTAGTGGAAAGCAGCGTTTTCTGTTTTCTCAGACTGCGTTTTGCCAGGTTAGGTAAGCTAGACTCTCTTACTCTCCTCCTGTAAAATGTGTGCTTCCCTCTCTCTACCAACCAGATACTTTTCTGGCTCCACTTTGCTTTAATTGGAATAACTGGAATTATACACAGAATTATACACAGAGGAAATTACAGTAGAGACTGTTACAATGATACTGACACGTCCCTGCCTTGGCAGGGAATATCCTGCCTGGCACCTAGGAATATAATTGCCTTTTATGCTGATGTCTCATATTGAAGAGTCAGTTATCACATCAGTAAATAATACTCCCACTTTTTCTCTTTTTCATTTGTTTATAACTAGTAATCCTATTGTTTCTAGGATCAATTAGCAGGAGTAATAAAGAATCTTTCCATATAGACTAGCAGACTGTGCAAAGTCATCCAGACCAGTTAGAAGCAATAGAAATATGTTAGTGTTGCACTCTCCAAAAAATTTCTGCTGCTCAAGTCCTTAAGATCTAGTGTGGGTCCTACCCAAAGCAGGGCTCCAAAACAGGCACTGTAGTCACATGTCTATCTGCACGGTCCTGACTTCACACTGGTGCATTTCAGCCTACTTCTACATTGTGGTCCTCCAGAATGTCCCGTTCTTCCTGTTTGTTCCCTGTTACACTCTGTGTTGATCACGCTACACTAGTTACTCCCACGTGTGCACAAATGTCCTTATGAACACAATCTCTCACACTTCTACACCACAAACCAGAGCCAAACATTTGGAAACTTTTGCAATTCTGTCGTTTAGAAAGTTTCAGTTTAGCCACACTACATCTTTCTGAGATGGAAAGAGGGAGCTGGGGAGACAGGTTGGAAACAGGTAATTAATGGAAGTGAGAAAATCGGGTCTCCCATTCAGACAAACACTACCCATTGAAGGACACAAGCACATTTGCAGTGTCACATGAATACAGACAGCTAAAAAAGAAACAGTCTTCATACAATAAATGTCCAATCTTTCCTTTTACTGCGGGAAATCATTGCACTGATCAGCAGAAAGAGGCAAAGAGGAAAATTATTAGGTTATGATTCAACATCCATTATTGCCATTCAAGATGGTGTTTACCAAGGACTAGGTTACTTTGTAGAAAAATACAACTTTTGTCCTGGTAATTTAGGCCCTTTAAAAATATTAATTCACTTTTTTAATGCAAAATTACTTAAGCCTAGCTTGTCTGTGTTTGTTTGCTGTCAGTGCTCCCATATAGGAGTTTTATCTGCATATTCATGTATGGAAATTTGCAAAAACTTGCAGAAGTGTACATCTACCATGTTCATATGCAAGTATTCAAGACAGAAGTGCTTGTGTGCTCATTCAACAAGGGAATAGAAACAATACCAAATAGATCTCTCTGACCAACCATAATTAAGTAAAGCAGCCTGTATCAATCCACAGAGTAAATATTTTCCAAGAAGTTCACTAAGTAAATTCAAATAAATTTGAGGAAATTATGATCTGCGCAATTGATATTCCATGAGCAGAAAAAGCAGCTAAATTCACTGAATAAATTACATGTTGTGAATTAGTCCCCCAGCTCAGCAATTACTATGGCTGGATTACTAGAATTAATGGATAATTTAGCATCAATAATACTACTTTATTTTATAGGTACTGCTCAACATCAATTAAAAGACAGATTTTTGTTTCATTTTCTTTGTTTGGCACTTTTTTTTTTTTTTTGTGGGTTTAGGGGGTTGGTTTGGCTCGGATTTGGTTTGGTTTATCTCTATATTTTACAGAAGAGGAAAATAAAGAAACAACCTTTCTGGTGTCAGTGTGTGTCAAAGTTCCCAGTGTGCACCAGCTCAGTAGACTGGAGGAAATACAATCCACATCCCTGAACAGGCAGCTAGATCCTCCTTCCAGCAACAGCAGAAGAGCTAGTCAGGACATGATCCCTCACACACATCCCTTGTCCCTCTGTATGAGAAGATGGCTGCATTTGAGATGCAGGAAGAGCAGGGATTCTGTTAGCTTAAAGCAACAGGCAACAGTTCCTGTTTGAAAGTGTCTCACTACATTTAATGGACTAGTGAGCACTAGATTTGCTCTTTTAGAACACGTCCTTTAGGAAAATCCATTATTAATTGTGATCTCTTCTGTAGTGCCTCTGAACTATGATGCTCAGCAAACACTGCTCCACTGCTCCAGGGTAAATTAGTTAATTTATCAACTAGAAATTATATTGAAATCAGTCTGTTACCAGGAAATAATTTGGGAAGCAAGCTGCAGGGTCTCCCGCTGAAACACCTTGTTCAGCACCACACACAGACCTGCTGCAGGAACAACAGCAAACGCTGTTGTAGGAAGGCAAAGGGTTTAGGAAGACAAAGGGTTTAGGAAGGCAAAGGGTTTAGGAAGTCTGAGCTGCCCACTGCCTCCTGGGGGACTTTCCTGGAGCAGGGGTGAGAAACCCGCCCAAGTCAGGGCAAGTGGGAGGGCGGCTGCAAGGAGCCTTCTCTTGTGATGCGCCTGGGATGGTAACTAAGAAAATAATTTTGTGCTGCAAAAATCATCAGTTTGGCACCTCGCGCCAGCCTCAGAATTATTCTGGTTAAAATGAACAAGGCAATTTCCTGGTAACTTCACTAAGCCCTCCCAGTGCTGATGTAAAGCCACGGGTTAGTGCTCGTCCATCGCTCCTTTCCCCAGGTGCTGTGCTGCTGCCACACGCGAGATTAACAAGGAGGTTATATTTAAACTTCCAAGAGGAGCTGCTGTGCGATTATGGGTCTATTTAAAATCCTCCGGGCAGCTGCAGTACATAATAACAAGTCAGCGGGAGGGAGGGAGGGAGGGAGGGAGAGAGAGAGTGGAAGGAGAAGAGGGAAAGGAGGGGGGTCAGGAAAACATCACGGATTGTCCCTGAAAAATGGGTTGCCAGAAATGGCAGGGGGTGCAGCCACGCTAAAATGCCCCCCGCGGGGAGCGAAAGGGAGAGGGGGACACGCCAGAGAGGCGGCAGCGGCCGAGGAGAGCACTGACAGCGGCGGGGGGATTGGAGAGACCGGCATGGAAAGCTGCCAGCCCCGAAAAACCTCACTGCCTCGGGCAAGGACGTCATTCCCTTAAACCCACTCCGCTGGCTCCGGAGGGCTCTGTCACACGCCACTGGGTGCCCGTCCAGGCTTCCTCAGATCACAGGCGTTTGAATGAGTAAATTGCTATTATTAGACTTCTCCTGCCTGCCCACACACACACCTCAGCCTCAGGCCAGCATAAAACTACCCCCAAGAAAAACACCACTTTTACCTACTCCAAAGGGCTTTACCCAGTCGAGTTCTGCTACAGCACCTGGAAATGTGTTCCCCTGCCAAAATTGCAAATAAAGGAGGAGTGCTTCCTCATGACACCAGAGCAGGGACTCAGCTCTTCTTGCCTCATCATAAATCACATTTTCTGGGTTTTCTTCCCCAACCCTCTCACCAGCTGACTCCACTATCTTGTGTGATCAGGGAATGGGCAAAATGGGCTAAGGCCCCCAGGTGATCACTGGCACGCATTCTCAGCTTGCAGTGATACCAGAGCTCAGAGACATCATGCCTGGTGAGGTCCCACAGGTGGACATGGGGCAGGTGGGATGGCAGCAGCAGTGGCCAGGCAGATGAGTGAGAACCATGCACAGCACTGTAAGAGGCTGTGCTGGTGGCACCAGCCCTGAACTGAGGAAAGGGGCCCTCGGCGCTCCGTATCACTGAAGGATGAAGACTAATTCATTCCTCATTGCAGGGGTGAGACCTTTGAGCCACAGGTGTGTTTCAGATAAGTTCCACACCATCACACAGTTTCACGTCTAATGATTTCCCTTTGGTGGTAACACAGCCTCCTGCCTGCCTTCTCCTGAGCAGCTGAATTTCCATGTCCTTTCAAAGACTTGCTGCAATCCAGCCAAGATGACTGCATTTCATTGCTGACTGGAGCCTTTGCGATGCAGTCTGTAAAACACTTTGGGAGCTTTCCAGAGGAAAGAGGCTCGAGAAACATCACTCAAAGCAGTCCACACACATTCACTGACTCTGTCCTATGTGACCCTTTCCTACTCTTCTTTCTTCCCCATCCTCCCATCCCTACACAAGCACTTTCAGTACTAGAGGTTTTTGGTATCAGGCAGGGAAAGAGTGTCTCTCCAGAATGAGATTTGCCTCAATTTCCATCAGCAACACAGAAGAAGGGAAAAAAATGTCCAAATTAAGCTGCTTGATTACTGAAATTAATCTTGTCACTTAGCATCCCTGTTCCACAGAATGGGGCCTTTGATTAGCCTCCTTGTTTCAGAATATTACAAGCAGACGTTTATTAAGCAGAAGGCAATTCCTCTGCAGGGGGAGAGGGGCAGCTGATTCCAAAAGGAAGGCTGCTCTCTGGATAAGAGATGCCCACAGCTTTGCCTGCATCCCTGGCAAGTGAGGAGATGCCGCTCTGACAACACAGCCACGGCCCCCAAGGATTCTCCAAGATCCTCTCCCCAACATATGACTAAGGACCATCCTGTTATTACTGTCATAGGCTTGGTATTTATAAGGCTGACAGCTCTTGAAGCAAGTTATCTCTTGTTATTACCATCATCCTGAGAGCCCTCAAAGGTTGTGAGGTGCTGTGTCCCCCTGCCTGGCTCCCTCAGGGTGCTCAGGAAACACAGAAGGATGGGGAGCATTCCCCAGGGCAGCCAGCGGAGCAGTGGACCTGCACGTGGGACCTTCAACACCCACACTTCCCTCTCTGCTTCCTCTCCACCTCCAGGCAGCATCATCAAACACAGGGCGGTGACTCTGCGTGACCGTGCTGTCACAGGCAGCTTTGTGCTTTTCCACTCCACAGGGCACGTGCTCAGAAGCCAGCACCTCACTGTAGGCATGGCCTGCCCTTGATGAGCTGATGCAGCATGCCCTTCTGGCTGGGATGGCAGAAGGGAGAGCTCCAGGAGACCGGTGGGGGACCCTTGGATGCTCTTGCAGTTCCCTGGGAATTTAAGATTGACACACCTTAATACAGGCTCCTAGGAGGTGACATCCAGGAGGAGCTCCAGGGTCCAAAACTGGCACTGCTGGTACAGAAGAGGGATGAGAAAGGGTAGAAGGTTGCCTCTCGTGGCTTGTTCTGACTCTGCCTCCACCAACCAAAAGGTTTTTGGACATTGTTACTGGCATAGGGATATACTTAGCAGCATTCCAGCAAATTACTGACAAATTTTAAGTAGGCTAAACTGATTGCTGGGTTTCAAGCTACACTGATCAAAGTCCGCCAGCACTGAAAGGTTGTAAAATCAAAGATCAACCTTTATGCTACCTTCCTTTCCATTTCTGTGCAAGGGATGTTTCTGGTATTGCAGACCTAATGATCCCAGTATTACTATTGCTGGTATAAAATTGCTGTATTGCAGCCTCCATCCTGCAGCCAGTGCTCCATCCTGCAGGAGAACACAGATCAGAAGGAACAAGAGGTTGAGGCCTGCATAAGCTTTACGTAATTTTTTTTCACAAGCTGTTGTTCTGAAGGATGGCAAAACTTGGCTGTTTTCTAACCACTCTCACCAGAGGGCCTCAAACTACTTTCCAAACTTTAGCTGAACAATTTTCACAGTAGCCCAAATCCTGCAAGGACCTGCTTGCACTGACCAAGTCAACCTTGCCCAGCCTATGGGAAGGTATCATTATCTTCTCTGTTCTACAAATGGGGAAACTGAGGCACAGGGAACCAAAGTGATTTAGGGAAGGTCATGAAGATAAGCCAAGAGCAGAAGAGAGCTTTTCTTGGTTTGGGTCTTCCTTAGCCCTCTGCTTCCCCACTCTTTGCAATACACTCAGAATCACCGAATCAATTAGGTTGGAAGAGACCTCTGAGATCATAAAGCTCAATCTGTGAAACACCACCTCATCAACCAGCCCACGGCACTGAGTGCCACATCCAGTCTTTCCTTAAACGCCTCCAGGGACAGTGACTCCACCACCTCCAGCCCATTCCAAAGCCCAATCACCCCTTCTGTTTAGAAATTCCTCCTAATGTCCAACCTAAACCCCCCCAGCACAACTTATGCTGTCCTCTCATCCTGTCACTGGATGCTTGGGAGAAGAGGCCAACCCCCACTGGCTGCAGCCTCCTTTCAGGCAGCTGTAGAGAGTGCTAAGGTCCTCCCTGAGCCTCTCTTTCTCCGGGCAAACAACTCCAGTTCCCTCAGCCATGCTGCATTGCCGCCCTTCTCTGTCAAAAGTCATTCCTAAACTGAGGGCCCAGCACTGGACACAGCACTCAAGGTGCAGCCTCACCAGTGCCGAGCATAGAGGAACAATCACTCCCCTTGTCCTGCTGGCCACACTAACGCTGACACAAGCCAGGATGCCACTGGCCTTCTTGGCCACCTGAGCACATGCTGGTTCATATTCAACCTGCTGCTGACCAACACCCCCAGGTCCTTTTCTGCTGGGCTGCTTTCCAGCCATTCTGCCTCCAGACTGTAGCATTGCCTGAGGCTTTCAAACTGCATTCAGCAGCCTACATATAACAGCAGATCAAAGATTCTAGAGCTGGTCAAATTTATATGAACCTCCAGAACTATTCTGAGGGGCCCAGATGGAGGTGGGGGGGACAAGCTGGGTGTAACAAGCTCTAATTTTAGCTGATTTGTGCTTGCTCGTCCTGCCTCCCCCAGGGCAGCGGGTAGGGTGTGCAGCCTGAATGAGAAACCGTGCTCTAGTGAGGCATCTACAGGTTTGGTGGGGTTTTGTTTGTGGGTTTGCTGTTTCCTCGGTACCAGGGCTGTGTGAAGCATTGAAATTCCACCCTGAGCAGCAGTGAGCGGCAGAACCTGTTTCCATAGCACTGCCATGGAAACAGCACTCTGCGAATCTGTGCCTTCAGGCCCCTCTGCGGCTGAAGCATCTCACTGCTCCTCCCCAGCACCCACCTCCACACCACAAACCCCCAAACTTCCTTCTATGCCTCTGGTGATTACAGGGTGCAGTGCACAAGAAAAGCAGAACCTCCTGTTTGGCCTCTTACTGAATCATAATGTGTAAAAGTATCCTTTGAAGATAAATACTAAAAGCATGCTTCTTTCCCCCTCTTCCATGCATAAAAGTAGAAAAAGCTACAGTTAAAATTCAAGTTGAATTGCACCAGTAAAATTTCACCTGCTAATATATTAAGGTGAAAACACAGTAATCTCATGCAATGGGCTCTTTTATCTTCCTTTGTCTGCCAGGAACACCAGCTTCCAAAAGTGAAGGATTTAATTAACTGTTAGAATGTAGAACAGGCTCCCCTTAATCTTCTCCTCTGGTTTGGGGTTTCTCTTTGCTTCCTGTCCCATGGTTCATACTAAAAACTACTCATGGCAAGGGCTCCATAAAATGGAGGGATAAATCAAGCAATGGATGTATGCAAGTGTTGTTTCCTCCCTGCATCCACTGAGTGCCTGAGGAAGCACACACCACAACACACATGCTGCTGGTATTTGAGCATCTCAAAGACACACAGCCTATGAGTGTTAGAAGCCATCTCCACTGGCTGGAAGACCACAGGTCCGCCTAGCACCTTGATAAGTCAGTCCTTAACAGGCTTGGTAATCATGAGGAGTTTTAGTTGTTGTGCTTAGACCCCCTGTCCCAGGAATGGGACAGGAAAACATTCTAAATTTCAGAGGACACCACCAGAGAAGCAAGGGAGAGACAGGATCAAACTGACAGGCAGCAAAATGCTAAAACTTCTTCTTACTAACCTCCATCATGGGTCCTGAGGAAGGGATCATATCCAGAGAGAGAGAGAAATCTAGTCTCCCTGCTCTACAAACACCCCTGGTCTCTTCCACAGCTATGGCAAAAGATAATGCGTTACCAGGATAGACCAGAAAATTTTGTTCCAAGTGGGTTGGGTGTCACCCACAACCAATGATACAGAGATGCTTTATATACTGTAAAAAATGGCAGCTCTCATCTGACATGCATGGAGCAAAGTAAGCCCCCAGATGGGAAAAGAATCAGTTTTAACTGGCTTAAGTCAGAGACCATCAAGGGCACAGATCCTCACCTCTTCCTTTCCCAAGCAAGTATCAGAATAAAAAGAATCAACAAATATCAACATAATACCAAATTTTGCATATTTATGACCTGTCCACTGCCTAGTCAGAGAAGTACATTGAGTTACTCTCTGAGGCAACCTGTGCTATCACGTGAACCAGCTCTTCTCCACGTGCAGAGCAGTGTTGAGTCTATCAGTCACACCGTGACCAGGGTCACATCTCTCACCTGCTGTGGCTGTAACTCATCTGAAGCCTTGCTGAGCAAAATGACTGATTTGCTGCATTCCCATGTGAATGTGAAGATTGCCTGGAATGCCAGGTGGACACATATAATGGAACATTCCATTATATGTGTCCACCTGACCAGACAGTCTCCTACAGCAGAGTATTTTCCAAGCCCACCCCTTGCTCTTCTTCTCCAGCACGTGTGAATAAAATAATTTCATTAAGAAAGGAAGCTCCTCAGACTGCAAATGCTTTGAGATTTTTGGTTTGCCTTACTTGTCCCTTCATGTAACTAACCACAAATCCCAAGTCACTTTGACCCCAGTTTTTGATTCCAGTTTTCTGTTGAACAAAAAGCCTGCATTTCACCCTGTAGATGCCATGCTGTGATTTAAAAGAGCTTAATACAGATCAAACTATAACCCACATCCCTTTCACTGTGTTCTTTATTATTTTAATGAGGTTTTCAACCCATCTGTTAAATCATGGATGAAGAAAACTAGCAGTTACATGTCAAAATCCATGCAAACTACTTAAAATTCATGCCTACTAAGCTGGCCTATAGTCAGATGTTACTAAGTAAGTCAGGTGTACGGTGTCTGGAAAAACAAATTTCATATGCATGATCACCTACTTAGCTGGTATGTCTTCAAATAAGGTTAACTCGAGGAAGTGAGAATAATAGCTTAGGACAAGTACATAGTGAATTGGTTTATTTTTGTGTTGGTTGTTTTGGTGCCTTTTCAAGGCAGCAAGGGGACAGTTTTCTTTGTACCACTAACTCTTTCACTTGATGTGGCCTACATTTTACATTTTTGGTATGCGTGTGAAAAGCTTTGACAGCCTCTTCAATATCACCGCTCTTCTGGGTTCAGCATAAAACCTCTCTGGCCCCTCTCAAGTTCCTTTTAAATCCCAAAATTACCTTCACATAATCTTCAGTTTCTCATCTTGTATTCAGTGGACATCTTGCATAGAAGTGCTCTCAAGATCTGGGCTGTTGGAACTAAATGAGGCTCTGAAATTTCTTACAAAGTTGTGGTACTTTTTCCTTATCTCTGGGGCAGTATTGGCAACACTGTGATCTACCTGCATTAACAAATCTTCACAGTACGTAATTTACACTTCATTGCTACTAGGTCCTCACAAAGATCTGGTAATGGCGTTATGGAGTTTAAATGCAGCTCAAAATTTCCACTGCCTAAATGGTTCATGCCCACAGTCTCAGAGTTCTTCCCCTCACAGTAGCAGGAACTGATCTATTTTTAAACCTTTATTTACTCTTTAAGATCGTATGTGTCCAGCTTTACATGCTTCATCACCTGATGATTTCCAGAGGAATAAAATCTTTATTTACTCTCCACTTACAACCAATATGGAATTTTCTAGGGTTATGAATCATGGGCTGACTTGACTCCTACCATTCTACCCTATAACTAGGCAGCTTCCCTCACTCCAGGAAAGTACCCTCAAATGGTTCCTTGGAGAGAAGGGTTAGCTGGTTTTGATCCTTACAGACCATTCCTTCTTAAGTTTGTTGGGCTTTTTAGCCATACTTTCAATTCAGCCACTTCCCTTCAAAAGACCAATCATTCCCATACATCCTAAACTTCCCTGCTTTATCACTTCCTTCCATTATTTTTACTTTTAAGGCTAAGTCATTTTTTCTGGCATCAGACTAACATGCTCCTGTGCAAGTTCACTTCAAGAAGTATCCCCATCCTTTGATGCCAACAACAAAATCATCTTCTATTGCAGAACTGTTCTTTGCAGCTACAAAGAAATGCCCAGTTTTAATGATGATGAGGGCATCTTCATTACTATATTGGGACTGCCTTTGCAAAGAAAGCACAGCACTGCAGTTCTTGCAGCATTTCTCAAATGTCGGCACTGCCTTGGTTATTGCTGTTTGCTGCAACATTAGCACGTCTCTGTGTCATTTCTGGTGGACGCTGACTTTGAAAAGGGAAGGTGGCCAAATAGCTTTTTGCAGATTCCTTCTTTTGCAGCATATCAGGTTCCTTACCAAAGCCATGCTTTCACTGGACTCAGTGATTTCTCCCATCAGGAAATTCAGAATACTTCTCCAAGGGGTACCACAGAAAATCTTGTGCTCATGTTCTCTCTCTGGTCACACTCACTGAGATTTGTTGCCTCCTAGCACCATCCAGTCTTCCATGAGGGACTGGTTTAACATCTCAAAGTTTCCAGATATGGAGGACTTTGTCCTTTCCAGTTTCACAAGCCCTCTTGAGTTTTTTGTCTTCTTTTTTTTACTCTGGTTGAAAACCACAGAATGAATTTACACTAATTCCAGGATTATGGAATATATGCACTCCCATTCCAAATGAAAGCTCACATGGACAAAAACCCCTGAGAAAAGCCCACGCTTCCAGCTACCCATGCTTTTCCTTTTGCTTGCAGGTTTATGGCCAGTTACCATGCGTGTGTCCCTTTGCCTCACCTGCACTTCCAAAGAGACTCAGCTATGGCAAGGCTTTTGTCTGCTCTGTTCTTCTACTCAACATGTTTCTTAGCTCATTTTACTCCCAATGCTATGTATCTCCAATATTCATTCAGAGTCAAGGAGCCACCTTCATCCAGTATCCATTCACAGGCTGCTTCACAGGAGTAAGGGAAGCATCCCTATAACACAACAGCTGGCTACAGCTGGGTCATGCCAAAGCATCCTGGAGAATGTGTCCTCTGTGCAAGGGCTTCTCAGGCAACTCAGAAATGACTAAGTAGGCAAAAGCTACTAAAATGAAGCACACACTGCAAATCAGCATTACCCTTATGTGTGGGATTTGACCATATACAGTCTGGTTTAGAATACATTTCTGGTGATGGACAAATCTTTCTTGGAACAGTCTGGTGATCACTGTTTTTCAAGGGCTTCTGGTCATGCAGAAACAAAAAGAGGTGCTATTGGGAGTGACTAGCCATTCCTCATTACAAACTGGAGGCAGATTTAGCCACCCCCATACAGCTTCAGGATGGACTCTCTCTAACAGGCATGTTTGTCTCAGTTATTTTTTCAGCCATGCTCCTCACAGAGTTTTCACTTCTGCACCCCAATAATCCCTGGATATTATCCATAGCAGTGTATTTTGGAGTGGCACTGCTTTGCAGGATGACCAAGAGGATCTGCAAAGGTCACCCTGCTCACAAACTGCAGGTTAGTCCCATTGCAGAAGGTAAATTATAAGCATCCTGGACAATCATCAGACAGAGTCCAAGCAAGGCACCTCTCCTACCCACCATGCTACCCACCAAAGCTTGGAGAGAAGAGCACAGACCTATAAGGGGAAAGGCTCTGACTTTTTCATTGGTGTGGTCTGGATATACTAGGCCCTGGGCAGCAGCATGCTATAGAAAGGTCAAAAAGCTCCTTTTTTTTAATCTAGAGCCTTCTGGAGATATATGTGCATGCATAAGTGTGCAAACACAACATCCTGGACCCACACAAGCTCCCACTCAACACAACAGCCGAGGATGTTACACAAGAAGTCAGCACTGAGCACCAAGCATCGCCCCACGGCACATAACGTGTGCATGTCCTTAGGATTGAAACCTCTTGATTCTCAGCCTGTCCTGCCCCCCCAGCCCATCTGCCTTCCCCAGATTTCTGACAGCTTCAGCTCACTGTCCCTTCACTGTTCCTAGTAAACACAGCCTTTCCTCTCCTCAGTACTGCTGTTACAGACTGTGTCACCCTGCTCTTACAAGTCCCCACTGCCACAGCTCCCCTCTCTGCCCCTACAAACCCCACAGGCCACCATTGCCTCTCAGAAGAAGGGACATGTTCCTCAGCAAGTGGGTGCAGTGGAGACAGAGATGGCTCAGATGAGTCCCTCACCACGAGGGGACTCCCAGAGGAGAAAGAAGCACCAGAGGAATCATACATAAAAATTTCTTGCCTCTCTCCTCCATCCTCTATGATTTCTGTAGGGAGGTAGCTCTTCTCATTTGCCCCATCCCACCCTATACCCTGCACCTAAATATGTCTTCAGGATGGGGAAGCATCTGTGCAGTGGGTGGTGATGCGGGGGTGCAGCCAATAAGGCTGCAGCCTAAAAGGACTGAAAGAGAGATTTGATAGAGATAGAACCTGCATGCTTTGAGCTTTTGCTGAGAAGGAAGGCACCAGAGCAGCTTGAGGGGCATGCTGGAAGTGGCTTTTGTCTGAAGGGGTGTGTTGGGTCTGAATCAATTCATTTCTGCCTTATTAGCTCTCACAGTGCTGTGCTTTGCACTGGTAGCTAGAAGGGTCCTGATAATTGTGCTGTGTATCTTGAGCTGGCAAGAACACAGAATTGCTGTTCTGTTTGGAGTCAGAGAGCAGAAAGTTCTCCCACTAACATGTATGAAAAAATCAAATATTTGAGAAAACTTACAGAAGACAAATACTTGAAAAACTCCAGTTTGGGAGATTGCATTTTTAGCTTGTCACCTCCTCAGCTGGCAGGCGAGGGATCTGGAAGAGCTGCACAGACTCTCTGCAGACCAACCAACCTGCCTCATTTCCATCCACAGTTGTGACACGCCTGACACATTCACAGTGGACTTTTCATACCGTAGAATCAACAATTTCCAGCAGAAAATTGTTCCACTGGAAAACTTTCAGGTAGTTCTACTACATATTTAGAAATGTTTTGTATATACCAGTATGTTTGGCATATATCAATATGCTATCCAGATATTCTTTAATCTCCAGATACTTCAAGTGCCTGTCTGTAAAGAAAAGGTAGAATATGCCCCTTAAAATGCCAATCACAGTTAAAATGATGAGTGATCAGCACAAGGTTTTGCAAAAGAAGCTCATAGGTGGACTCTAATTTTCATTCTTGCTCTGATTGTATGGCTGACTGCAAAGCAGCTTCTGCCATGCTTGTGAAGAGCCTCACTGGAGTCCATAAGGATCTGCTGACAAGCTGTAGACACAAGCACTCTATCAGCACACAGAACCCAAGTGTGCCATCCCTGTATGCTTTCTGTCACACAGAAAAGTGTGGATATTTTTCCCGTGCATACTGGATTGCAGACTCAACTTCATCTTTTTTTGAAAGCTCTCCTCAACCCCATGAGCTCTCTCCTGTGGGATTCCGTGGCTGGAAAAATTAAAAATTTGTTTCCTTTAAATGCTATAAAAATTCTGCTTTTCCTAGAGGCAGCTACAATTCTTTCTCTGTGATCTGAAATTGCAGCAATAATTATATTTCCTACTTTGTTCACTGTAGTTGACTGTTTTGGCAGTCATCCTGTAGCAGTAATCCACACAAAGAGTCATCTTGCATTTTTCAATCCAATTTAAAGGGAATTGTTTCTCAAGGAAAGCAAGAGGGTGAAAATGTTCCCCTCTGGCAAAAATTTCAAGCACTTTGGTATTACATGTGAGAATTTTACCTACCTGTCTTATTCATTGTTGCATTTCACAAGCACTAATTTAAATTCTTTGCACTTCTAGGAAGGCCTGAGACTTTCCTCATGTGCTTTTTTGCTTAGTCCTCCTGTACTTCTCCCAGACACGGAGAAAGAGAACTTCAGTTTGCTCTTTCCAGATGATGCTCAGAGCACCAAGTGCTCTCGTTTTGTTCTTATTTTCTTCTGGAGCTATTTGTTCATTCCAGAACAGAGAAAAGGATGCTACAGAAATTAAGGCAAGGGTGCTTTAGGAGGCAAGGGAATAATTATTTATTCTTGCCATCAGCTCATTCATTTGGTTTGATTTACACCAATTGCCCCAAAGTTTCCCTTCTAATTTTTCACTGAAATACCCAGAAGCCTTTAATAATGGCATTTACATGTATAATGTAGCATTATTAATGTTAAACAAAGCCTTTGAAGTCTCCTCTATTCTGCACAGCCCATACCATTTCAGAACAGATTATTTTCACAGTAACCTCTACCAGGTACAAACACACACGCCACTGCTATTTTATTAATTTCAGATACTTTTTCCTTTTTCCCACACATTTTCAAATCCCAATATTCTACATCTATAAGAGCAGCACAAGAATGAAGGTGCTGTACCATAAACAGTATGGTCAGGCTGGACAAAGCAAGGTGACTAGAAATTCAACCTTTAAATCAAACAGGATTTATCACACAGGACAAGTATGAAATAATAGAATAGCAGAATGAATGAAATAATAGAATAATAGAATACAATAAAGAAAAGTTTCAGGATATCTTAGAACACCTAGAAGAAGAGAGTACTGAAAGTTTAGAAATGTTGTTTGGGAAGCATCCTGCCTCACATCCCAGCACATCCTATGTTTTCAACCAGCTTACACCACCAAAATCTGCACTTAATCTGAGGAAGCTTCATACACATCTGCAATTAAAGGAACTCTTAGGAGTTTTGTTCTTTTTTTTTGCATTGTTTTAATGGGCTTTTCCATCTCCCAGGCATGCAATGATTCAGGCGTCAGCTGTTTCTACAAGACCTCTCTGCTGCATCCATCCCTGTGACCCAGCTGCTGCTCTGCTCAGCAAGCCAAACTCACTCCAAGGCCTGTCCCACCCTTTGTTCTCTGCTCCTGGGGCCTGTCTGAGCATCCCTGTGCAGCTGGGCAGGCGGGATGATGGAAACCCCAGGGCACTCCTGCAGCAGTTGCTGCAGCTTCCCAGGGATACAGTAACTGCTCCCGGGGGCTAAAACTCCACCTGCTCAGCATTGCAGCCCAAAATCTTGCTGTGTGTTTCCTAGAGGAATGCAGGAAAGGGACAAAATCCTAATAGATCAATGCCAATTGAAAAAACTGAAATCAGAGGGGGAAAAAAGAGTCACAAAGAGCTTTCCTACCATACAGGCAATCCTAGAAATGTTCTGCATCTTACACTCATGTGTCATCACTGGGGCATCTCTATGTCACTTCATGGCATCCCACTGAAACACCGGCAGGACAGGGTTTGAAGGATCCCCTCACAACAAGGCAGTAGTACTGCCTTGCAGTACTACCAGCAGTAGATCTGCTTAGTTGTAGCTGACTCGAGGCCCTTTCTCCAACACTGTACTACCTTACTATTGAAATTTTTTTCCTGTTGTCCAAGGACCGACCATGGCCTTCCATGACCCTGTCTGGCACTACCAAGTACAGATTAGCTCCATCACCTTCATAACCACCCTTCAATCAGGGATGGATACCTGCACCTCTTACCCACATCTCACAGGGCAGAGCCAAAAAAGTCCCTCAGGACAGCACAGGGCATGCTATGTCTGTGTCAGCTCACTTAGACACTGCTAGTCATTCCCATGGCCTATAGATCTTCTCATTTCCAGTGGAGAGTCTCTATGAAATGCCTTCCCATAGAGAGATGCAGAAGAGGCAAAAAAAAAAAGGTATGAGGATGGATGACACAACTGGAAAAGTCCTCCAGATATTCAACTAATTAAATTACTGTTGTCCCAAAGAAAAGTGATAGTAAGGACTTCTAAGGTCAGGGGCTAGATAGAGAAGGTGAAGAATGTATAACTGTTAGGCTACTTTTTCTTTCCTTCAAAGAATGAGGGGACATCAAAATCAGAATACCAAGGAGCAAGTTTCCAACAAAGACCTTCTTCACCCTATGAGCAGTTAATTAAGTGATGGAACTGTTTTGTCTCTTGGATGCTAAAAACATGCCTAGGTCCACAAATGCCAAGAATTTGTATGTTGGTAAGGGTGTGGAAGAAAAACCCATCAAGCACTACTAAATGCAGAGATATGCTATCTTAGAGACTTCCAAGTCACAACTCATGGGGTGTCTGGAGAATATTCTGAGGAAGTATCTCCAATTGATCCTCTATCAATTGCTGTTGGATGCAAAATCCTGGACTAAATTACCTTTTGATATAAACAAGTTCACACATCATTACAAAAAAGTTTCCAAAATAACATTTAACATTACTGGACAACTTTTAAGTCTATCAGGACAGTGCAGCAAAGCTCCTACCACTATCAGTCAAACCAATATCCAAGTTCACTCACCTCTTTTTATTTAAACACTGCACCATTAAACAGAAAGAAGGCTTTTGGCATCCTGGAGAAAAGGCAGGACATTACCACTGTCCCACGGCAGCCAAACACGCAGAGCACCTGGGTTTGAGCCCAAGGACTTCAGCCATGGAACATCACTCTGCTTTGCTCTTCACTTCACAGCCAACTGCCCCCAGCTTCAAAGCATCTTTTATGAAAAACAGCAGTGCTGTACCATGGCTAGGACAGAAGATGCTCTGAGGCCAATCACTTTCTCAACCAACATTTGTACCTTCATCTCCGCTCCAAATTCTCACAATTATTTTGTCCTCCCCTGATTTTCTACCCTCTGCTATACGTAAAACCTCTAAAATAATCCACAGGGTTAACAACTCGTCTTGGGATAGTAGTCCATTTGGCCAGGGGAAGAAAAAGCAAGGAAACCTCATCACCTTGTCATTTCTGCCCTGATGGGTAGAAAATGCTGGATTGTACTTCTCTGCCACGTATCACCTCACACTGTCAGGGTGACGCTCCTGTGGGACAGCAGATCTGCTCCCAGTTCCTGACAATACTCAGCCACCTGGACCTGCCCGATATGGGCAAGCCTCAATTTCTGCAAATTTCTAGCGCTGCCTGTGCCAACTCCTTTCCTACTCCCTTGGGTCAGATGCATAGCCCAGGAAGACAGTTTGGCTGGGGGCATCCATGTGTCAGACTACTCCCAGCTGCCACAGGGGCCCTGGGAGTCTGTCAGCAGCCAGAATAAATTGAGGTGGGTCTGACTCATGCCAAATCCAAAGCCAGCGAGGGGAATATACAGGTGCAGAAGTGGTACAAAGCCAATTGCCTGCTTCAGCACACTGTCACGTACCAGGTACAGCTCAGTGTATCCAGGGAACAAGATCCAGCAATCACAATTCCCCAGTGAGACAAATTACTCCTATGGTCCTCCAGCTGCAGGTGTCTGCCCCATGGAGGATGGGACCTTGGGGGTCAAGGCCAAGGCGGTCCGAGAGATCTGTGCATGCAGATTTGGCACATTTACATTCACCCCAGGTTTATTACACTAGCTTTTCTAGTTCTAAGACATATTTTAAGCTAAGCAGAGGTCACCTCAGCACCCAGCTCCAGACAGCCCTGGCAGCAGCCAGGCAGAGATGAGGCAATGCTGTACTAAGCAGGGAATAAGCACGCCACGGTCACACGCTGCTGTCCCCTGCTAACCTCACCACCTTTACACCTTCCTACCCCTCCTCACCCTGATCCTGATTCTGCAGCAGGTTCATTGTGGAGCACAAAGTTGGTCCATGCCAAGCTGGCACAGGCTTCAGAGGAATTAATTTAGACGGGTAAAGTCTGATCCCTTTCAGGGAGCGTGCAAAAGAAGAGGCAGCACTCGGCACTTTAGACATCAAGGGAGAGTAAGAGAAAAAGAGATGAGAGAAAGCCTCGCACAGAAAAGGCAGCAGGAAAAATGTCCTAATTTGGAGAGACAGGGCTCATTGCCATGGCAACCCAGAATCGCCCCAGAGCGGCCAAATACGACTTTATATGTGGTGTTAAACGATTCAACCATTAAGAGAAAATACTAAAGGGAAAAAAATAATGGGACTGTGGAAGGGAAAGTATTTGGCAACAAAGAGCTTTCCTCTGAGGGTACTCTGGAAACAGAAGTGAACCTTTTGAGTCTTAAGTTGTATTTTTCCCCCCATCCTTAGGTGCAGACACATTTTTGTGCATTTGCTTGTTTGGGGAGAATGAGTCACTCCTTACTGCCTGCACTGCCTTCCCTCCCCAGCCTGGTGCTCATTAGCAGTGGGGCCAGATCCTGCCTACTGGGCAACAGAGGGAGGAAAGGCAACTGGAACCCCTGTTCCTTTCCTAAAGTCCCCTACCAAGAGACCTCCCAGGACAAGGCAGAAACTGGCAACACAGCAAATCACACGAGGACACTGCAGGGTGGCAGCACATCTCGCCAAAGAAGCAGCAACATGATACAGGGTGGCAGTGACCACCAGGAGCTCCAGCCTCCAGTCCACAGCCTTGAGAAAGCACATATGGGATGATTGTAAGAGATCTGGGATTGCTGAGCACATCTGGCCATGGGCTAAGTGAGAGAAGCAGCAGGAGTGATATGCTCACTCTAAGTCAAACAATGCACATACTGCTGGCTGAGAGAGAAAGATGAATCTCTGCAGTTGTCAATTAATTATCTGATCTCACCCTGAGCCCTTTCTATCTGCTTTATTCTATGAATTACTTTAAATATCTTATCAAACTTCCTCATCCCACACCCTCACCTCCTTCCACCCTCACACTTGGGATTCCCTTCCTCTGCACTGCTGCCCTTTGTCAAACACCCCTACTCAGCAGATCTTGCCAACTCTTTTCTTACCCCTGGTACAGCTCTATTACATTTTCTCAGTCTTTATGAGAGGTCCCACCAAGGCTGCAGGGGCTACACCTCACAGGGTGCTGGTACATGGAGGTGGACCAGTGTGAAGAATAGTAAGACCAGGTGAGTGGCAAGGAAAATATTTTATCTTCTGGAGGTTACCTCCTTGTAACTGAAGGTACTAATCCCAGTGGATGAGTTCCCAGAGGATCATCCCCTACAGATCCCTAAGTGCAAAGCAATAATTTGATTGTCAAGGCAAGATCCTCGTCACTCATGTCTAACCTACTCATGTCACCTCATTTCCCTATCCAATTTATTCGTCAAATGCAGCGAAACATTTGGCCAAAAGGATTCCTTGACAGCAGAGATGGATTCAGCGTTGAGGACAGAACATGCTTCTGCACGAGCATGGTTACACAGAGACACCACCACATCTCCTACATGCTGTTACCCACTCCTATACAAAACCATTTCTTCCTGGCCACAGAAACCTAAACAAATCAAGCAAGATAATCCTCTCCCTAGTATTTTAGTCTAGACTAGACCAGGAGAGGGAAAAATTGAAAAAATAAACTCACTCCACTATTACCAAACAAAAAAAAAAAAGCCTTCAATGTATGATTCAAGAGATTTGTGTATTGTGTAGCAGCAGAACGGCATGAGCTGCTGGCTGACTTCTGGTTCTCTGGCAGCACAAAATGCTTCCCCACAGCTTGTACTGTGTACTACTGAGTTTTATTATAGGCACACCTCAAGACATAGAGCAACAGACTGCAGGACCAGTATAGTGACCAGTGAGTGACATTGTCAGACAAAAACATGATCCTAAGCACAGCAAGAGACAAACATCACTCACAACCTCTCTTTCTCCTCCCAGTGGTCAGTATCACAGCGTGTTTTTTGCTAGCCTCTGGTGAGAAAGCTGCCAGCCACGCTTCAGTTTATAACAACTAAGCAGTTGAAACCTCAAATCCACATGTGCACATAAAATCTTCCAAGGGTGCTCAGACAAGGACAGAGGGATCAAACAGAGAGAATGGCTGGGACAAGTCCTGGTGAAGATGAGCCCTGCAGTCTCACAGCAGGACGTGGAGACAGCAAAGGTTAATGGCAGCATGGCTCATTGGGGGAAAATGGACCATGGGCACCAGCACAGCCTGGTGAGCTTTCCAGCCATTCCCTAAATGAAGCTGTTCCACCATCTGCAGGCAAGCACACTTTGGCATTAAACATTTTGCATGAAGGCCTATTTAATGGAGCACAAAGTGACTTATTAAATCCAAATTAAAGAACCAATTGACTATCAAAAAAATTAAATCTCTGGGTAGGTAACGGCTGTGTCAAACATTTGGATGCACCCAAAACACATCAAAACTAACCTTACACTTAGACAACAAAATAGAAGCTGGCCACATGGGTTTGGGGAGTCTCTCAGATGACCAAAACTAACAGTAAGAAATGGCTAACTGTTGTCTTTATTTTACAGGGGTTCCATACTGTTGTCTCCTTATTGCAAGAGTTTCATACCTCCTTGGTGTTTCTCAAGGGCAGTTCCTCCAAGCACTGACTTTTACTTCTTCTCATAAGCCAGCCAACCCACTCTTTCATAGCACTCTTCTTCTCATTGGTTACAGCTGTGGTCTGTTAAAGTCAGGCCTGTTCCTAATCTTTAATAATTGGCCCAGCTGCAAATCTTTAGGGGTAAGATTACTTTCTATACTACCTTTATTTTCTTATATTCTATCCCCCTACAGCTGACTGGTTCATCCTCTGTCCAGTTCCACCTTATCTCCCTCCACTTCAGCAGTGCTGTCCCCTGCAGACATGCACATACTCCAAAACTCTGTCAGTCCCATTACAGACCATTTCAATGGCCAGACTGCAGCTGCAGAGATTAGCCCGGGGAGCCATAGAGGACTAACTGTTCAGAGGTACAGCCCAAGTTTGCTGGCCACTTCCCTGCCCTGCATTTTATCTCATTATACTGTTCAGAACTCCCCAACTCTCCCATTCCCAGGATTTCAGCCCGTTCAGCTCACTCCCTCATCTAGATCAAGGCATCCATCCTCCCTTGTTTTCATCACCAGGCTGGCCCCTCCTCAGCCCACCCAAGGCACCCAGTGATTAGAGTATGCCTTGATCTTCAGTGCCAGGTGAGGAACTCAAACCACCACAGGGGTGGTTTAGGTTTGCCACAAGGCTAAGAATAAAGGAAGACAGAAATCTCAGCCAGTCAAAAGGAAGGGAAAAAAGTGGGGCAGAAAACAGATGTCTGCTTGACAGTTATGAAGGAAAAAAGGCACAATTCACATTTTAAGTACAAGTTTTAAGTCTGCATTGAGAATACAGTTAAAGGCACATGTCTTTCTCTTCCACAGAGGATACTAACGGAATAATCCAATTACTGCTCCTGTCATCAGGCTAATTTCTTTTCTCAGGAGGTCTGTCGTGGGACAGAAATATTAAAATCTCCAAGCCTCGCGCCATGTTCTCCTTCAAAATCTCACTGATGGGAGGAGCATGCGACAGCGAGCCAGCGCGTGTCGGTGACCGTGCCTCCTCCGTGGCTGCCGCAGCCCGGCGCGCAGCGTGACTCACAGAGCGCGCACATGTGCGCCCCGTGCGAGTGCGAGCCAGCGCCCGGCCGAGCGCGGGGGCTGCAACGCCCTGAGTCACCGAGGGAGCGCCCGGAGCCGGGGCAGGGCAGCTGGGAGTGCCCGGGACGCTCTGGGTGTGCTCGGGACACGCTGTGCGTGCCCATGGGACACGCTGTGTGTGTGGCACGGGACACGCTGTGTGTGCTCGGGACACCCTGTGTGTGCCTGGGACATGATGTGTGCGCTCGGGACACGCTGGGTGTGATCGGGACACCCTGTGTGCGCTCGGGACACTCGTGATGAAAGCTCGGCTCCCAGGATGCTCCAGCGCAGTGCCGTGCCTACCTTCTGTGTGTGTGTTTTAGCTTTTTTCCTTTAGGAAACAAGACTCTGGCAAACCGGGGAGGGGGGTGTGTGTTTGTGCCCAAGTGAGTCAGGCCTCCCAGTAACTCTTGAACCTGCTGGCCAATTTCCACCTGATTTGACAAAGGGGCAGAGGACTCGAAGAGAATTAAATTCTTGGAGTGCTCTATAAAATACAGCCTGCAACTGCATGCAGTCCCAAAGCCGTGGTCTGACCCCACAGCAGTGTGAATGATTCACCCACTCACAGTCAAAGGCTCGCTAGGCAATCAAATGGACTTCATCCTGAGCTGGCAGCATGCCTGTGGTGGACAGCCCCTGTACACAGAAGCCTCGGGCCCCCACAGTACAGCTCTCTCATAACTGTGCCAGCCAGTGACTATAAAAGGCACAGTGGAAACTGGGAGAAAAACAACAGGAGATCGGGGGGGAATGGTATTTTTTTAGGGAGGAGGTGCATACAGGTCCTGAAAAATTGAAGCTGCTGTGGGCACACAGACTTATTTGAACTGGTCATCTTCTAGTTGATACAAGGCAGTGGGTGAAGAAATGAGACCCTTTTAATGCCCCTAGTCTTCACCATAGGAGGAAGGATGAATGCAGCTCTTCTGAAATATATTCACTCAGCTCAAGTTCTCATGTCTATGGACACTCTGGTGTCTACCATGGACTAAGCTCACATTACTGCCTTAGAATATGATTCAGTTAAAGAGTCAATTAACTGTGAGATGTGAATCCAGTGAAAACAGGATTCATTCATTTGGGAGCTGACAAAATTACTTGTTCCATTGCCATTCCACTTGCTGTCTTCTCAACAAGCTGTTTCAATGTTAGGTCATAAAATTCACTTTCAAGTGTGTCAAATAAGGGGAAAAATAAATAAAAGCCTCTAGTGTGCATTTGCAAAAGCAATGAGGGAGGGACTCAGAGTGTCCATTCAGCTATACAACATGAAAGACTCAACTTTCAGAAGACGGAGACACCCGGCATTTTCTCAAATGTAAGCTGCCTTAACCTGTCTCATGTTGGATCTTGAAAAAAAAAGGAGGACCTATATTCACTGTTCACACTTAAAACACTCCAGCCTACTTCTTTGATTGCCATGGCTTCCTGGGAGGTGGGCAGAGCCCATTCAGATACCAGGTGTCCTCGCCTTGCAGCTTGGCAGCCAGTACCACGTGGAAAAGGCGCCACACTCCAGCAGCCTCGGTGCCACCTGTTCCCAACCCTCCCGCCGCCCACCCAGCCCTGCCATGTCGAGGAACAGTCTGAACCTGGCCCGCAGCCCGGGCCATGAAGGAGCCCAAATGGAGCCAGGCAATTTGGAGACATGGAAAGCAGGCACTTCTGAGAGACGCTCTCCCCATACACTGTTATCTGACAAATACCCCATTATCCAACAAGAGCCTCTCTCTCTACTTCCCAAGCAACTGTCTCCTCTGTTAAGAATTCACCGACCCCTCCTTTTTATCTACAGAGCTGTCAGAGAAGAATCTTTTTCATTACGTTTCTCCTGAGCACATAAGGTGGTTTGTGGGGCTTTTTTCAACAGTCTCTGGTAGATAACTAAAAGGTATTGGTAACCATCTGCTCAGTGCATGCCCTGAAGGAAAGCATGTACTCTCCTTGCTCAAACTCCTTCTATATTGCACCAGAAACAGGACATTCTCTGCTCTTCACAAGTCTTTGTGAACTGGAAGTGATGGAAACACCTAATTTCCAATGGCAGGAGTCTCAGCAAGAAGTCATCCCCTTCAGAGGGAAAGCTCATTTACCTAAAGAGGGTCAGACCCACACATGGCCACCCGCAAGAAAGAACATTTCTGGCAATGATGATTTTTATCTCGCACTCTGACCCCACACAAAGCGCGTGAACTCTACCTTCTGATCTGGCGGGCTTAAATAGTAAGTTAAGAAAGCAAAACTGTGACAGATCTCTGACCTTCGATAAATGTGAAGAGCTGGTTAATGCAGCACACCAAATACTGAATCTTCACAGCTTGAGTAGGTTTGTGTTGGAGATAGCCCATCAGCTGGGAGCCATGAACCATCACTGCACACCACTTCCCTGGAGCAGCTCTGCCCCGGCTGAGGTGACACCACACACTGCCCCAGGCCAAGCCCCCAAGAGATCAGCAGCCTCATCCCTTAACCCAGGGCAGTGACCAGCGACATGCAGGGCTGTAACAAACCATTCCCCAAGCTTTTCCTCCCCTTACCCGCTCAACCATGACATGGATGCCAAGCTGCATGTTCGGCTGTGGTGAGAGGATCAGTAGCTTGTCAAGCTGGTGATGTGGAGAACAGTATTAACTGAGTAATTAAATCATTTCTGTAATTACTCTCACACAGCTATAAATAATGTAAGCCCACACGTTCTCTCTGGAAGCCACAATAGCAAGAGAAAGAGAGAGTGAGGGATGCTAATTAAAAAGAAGAAATAATAATAATACTTTACATTTATACAGCACTCTGCATTTTCAAAGCACAGTGCAAACAAGAATTAAGAAATGGTTAGAGTGACAGACAGGAGAGAGCGAGAGGAAGGGAAGCAGGAGAAAGGAGAAGATAGGAATGAGGATAGGTGCAGAGGAGGATTTGAGACCCAGCAGGGCTGGTGACTGGGTGTATGCTCAGCCCAGCCCCGTGGCAGGGCCACGGGCTCTTCACGGCCCAGCTCAGTACTGCTGCAGGAGCCGGGGGGGCAAGGACACAGCTCTGCCTCTGCAGAGAGCGAGCAAGCGAAGCGGGAGCGAGGACAAAGCGCTGCGCTGCAGGAGCTCACACATGGAGGAGCTGGCAGCTCCATCATGGAGCTGATCCCCTCCAGCACAGAGGCCTGACAGTGCCTGTGCTGGCCCCAAGCCTGGCAGCTGCTGGAGGCTGTGAGAGCCTTGCCCCCTCCTCACAGGAGTTTTTCCCCCTGCCCATGAGGCCGGGGCCCTGGAACAGGGCAGGCTGGCTGAAGGTGTGCACAGCCAAGCCAGCCCCAGGCTGCCTTTGGAAGACCTGCTGGCCTTGCCCCAGCAGGGAGCACTGATGCCAGTGTCCCAGTCACCCTGCAGAGTCATTTCTGACTTCCTCTGTGGCTCAGGGCAGAATGGGAAGGGAATATTTCTGCCCAGCTGGAGGGAAATAGCACACTCAAGGAAATCATCGCTGCCCAATCCCACTGTCCTGTGCCTGCCCCAGCCCAGATCTGTCTTCTCAACTACACAGTTTCCACCTGACAGGTTTTCCACTCCCATTTGACACTCCTCATCCCATTTGTTCAGCAGTTCTGCCACCCTCTGTGCTCCCTGGTGGTTGCTCCTGCAGCCAGCAAGGAAGCATAACCTGGGGCAGGTTTCTCTTTCTCTCTCTTTTCCCATCCACCATCTCCTGCTTCCTACCTTTATCCAGTCCCCCTGCTTATCTCCTTGTATCAGGATCTCTTCCATATACTCACCCTCTCTAGTGGCTCCTCAGAACACCCTGCATGCCACCACATTTCTTCCCAGATTCCCTACTGCACAGCACATTCCTGCTGGCTGGATCCCACCAGGATCCCACAGGACACCTCCAGCTCCAGCACAGCCTGTGCAGCCCCCAGGGCCAGGTGCAGTTTTGAAGCACAGTTTGCAAGGGCAAGTTCTTTGCAAGAGAGGTGGCAAACATCTAAAAAGACTCCAGGTACATCTGCAGTCCCTTACACATGTAACAAGGCCAAACTTGGAGCAGCCAAAAGCCCATCTCTGGTTACAAGTCCTTCCCTCTAAGACACCCCCGCTCCAGACCCATGCCCTTGCTCTGAGAACATGTGGTAGTCAGGCAGAACCTTTGGAGGAAAATGTGACAGCACTTGTGATATAGATAAATCATATATCATCCTGTGCCACATTTTCAGAGAGAGATGTTTTATTTTCCAAATAGATATCAAATTAAATCAATCAGCTTGAGGCATACACCTGGCATAGGAAACTTTGCTCAAACAGTCATAGTCTGGCAAAATTACAAGAAATCCCCAAGAGAATTTTATAATGGGGAATGCTGACCAAGCTTACAAGAGATGGTACTATCAGCTCTGCATAAAATGAGTTCTCCAGCATGATGCAGCTATTCAGCCACCACATCTAATGGGGGTTGAAGCTTCTCCTCCTGGAATCCAGATTTTCATCTCAAGTATTGTATTTACTTCAGTTAGAAAAATCCAGTAATTGTTTCCTGGTAATTAGGTCACCTTTGCCTTTTATAGAGCTCAAACTTCACAAAAACATTGTCATGGTCTTCTTGTAAAGGGCAAATTGCTGTAGACAGCAGTTGAGCAAGTGTCTTACAGTCATGTTTTATAGAGGAGCTGCAGTGAGGACTAGGGTCTATTAGAACTGCTGGATTCTGTTGGAACCCTTTAGATCAATCTCCTTCTCCTCACTGCATGTACCTGCCTCCTTTACTTTTTTGCCAGCTCACCCTTGGACTCTCCACGTCCTTCATTCCTGTCTTCCCCCTTCCTCTGAAACCAACATTTATTGTTATTACCAGGAACCTCAGAGATACACAGCTAAAAGCTACTGCCAAGCACAGAGAAAAATTGTTTCGACAGAGCCTTTAAAGTATTTTTTGTCTTACTCTCAGAACTTACACTTTTTTTTCCCCTTAATTTTCTCCCCATGATCCTAGGTTCAGAAGATGTTTTCCTATCTGTCTTTCATCTTCTTTATCCTTTTTCTCCTCTGCTTCATCTATATAGCATCTTCTCCAGCACTTAGTTCAATCCTATTTGAAAACAGCTGAAGAAACATGGTTTCCATGTTCTTCCCTAAGAAGTCTGGAGCACTTCCTAAGAAAAGTCAGTGTCTGAGCTTTTTTCTTGATACACATATATATCAATTAATATTATCATTTGATGTATCGTAATACATCATTTAATATATTTCCCTAACTTTATCCTGTCATTCCTATGTCTGCTTCTGGCAGCTACACTAAGCAATTTTTTTCTCTAATCTTAGTCTACCTCTATTCATTGAGTATATAAATCACACCCTGACTCATTGTTCAACCAATCTACAGTACACACATACAGCTGTTTCACTCTTTCTTCATATATCAGCTCTTCCAGACTGTTAACAGGGTCAAAGACTACAATTATATCTTCTTCTTTACCCTGTTTCTTCCAGCCTGTATATGTAATTCCCTTAGCTTCCTTCATAATCCATCCCCTCCAAACTTGGCTAATGAGGCAAATAAAAGGCAAAAAGAATAAGAGATTCCCTGGAAAGAATTGTTTCTCTCTGTCCTGCGGTTACTGGGGAATGACATGCAGATCTAAAGCAGCAGCATTGGGCAATTTCACACTCGGTGTTTTCAATTTCATTTTGAGGCCAGTTTAGGGTAGGGACAAATTTGAGTGTAATTAATTTAGATTTTGTGAGACAAGTTACTGCTTGGGGTTGTAATAAAGGACTGCCTGTCCAGATTGAAGAAACTAATCTCCTTGTCCGGCTGGGGATGGCACAAATTGATTTAAGACCTTTTTGTTGGGTTTTTTGTTTTGAAGAGAGGGGTTATGATAAAGATTATAAATAACTATCAATCAGAGCTCATCAAGCTTCCAGATTTTCTTCAGGTAAGTGCTTACAGATTTGGTGATCTACCTAAATATCATTAGTGTGAAAATCAAGGTACAAATTATACTACCCCAGTACCCCCTAAGAATAAAATTACTAACCTAAATAAGTTCCCACAACAATTACCAAAAAGATATTAACTCATTTGTAAAAAAAAACCTAACAAAACATTCCCTCAAAAATTAAAAGTAGCCTATATAACATCAAACTACTCACTATAATAACACCTAGTGTTAAAAAAAACCTTAATCCAACAACACCCAGGTCTAAGCTGGGTGGAAATCAATGTTTTCCTCACAGAGAGTTCAACAGTTCTATTTTCAGGTAGAGAGTGGCAACATTGCATTTAAGCAATAGGAGTGACAAGGTTAATTCACCTTTTCTTTACCCCAGGTGGGTTGCAGAAGTTGCGTGCAGAGCTAGGGAAGGAAAGGTCTTCTGTCCCTCAAAAGAAAACATCACTATAACAACAGAAGAAAACTAACACTCTGAACTCCTGGAGGAAAAATCCTATGACCCGAAATAAAACAGCTTATAAATAGCTGCAGAAGGCTGCTGTGAAGGAATCAGACTTCACTTTTGCTTGACATTTGTTGTCTGAGACAACTTCCGCTAAAGGAAAGCACCCACACCTCAGTGTGGCCATTGTCTCCCCAGGGTACCAGGTTTCCTCCTTCCCAATTCTGTGCCACCCAAACTCAGGTAACACCTTAAAGCCTCAGCTGTCCATGGCTCAGGGCAAACATGAAGTGCATCCAGTATAAATTATTAGGAGGGAAAAAGAAATAGGGATATTTCACGGAAAGTTACACTGCCATAAGAATTATTTTCTTTGTTTTTGTTTTTTTTTTTTTAAAGAGGTTTTCTTGTTGCTTTTAAGCGATAAACCAAAAAGAAAGGAATTTACTCCACTTTTTTTTTTTCCTGTGACTCCTGACAACAATTCCCCCAGAAAAAAGTGACAGCCTTGAAATTAGGTTCCTCCCAAGAAAATTGGAGATGAACTTGAGGAAAGCCTTAAAAATTAAAAAAAAAAACCAAACACAAAAAAAAACCACAAAAACCCCCAAAACACAAAAAAGCACACTATTTTAATAGGATAATTAATAAAAGAAATTATACATTTCTTTGAAAAGTCATATTTTCATTGGAATAATACTAATGAGAGTACTTGAGCTCTTGTTTAGAAAATAAGAGTTCACATTTAAGGATTTAATGTCCCTGGGGAGAGGTTAGACCTCGCAAAAGTTCACTTCCAGGTTTCCTAATATCTGAGGATTTTTAAGTGCTGTAATTTATTTGTAAAGTCATAAAAATAGTCCTAGGGAAATTCTCAAGTGTTAAACTTTCAAAAATATGCTGCCCATATTCCCTTTCTTTACACGATAAAAGAAAATGTTATTTTGCATGGGTTGATTAGACACAGATGTAAACATAAATTGCAGACCCACCTGGCTTTTTACTACATGTGTATACAAGGGAAAAACAACACTGGCATACAATACTGGTTTTTATTTTCTGTGTCTCTGTGACTTACCTTTTATTGCTCTTCCCCAATCTTTGCAGCAGACTTGTAATTTAAGGGCACATTATATTTAGTTTGTTATTTGTGAGCTACAGAGAGCATTATTTTGGCAGCAAAAGGAAACAATAGAGTACCAAAAGCAAAATAAGTGTATTAATCACGTCCTTAATAAAATTATTAAGAGCTTGGAGGGAAACTGCTGATTTCTTTTTATTTTATAAAATCAAACTCATCTTTGCTAATCACTAGGTAAGTTTAAGAAACATTTAAACTATTACTATCATCAAATGCAGTTTCAGAGAAATGAAGACACTTTGTGAAATTACATGAACTGCATATAAATTTGTTTTGCAGGAAAAAGGGATGAAAATCTTTCAATGTCTGCAGATCAAAATGTGCCTTTCCCCCCCCTTCTAAGCAGCATTTTGTTTGGAATTTATTTTACTTCAATTCCTATAATCCATTCAAAGGGAACTTTAACTCCTTTTTTAATTTTATTTTTTTTTACTGAATTTCCTTCACACAAGGGCTTGAAAAACTTCAGATGTCATCCCTAATAGAAATGAAACAGATTTACACCCAAAAAATGAGGTTTTCATTCCCTATGCATCCCTCTTACTTAACCTTTGAAAACCTAAGAGTGAAAGTGCTTTCCTTTTAATTACAGATGTTCTGCTTTTAGCAGCACTGTCCCAGTGTCTTTGACTTTGTCCTGGTTTCAGTGTGTATCTAGGTGCTCAGCTTATCCAACTAGTTTTGGCTTCCCTGTACCTGCAGCATCACTTTGCTGCACTCTGGCCAACAGCAATGATCCTTCCCTGGTGCTTTACTCCCACTGTCCAACTTTGGACTTGCTTTCCACCAAAATACCAAAGAAATGAAAGAAACAGCTGCAGCAGCATGGCCCAAACACAGAGTGATCACATCAACCTTTGGCATTGAAGGAGAGATACAATGTGGTGTCTTGGAAATTTTACCAGAAACCAAAATAAAGGGGACAGGGATTTATGAAGTGGAGATACAAAGGCAGAGAAAACATCGTGGCTTTGGTATAAACAGAAAAAAGAACAGGCTAGTGGAGAGAGTGAGAGAAAAGCCAGCTCCATGCTGTGTGAAAAAAAGGAAGGAGAATCTGGCCTAGAACAGATTTTAAATTTCAGGTTCGTTTTATGCAGCTTTTATACAAATGGTATTACTGGCACAGCTGAGTAATAGATCACCCTTTCCTGCCATTTTATTTCCATCAGCATGCTGATGCATACTGTGTGTAACCCTGTGTGGGCAAGCCCTGGAGAGAATACCAAGGGATGCAGAGACAGAGAAGACTGATTTTCACCTGGGAAAACATAACCATCCTCTTCTTCCGAGACCTTTTTCCTCTTCTGCCTGTGCACCATTGTGTTACTATAAAGCTGCACAGGACAAGAAGCTCTGGCAAAATAACATGACTGTTGAGAAGTAATGAGGAACAGTTCCAGTAAAAATGATGGCCATCAACTGTGCTATAAGAGAACCCAAATAATTTTCTGTTCTTACCTTTTCTGCATTCATTATAACCAAGTTGCCTTTTTCTGTTATTTTAAAATAAATAAATAGTCTATCATTACAAAATGGACCAGTCAGCCAAATGGTGTGGTCATTTTTTAGACAAGAAGCCAAATCTTTTCCAATGTAGTAAGTTTTGTAAATCAGGGTAACAATTCACCCTTCCCTTGAGATACCTATAAATATACATTCATAAATGTGGGGTTTTTTTGGGGTTTTTTTTTTTGGGTTTTTTTTTTTTTTTTGTGATTGCTCGTTTACCTCCTAGCTCTGGGCAGAACTGATTTTAGGTAATATGGAAACGAAAATGAAGGAACGCTAGTTCAGATTTCCAGTTTCAGGCAACCCAAGATATTGGTTTTTGTGGTTATCTGAACTGAAGCTTGGTTTGCAGTCTTGAAGATTTACTTTCACCATCAGTCTCCTAACACAGGGCATCCTCATACAATTTAATTTCTGCTTTCAAAACAATTGGGGGGAAACAAGAAATTATCTTCAATGCTGGAAGGCCAGCAGATATGCTCTCTGGTCAAAAGTGCATTGCAGCCCTCTAGACAATACAAACTAATGCTTAAAATGAGGAAACACAAAGCTGTTCAAAGTCAGGTCATTGCAGCAACATCAGGCAAACTGAAGGGACCAGCAAGTTTCCATGAGCAAAGGTTTTGGACCACAGAAACTTAACACTGGCGGTGGTACTCATTTCTCTCCTCTCCATCTCATCTATTTTGGATTAAACACAGATCACCAGTGGTCAATGCTATTGCCTTTCTAATCACAGGTCCTGGTGAGATGATGCTATTGCCCTAGTCCTTTTCAAGGAATCAGCACCAAAACAAGGTGTTTTCTTACAGAGCTGAAAGAGTGTGAGCACTCTTCTACCCTGTCCCAGAGCTACAGCCTTGCTTCTCTGAGAGGAACTAATTTGGGGTCTGTTGGACCCCTTAGCCATCACTCCCAGCCCCAACAAAAGGACTGCTGCACTTCACTCTATTTGGAGTCACTGCTGGCATGCTTATCCAGCTCAAGGGACCGAACTGGCTGTGACAGAACCCTCACTCTGCAAAGGGGCCTCTCCAGAGCTCGAGTGAGGCACATCGTGTGTCTCTGCTTCACTGCTTTCCTGGAACTAAACCCAGATCACAGTGTGCACACAGATCATCTGGTCACATTCTTCTTATGCCAGATTAGTCAGAAATTAAATGTAACACTCTGTAACAGGTAAGCAGGTGGAATTAGAGACGCAAGCACCAAGGAGTAAAAGCAGCAAAAACATGTAGATTCCTGTATACTTATTTTTCAGAGGAAAAAGGCAAAATACAGGGAAAACAAACTATATATTATTTACAAAATCTAATCAAGTACAGTATTAAGGAATGTGAGTTTGAAAAAAAATCAGGAATAAAGGATGTTACACTTTCATCAACATACCTCCACCTGCTATGTCACACCCAAGGCAGGATTCATGGCATTTAACTTGAGACATCATGAACACATTGAGGCACAGCCTTCTTCAGTAACCAGTGAGGAGACACAGGACTATCCCATGAGCATTTCACTGCACCCTGAATTGGGTGGGGTGAATTATCCTCAGCTGGTGTCTCCATTACCACTGATGCCTAGACCTCCAGCTGGTGGGTAGCAAACTTCTAGATGAATATTAACTGAGATAAAGCCAGTACATAGTGCACATTATACAATATTTCTGTCTTTATATACAGGACAAAAGAAAATTTGGGCTTGAAATCCTAATTTTCTTTTTCTTCTTGTCTGCCCTTTTGTGCCTCAATTTACCAGCTGCATGGTACATTAGAAAGCCCTTTTTACACATGACCCACATTTCCTACAGAACACTTACTAAACCCTCACTGAAGGTGAAACAGAATTTCACATGCTGCTCCAGGAAAGGTGGTTTGACTGGGAAGTGTTTTTGCATTAAACCCCAGTGAAGAGGGGCTCATCTGTCACACCAAGACATTCATGGTTTCTAGCATTCCTTAGGTTTGCATTGGCACTACTGATCACAAACACATGGGGAGCATAACAAAGCTGTAAGTGCAGATCTGAACCTGTGAAATGCTGAGCAAGTTCAATCACAGCTGACTGCTGTGGGCGTTGAGGGGACGCTGAAAGAAGCATTCCATGCTTGCAGGATCAAACCTCAGCCACAAAACTCATCTGCAAAGAGCATGACTAAGAGTCACTAAAAGAAAAGCCTCTGTCAAGGCTCTCTATGGAAAATAAATTGCTGAAGGACTTACCAGGCTGACTTCAGTATTTTAGTAGAATTTCTGTGTATTTACACTCTACCATATTTTAATTCAATTCGTCAAATAAATATTATCCATTAAAGATTACACACCCGTGGATCAGAAGTTGTAAAGGTCAGCCTTTTCAAATTATTTTTCAAATAAACCTTGGCCTTTCTTAAAACCGCAAATCTTTGTACATAACCCGCAAACCTCCTGTCTGCAAAACTAAAAAAAAAAAAAAAGAAAAAGATTGCTAAAACAGAAGTCTCCATTCATAAGGCTTCCACCTTTGAGCTCCCTGTGGGCTGCCTGCCTGCCTGCCAGAATGCTCTTTAGAAGTGAGCCAGTGGGGTACACAGGGCAGTGGCAGGAGATGCTGCCTTCCCAAGGAGAGACTAGGGACAGGTAGAAAGAAAAATCTTTTCAAAGTTCAATAGGCCAAATTTCTCTTTGAGTTACAGCAGCATAAATCTGATCTAATCCTGCCAAAGGCAATGGGGCCATGCTGGATTTACACTGCAGGAATCTGAAATCAAAGTTTGGCCTGCCATGTTCAAAGTCACAAGGACTTTTCCCAGTGCTTAGGAGGTCTTCTGTCAGTAACTCTTACACTTGTTCAAAGATATGTCACCCCGAGTGTGAAATGCAGCACTTGAACACTGCTTCCAACCCTCCTTTGCACAGACATGCAACACTGCAGGCAGGAGAGCATCAACATGCAGCATTGCTGCCTGCCTGGCCTCCAAATCAGAAAAGCTTCGCTGTGGGTGGAATGGGGCAGTGGAACTTCAGCACATGTGCAACTTTTCAAGGGGTGAGAGAAAAAAGGCCTGTCATTATTCAGTGACTATTTCAGTTTAAAGGCCAATACCAGAAAATAACACTGCATACTAACCGTGTGTTATTTGGCAACTAAACGGTTGGTCAAAAAGTGAGGAAATAACTTGTTAGGACCTTCAATAGCCTGCACTGGATTACTTACTTGCAAGGTAAATAAAAGAGAATGTGCCTGGATTTCTCATCTCACTAGATCTCTTTCTGAGGAAAAGCTGCCATAGCGGTCAGGTCAATTCTCACCCTTCATTCCATTAGGCCTGATTCTGCCTAGCTAAATGTCTCAGAGTCACTTAAGAGCCATCTGTAAAAGAAAAAGACTGTCAGCTTGTGTCCCTATTTACTTCTTTGGGATGCATCAAGAATGGTTGTGAGGTCTTCTCAATAAAAGCCTTGGCCTTGACTGTCTGGCTTCAAGCCTGCAGGAAAAGGAACAGCCAGCTTATTTCACATGTTCCCACTGGCCAAGAGTAGCCCCAAGGCCACTGTTAGCCACACTCTCTGCCCAAATGCACATTCAGGTGTGAATTGCTGCATGTGCTGTTTGTGAAAGGTGGAAGATTTGTATCAGGTCCACCTGCACCCCATGCAGGCTTTACAAAGAGTTATTAGCTGGCCAAAGATGCTACTCCCTCTCTGCATCTTGCCCTGTTCAAAAGCATCCCTGTTCAGGATGGCTTGTTTGTGTAGTAATTCTTTAGAGACTGGCTAGGGCCTGGGAAAACAATGAAATGTCTGTGACATGAAGGAATAAAGTAGTGCAGTAGAAAAAAAGAAAGATTTAGCTGGACCGGTTCAGACTGGTTAGTCACTTCAGCTAACACCTATTTAACTTCAGGAGCTAATGAACACTTTATGGAGAGGATAGCTTTATTAAAGATTCAATTATATTCCAATTAAGATGTAAGAGCTGTATTAAGCATCCCTGAAAATACCACAATGTCCTCCAGCTACATGCAGGAAAAAACCCAGGCTATGATCCCTAGCTCTTCTAAAGTAAAACACAAGCAAAAATAAGACCTTTAAAAAAATTACAACTGTCAGGGGCTCTTTACCCTTCTTAAGGAAGAAGAAAAGGGCTGATTCTTTTGTGGGTCTCTTCTACCTGCTTCTTTCCCTCCTCAGTTTTTCTCTGTTGCAGATAATTCTTCATGATTAATAGGCTCTTCTCAGTAGTGCTACACACAGTTAGCTCTTTTAGTCTGTCTTTGAATCTGAAGCTGTCTAATCCCCCAAGCCTTTGGCCCCATGAGACACCACCTGAGGATCACAGAATAAGATATTTCTCTTTGTTTTAAGTTTGGATGCACAGGTCTGCAACAGAAGAAAACTCATTTAAATTTACCTTATCTGCCATGATCATAGAGGAGCCTCCATGGATGCCCAGGATGGGAGTGAGGGTCTGGGCAGAGATGAAGTCCAGGATCTGGGCAATGGCTTCCTGGTCTGTGTCATCAGCGAATACCACCCCTTGGATCTTCCGGTCAGACATGAGGTCACAGATGCGGGTGATGATGCTCTTGGGATCTGTCTCATTCATGGCCACCAGCTCCACCCGAGGCACCACTGAGAGGTGGTGGAAGTCATCTTTCTCGTGGGCATCTTTGATGGCCACTTCGTCTGAGGTCCCCACCAGGATGACTGCAATGCCAATGCTCGGGTGGCTTTTCTGGGCATGGGCCCCGCTCCCTGTTGTTGCGAGGACCGCCAGCACCAGCCAAAACCTTGGAGAGTAGCACTCCACCCTGGGCCTCATCTTCGGCTCTTACACTCCCTGAGTGAGGAAGGAAAAAGGGGGAAAGTAGAACAAAGTGATTAATTGACAAGTCAATCATGCACTCAGCCTTCAAGGTAGATCCATTGATCTTGCTCAGCCACTAGCTCTCCTCCCAAGAATCCTCCTGGTCTGATGCCGAGCCCTTTGGCTACATTCAGGGCCCTGTTAAAGTTCGGGGGTCAGACCAGTCCAGCCCCTCCTTCAGAGTCTGGCATCACTTAAGAGAACAGCTGTCAGCAGAAGATGGGATCATGTCATCTCTCAGGTCCTGTGTCACTTTGAGACCCAAGTCAAAAGTGATAGAGGATTGTCCTTTGACAGCTGATCAGCTGTCTTTGTGAAATTAATTGCTTATGTCAAGCCCATGTCAGAGTGCTCACCCTCAACACAAAGGAATGACTGGTGCTTGCAATCAGTTTGGACTTGTGCTGGAGGTACAGGCAGGGAGATTGAGGAGACCAGGCAGATAGGGACTCCCTTTTCCTTTTTCAGCACAGTCCTTCCAGAATAAAGTGAGGACAAATGGGCAAGGTCATTGGATGCATATGTACATGTGTATCCATTGCATACACCATCAGGACACACGCAGCTTCAGTGTGTAATACAGTCAGCCATATGCTTTTCACCAATACAGGATTCTTAAAAAAAAAAAGAAAGAAAAACAGGAATACAAAATTTCCCAGCTGTCATGGGCAAAACTGGATCAGGATCCTCCAAGCCCATATGACAGCTGTGTTTGCACAGAAGCAGAAATGCCAACAGAGCTTACAATGGTTCACCCTCAGCTACTACAGCCAGGCATGCTACATTAATCTTCTCCCTGAGCATGTCCACTTTATTTTGTAATCACAACAGCAGAAATGAAAAAAAACCTGATGAGGTGATCTCTCTAGCCCCTGCCTGAGTGGGACAGTTCCCTGCGGGACTGTTCCTCGCTCTTTCTTTATTCGGTCCCACTTTAATAATAGTTCACATTTCCACAGCACTTTTCATCCTCAAGCCACTCTACAAACACTAATGAACTAATTCTTACAGCACCCATGCAGTGTAAATATCAGAGACAACAGAACAGTGTCCCCCCCATCTGCCCACCACATCTGTTGGAGGTAGCACTGCTTGGTGTGCCCACCCAGGGCCACACTGATGTCCCAAGGAGATTTCAGGCATTTCAAACTAAAGAAGATTTTCCCTCAACACAACAGGTCCTGCTTAGCTACTCATGCCCAGAATTCTGTTCTTCAGCAACCAGGCACACTTGAAATAAATACCCCAGCCCTGCACTTCTTTGTGCTACACCTCTGGTCTTGGGTGTCCAAGAATGGGACCCTTCCATACTGTTCATTGCTACACATGCCCCTATCAAATTAACAGAAAGCCACAGCAGCAGGGACAAAAGCTGGCAAAACTTTGTGGAAGCAGGAAGTCCAAAAACAGCCCTTGCTGACACTAGCCACCCACTGGGAAAAGGCCCAGGAGGCCCCATCTTGCCATGCCCAGGAGAACACACAGGCTCAACACCTGCTCCCTCATTGTCATGCTAAGCAGAGAGGATGTATCCTGCATTGAGATTACCAGATAAATAAGCAGATAATAAAATAGATCATAAATATGCACCAGAGAAACCAAATCCACTTAAGAAGCTGAAAGGGACTGCGGGTGTGAAGCACCAATCGATTCTAAGCTCTCCAAAGGATTCACTTTCTGAGAGATGCTCACAAGGAGAACCAAGAGACTTTGAGAGTTTGGCAAAATGAACAGTTAACTTCATTCCAGTATGACTGTTATCCTCCAATTACGAGTCACTAAATTAGATTCCTTCACAGTGAAATGCAGTCCCCATTTCTGCAATGCTTTATTAACTTTAATGCACTCTATACACTCTCTGTCTCTCACTCTCTTGCTCACTCACTTAAATGCTATATTTGTTCTCTTAAAATATGTTTCCTGCAGTCCCCCTGCATCAACTCATACAGTGTATTGTGGTTGGTTAGGCAATGGCTAGTTGCGATGCCCAGGGAGGAGAGTGTAGGTTTTCCCAGCCCCTTTCCCACCAGGAATAATTTATAGGGCCTTCCAACCCAAGGCTCAGATAGCATTCAAGCAGGAGCTATACAGGCAGTCATGGCAGCTGTCAGCACATGCTTCTCCCAATGGCAGCCAAGAAACCCATTCCCTACTCTTCACCTGTATTAAAGCAAATAAATCTCTAGCATCTACCTCCAAGCAGGAGAAGAGAGCCCAGATCCTGAAGAGCACATAGGTGCCAATCTGTTGGGTGTCTGTGCCCCACTCAGGCAGATTTTTCCATTCAATACAAGATGGAGTTATCTGCTCAGTGCCAGATCCTCAGGCTTTGGCCAGATGTGCAGGGAGCAGCCAGGGCTAGGAAGAAGCTCATTCAAAGAGGAGGTTGTTTGTGGCTTGGTAGCCAACCTGCCATCTCCAGTTTGGATCCTCAGCCATAAGCCCTCTCTGTACCAGGCAGAGCAATGCTTAGGTAGTCTGTGTTGTACCAGCCAAGACACCTCTCTCTCCATCTCTCACTCACACATAGCACATCTGTCATGCTCACAATGTCTTTCAGGTGCTCCATGGACAGTCTCTGTGACAGACAGCAGTGTTCTCCTAAGGGAATAGCAGGTACCAGGTCCAGGCTGGGCTCTCTCATAGGATGGGAGCTGGGGATGTGATAAGGCAGGAGAACATCAATAAATCACACCCAGCCCAGGGCTGAGTGTGGTTTTCACCATTCAGCTCCCACAAGGCAGCATAGAGGTGAGATGCTCAAAGACTAAATCAGGGATGCTCATGGTGTTACAATCCCTTCCCTCCTTGGAGCTGACTTGTGTTGACATCAGTAGCCACTCTTCACACAGCTGCTCACATGCATGTGCTGGCTGTTAGAGAAAGGAACAGAAAGGACATCCCAACACCAACCTCATCTCATGTTCCTCCTCTGGTCTGGCTCACTGCAGGCCACTTTTGAATGTGTGCTAGTAGAGACAAGGCGGGCATCAACCACCACAGACTTATTATCAGATTAAGGGGACCCCAGAACTACTGTGAAAATGTGTTTCTGCATACAGAGCAACAAGCTTTGTTCAAGACTTCCGCAGTGTTCAAGTGCAAACATTCACGGTACTCAATTAAGAAAGCACTGGAGACAGCATAAAGACCTCCTTCTAAGTGTGTTCCTGTTTCCAGTGAAAGACGAATGGAGAAATTCACACACAAAGAAATTCATAAGCACCTGACAAGGCTACAGCTGTAAAACAGAGTATTTACTCGTTTGTTGTTTCAAGAAAGTTTAATAATTTTACAGTCAAGAATGATTATAAAAACATGCAAGTATAATCTATTACCAAGTATTTTACATGAACAGATTTTCCTTTAGAGGTAGCGTGGGGCAACACAGTGTTTGAAGTATTTTCTGTGATTATGACACTCTGAAACAATTTAGTAAATCCCAAACTCCAGACTGGTACATAAAATCCTTTTCACATTACTGCACACTATTATATTGTCTCTGACTCCCTAGAAAATAATATATGGTAGGGCCATTAGATAAAGTGGTTTTACAGACATATCTATATTTAGGTATAAACATGCCAGTAAAATCATTATACCTCTATAATCTTATTTTACTTACCAATAAAATATGACCACCACTGTAGGGGAATGCAGCGTGTACTTACTGCAGAGCAATGTTACACAATCACTTTCAAAATGGGAAGTGAAAGCTAACTTCTCCCATTGAAAATGCAAGAGGAATGTAGGTAGTCAGACAGTAATTATTCCAATTGGAATTTAGCCAGGACCAAAGGTTAGATTGCTTAAAAATATCATGAGAACCTTACTTGACACTGCACTTTTATGTGGATCAGACCTAAGATAAGTATTAATAGAAAATTATTAGGCTGCACAGGCAAAATACAGCTCAGCATTAAGAGATAGTTCTGGATGATATTTCAAAATACAGAAAGTACACAAATAGGTCACTGTGCATTCAACCAGGCTAACTGTAAACAGACTACTACTCCAGCAGTGTACAGCAAAGACAGGCCATATTCAGGTCAGGTAAAGAAACTGAGGCAGAACAAGGACTGGTCACAGGTTTTTGGGGGTAGTTCTGTTGTGTGCTGACACTGGTACCTCCTTCTGCTGCAATCATGCCTTCTAGGTAGCCTTGCACACTAGGAATACCCTCTAGGAAGGGTGCTTGCAGGCTCCCCAAACCCAATCTCCAAGCTCAAGACAGCAAGAGAAAAGGAAGTCATGTAATACTGCAGTTCCAGACAAAAAGCTGTCTTGAAGGCAGCTTTCCTAATTAATAGGAAGACAATGCTTGGGACAGGAGGCTGAACAATGCCCCTAGCCACCATCAAAGGGAACTTCACATGGATACTGGCTCCATATGGGAGAACAAAAAGCCTACCTCCAGCCTCTCCCTCCTGTGCTTCATTGGAGGGACACAAGGAAGTCCCTATCCCAGTGGTTTTTTGAGCTCTGCTCACTGAGAGCTCTGATGCTCTAAGCACTGCTTAGACTTCAAGCCACAAAATCTGGATTCAACAGCTAATTTTGTGTCTGTACCAGCTGCAATGCTAATTCCCAACCCTTCTCTTATGAGTAGCCCAATTCCAGGCCTCACCACTATCACCACCTTCAGTCCCATTACTACCTAAAGACAGATGTCCTGCCAGACCCAGTGAGAGACATCAGCATTACCCTTTGGCATTTGCTCACCTTTGACAGCAACTTAATTCACACTGCCTTCATTTCTCTGACAGTTTGAGCAGTATCAGACAATAAACCCAAAAGAAATCCTTATGTTTCAGGATCAGGTTGGAGGTAGGAAGAAATCCATCTCACCTGTGAAATACTTTAAAAACCTCAGAGGTGCATTGGGCCTAGCATCCAACACACCACCAGAGAACAAGTGCAATAAAAGAAGCTGTAGGGAAGTCAGCATTGCACTAGATGGCTACTGGGCTCTCCCACAAGGATATGTCCAGATCAAAGAACAACACTATTTCTGTATTTACCAATGACAGAAGACTGGTGACATTTTGATCTTCTTGTCTACTACCTGCCTTATGGGCAAACTGAAGGAGCTACAAAAAGACCCATGGGTCAAAAAAAAAAAAAAAAAAAAAAAAAAAGAGGCAGGACTGACTGGAATCTCATCAACTGTTACTCCAAAGAGCTGGGGTTTAAAGCTATAAACCACATCACAATCTACACCTAGGTTTCTCTATCTCTCTGATTTTTGATGACCCAGTTTCAGTTTAGGACATCCTCTCAATCTCATGGTTACTCTGCAATGTAGACATGCTGCATGTTGTGTTCCTCTGAAGAGGCATTCCTCTTCTTCTAGCACTGCTGTAACTATGATCCTACCACACCTTCAGCCCAGGCTATTTGTACATTGACAACTCTTGTGCTGCTGTTTCCTGTATAACTGCTTACCACATAGGTGACATAAGTGCCCATAAATCTTCTCCTGGCTCACAGCCTTGTTGTTCCAGGAATTTTGTCAACAGACACAAAGAAGAGGAGGATGGATCTGGGGCACGATAAATGTGTCTTGAAAGCACCTGCACACTTCAGGTGCTGATAGACAGAATGAATGATGCTGCAGGAAAATCTCCATACATTCAGAGCAGAAAGATGGCAGAGACTAGGGATAATGGAAGTGCCATACACAGCGGTGAATGCAACTATCCAGCACCTGGACCAAAAGGGTTCATTATGGTGACCCTGAGTAAACAGCCCTCCAAGGGCATTTCAGTAGTTTCAGATGAAAACTGATATGGTTTAGTTTATTTTAACTAGCTTTGGACATCACTTATATTCTCATTCTGAGCTACAAATGCTTCTACGACAGTGGCAGAAACATTCCTCCAAGGTCTTTTGGACAGGTCTTCTTTCTATTCTTCACAATCACTCCCTCTCCAATATGTACCTTTGTCCACGCCTGTAACATCCCACAGATCCATTCCTATCTAACATACAAAATGTTTCAAATTTTCCCTTATTTCTCCCAATTCAGCCTTGTTCTTTTGGGGGATGCATCACATACCCCCAGCCAAATCCTTCAAAGCTTTTGGAGCTCCCTCATTACCTCACTGTTAGCTCTCTTTCCGTAGACACTGGGTGGGAAAGAGCACATATGTTTACTTCTAGTCTCTATTTATTTTCTTCAGAGCTGTTCTTTCTTTATTAAACCAGGTACAAACTCCTGCCTGACTTGGGCAGCGTCAGATACATCAGAGGCTAGTTCGCCTCTGTCTATCCAACAGGTATATGCAAGAATAAGGTGAAAAAGTACTTCCCCTTCTCTACCCCATGCAAAGGAGAAGAGCAATTCTCTCCCTGCACTTAAGGCAGTACAAAAAACACTTTGATCATCAATTAGATCCATATCATTCCCAATAGATGAAGAACTATGTCTTATTATTTTAAGCTTGCCCAAGGGTAAGTTCCCAGTGTCCTTCCCACTTCCTCCCACCCACTATTTTACATATCACAGCTGATAGCTTATACAGCCACAGCCTGCAACCTTCTGTTGAGACCAACACCAAATGATTCATAGAAATCAAAAATTAAAATCCTCGGCTTAATAGTCTTGCCCTTCCCCCAGTCACTTCAGGATTACTGTCTACAGCATCTGCTTTAGCACACTACCTGCTCTGAAACAACTCAAACAATAAGATTACCACTGCTAGGAGATGGCTCATATTTTGAAACATATCCCTAAACTCAGCCTAAATTTTCCCTTTGCTCAGCATTCCTGTAACTTTAATAATATCACCTTCATTCAGCCTAAACCATTTCTCCCTCTCAACTCACCATTTCCACCGTGAAAATGCTTGTAGGTGGTTATCTGATCACCCCTTGAGACTTTCCTCTGCTGCAGGAAAAGTTCAGCTGCGTTTATTGCTCCTCATAATTCGAGTCCCCTTGGATCCTCATCAGGATGAGTGAGGGAGAATGAAGGAAATGGCTGGGCAGGGAGCAAAGGAGCGGGTCTGACCTGCTTACCCAGACTGGCACACACGTGCAGAGCTGCAGGACTCAGTGTCACACACACAAAAGCCATTAAGAGAGACAGCAGGTCAGTCTGGCATTGCCCAGTGCCAGCTTCTAAATGCCAGAGCAGAGAGGCTTGGCACAGCCATCCCTCTCTGCAAGCCTGGCTTGCGGAGCCAGGCTAGAGCCACTATTCCCCTGCCAGGATCTCACCCTTCCCCCAGCATCCTGCTTAGAGAAGTTTAGAGGGTTGAGACAGGTCCTCCCTGCCAGAGACTGAAATATCCTCACCACCTGGAGGGTTCAGTTGCCACAGCTGTCACTCCATGCATGTGTATGCTCTGCTTGAAACAAGGGATTTCAAAGCTTACGAGGCATACACCATTTACCACTTGCAACTGTCGTCTGCCCCACCTCAGAACTGAATCTCAGCTCAGAGCGAGACCATCCAAATCAAGGGACATGCTGCTGCATGGGGGGTTTCAGCTGAAATCCACAGGATTTCAGCATGGTTGGAATTCAGCAGCTTTGCCTCCTGAAGTGCAAGACTCAGTTTAAACAGGCAGCAGAATGCTGCGCAGAGCAACGCCAGGTTTGCCTCCCAAATAGAACTGGAGCCCTTTGAAAATCCATTGGACAATCCTTTCCTTCCTTTCTTAATTCTCCACTTCCAGTTTTCATTTCCAAGCAGGAATCGACAGCACGTTAATAACATGAGGATATAAAAGACCACAATTTCCAAAAGCTAGGGATTTAAATACCTCCAATCCATTAATAACCATGAGAAACGCACATTTAACTTCACTTGGATGGTTCGGAAAAGCACATCCTTGGCATTTCTCATTATTTGATGTATTAATTTGAGGTTTTCTATTCAACTTTAATCAACTCTGCATTTTGTGCATTGACAGATTGATACAATAAATTTCAAAATTTAAAAAACAAGGAGAATTTTAATTTGCAATGGTGGAAATAAATGGGAAATTTAATTTTTCCCAGGCTCTCTCATGCACCTCGCTCAGTACCTGCTCATTCCCTGCATCATTTCCTTAAAGGGAAAACACAGAGCAGGTAAACAGAGTCTGCACTGGCTCTCAAAGGCAGCTGTCAAATTCCACACCAAGTGCCAAGATCCCCATTGATTACTCAAAGTCTCACATCAAGAGACAGTGTTAAATTATTTGGACGCCAGATATAAACCATGTAAAAGACAATTCAGAATCTTTTTTTTAAATGTACCATAAGCAGGAAAGAAAATATTTTCTTTTTTAAGCCAAAATTAAGTGATTCCTCCTCCTACAAGTCTGAGAATTCTAGAAAGGGCATCTGAGTCAGAGGGAGACAGCCTCAAACTACACTTGCACTTTGGTCATAGTCATCCTGTTTGCTGCTTATCTTCTCACATATAATGTATGACACAGGATACAGTTTTAAAGCATAAAGCTGCCCATCCCTTAAAAAAGATCCTCATGGGTGCACATTTCAGTTTTGGAACCCATGCAGCAGGACAAGGTAAGAAAAAATATGCACTGGCTCTACTCATGATGGCACTGCTACAGCAAAACTGAAACTGCCCTAAAGCAGAGTGCCAGGGTTCACCAGGCCTGATTAGACTCTTATGAAGGTGTTACAGACAGCAGAAATGGCAGAAAAGGTCACTTGATGCCTGAAGCACCAAGATGTGATGAGGACAAAAGAGCTGCTAAGTGGAGGTAGTGGGGTGGAGAGAGAGATGTATCCTGTGTGCTGGTCCAGGACAAAGCTGCAGTGCTACAGACATGGATGGGCCACATTTCACAGGCCACCAACATCCCTCATGGCCTCTTGTTCTCCACTGTTATGTAGCATTTTGGAAAGTGAGGTTTAGTCACCAAGGGACCCTGTGACAGTGCCAGCCTTGTTTATGAAATAAGACAGGGAATTAATCTGGAAGTGAAAGGGACCGAGATAATGGGTTTAGCATGTGGAAAGAGGCATGACAAGGCCACTGAAGCCAAGAAGAGTCAAAGGCAAGTTCTGGTCAGGCCACTAGAAATTATATAGGAGAACCCAGAAAACCTTGGTTTGAATCTCCTTCTTTGTAATTGCCTGTCTGTTGATCCCTCCCTTCTCCTCACTCTGATCCTTGGTAAAGGACTTTTATGTTCCTGTTATCATTACTTATTGAAAAATAAAACTATATCTACTCAGGAGAAATAATAAGGCAAGACAAATATATGACACCTAAAAGGGTGGAACTGAAGGCATTTGGAACAGTACACTCCCTATCCAGAAGCATCCCAAAAAACACTTATCACTTTAGAAAAGCTTGATCCTTATGATAAACACTAAAGCCAGGATGAGAATGGAGAATTGATAACCGCAAATCAGAAAAATTTGTGATAGTCTCATTTTTCTTCTCCTTTCCCTCTTTCTTCTTCCAACCCAACTCTCTTCCCTTTCCCTAACTTTCTGAGTTCAATGACCAGTAAGGGACCAGCCATCAAGCAGCTGGATACAATATGCTTTCACAGTACATTAGTGCTGTGCACCAGACCATGCTGTGCCTGCAATTGTATGACAGGTCAGGGCCAATTCATCTTTCTGAGACCTTCAATCAGCAGTGTCCAGAGAGCTCTCCCCATTGGAGGGACCCAGCCCAGCAGCCACTGACCTCTCCCTCTGCTCAGCACTCGATCATATTTACGGCGCTGCAGTGAAGGAAAGATACACAAGCAAAGCCATGTCAGGACCACAGCTCATCACTGGCTGCTGATGCTTCAGGGACAAGGATGGGAAGACCCAATCCAGTACAAACAAACCAGATTTGACTCAGCTGAATGCCATTTCTGTGCAATTTTTTTTTCCTGTTTTTTGTTTTCTCCAGCCTCTCAAATTCATTGATGCTGGCTACTTCAGGCATCTTTCCCAGCAGCTCATTCCACTGTTCATTCTTCCTCATGCCAGTGAATGCATGTGAGGAGGTACCAGCCCATGTCAACTCCCAGCCCAGCTCCACCACTGACTTCATCATGGTGCAGTTCATCCCCCTTGGACCACATCTGCTTTACACAAAAGTCACTATAGCTTATGTTTGCAGCAGGAAAAAGAAGCATTAGCAGCGAGGGTAAGAGATAACATAACCAGAACACGACAATTGTCACAATACTGAATACCAGTAAATAAAAATCAATACTATGGACAAAGTGTAGCCCTGGCTTATTAATGCTTTAAGATCAGTATAGTTTTAAAATAGTATAAGAGGGCTTAGTTAAAAAAAAAATCCAGTATTTCAATATTCCTTATCAACTTCCTTCAAGCTACAATGTATGTCCTACTCTACCACCCTTCCCCATCCATCATTTTTCTCCAATCCATTTTTTGTTCTTCATGGCTCCATTTCTCACTTTAAGCACTGTAATATTTTGGGCCATCCTTTTTACCTCTTAGCTCACTTATATTCACACCATTCATTGTCTGAGTTTAAATCTTAAAAGCATGGAGGGAACAAACCACAAGTGAAGTCTTGTTCTAATCCTTCATATCACCATCTAAAACCACTAAGCATTTTTTGAAAGTGCAAATGCCATTGTTTTTTTTCTCATCCTTTGCCTTATTCTCCTCATCAGAAAGATGGAGATGCATCTTCTCTGCTTCATAGAGTTGGAATGTTTAATTATTTATGGTATTTAAAGTACTTTTGACTCTCAAGCAATAGAAGCTACAGGAGCTGAGATTATTATTATTATTGCTTTCCACTGCACTTACCCGAAGGCAGCAATGTCTTCTTGTGAGATGATACCCAACATTACTCACAGGATCCCAAGAGAGTGTACTAAAACCTGTATGTCCAAGATCTTGAGGACAATAAATCCTAGTTTAGCTAGGAGCAGAGAGAAAGGAAATCCTGTAATACCACAAATACTTGGCGACTGCCAAGCTAATTCACGATACTCAATATCGACTTTGCCACATTGACTCAAATTGAAAACACTGCTGATCTGTAGTTTTTGATGAAACATGTTAGCAAGTGCAGATTTGTTAAGCTTATGCTCACAAAAATATCTAAACTCATGATATAATTCACCTAGTGCCAAGCCTTGCTGGCAAGGAAGAGCAAGAGCAATGCAGAGCTTTGGTGAAGGAGGCAGAGCTGCAATGGGCAGCCAGCCCTCAGGGGTGGAGCTGCAGCTCTTCTCAGCACCAGGGTCCATCCTCCAGGCAACTTCCAACCAGCCCTAGGAAACTCCTGTTTCACCAAGAGATCTGTCCTGAGGGTCTGACACAGATCCAGGAGGTCTGGTTCCAGCAGCTCTTGGACAGTGGAAATGTAAAGCCCAGCTCCATTTAAATTCACTTGCAGAAACTCAAAAAGGAGATCACCTAGGCATGGGTCTCCAAAATGGAGAACCTGGATTTAATTTATCTGGGGGAAGGTGGGCAGACCTGAATCAGCAGGCTTTACAGTATGGACAAAAAATCTTGGGAGCTCTAGTTCATTCCCAAACAAAATCCAGGAGCCTGCAGACCCCAAGAGTCCTGTCTGGGGCTTCAGTGTCAGAGGTGCCAGAAATTTGGGATTCATGGAGAAGTCCTCACATGTAATTTTGAGGCCCCATGCCGTTAGACCAGACCATGAGTTACAGCAGCCCACAGCTAGAAGCCCTGGAAGCCAGGGGAAGAAATACAGCTGTGACAAGTTCACCACAGTTAATTAGTGACTCTTACAGGTACCTCTGAAATTGCAGTGCCCCAATATTTGCAGGGAAAGGAAGGGAATCTTAACATTAAGTTTGACCTAAAAAAGTTTCAGCCTCTGAAGGTATCCCCCTGCCTGGAAAAGCTTCTTGCACCCTGCAGGCTTGTGATTCTGTCAGACTTCACAAACTGCACTGCACTGTGCCTGAGCACCAAGTGACACCTGGGGGGAACAAAAAAGGGTTTGAGGGGTTCTGGAAGTCATGGGGCAGCTGTTGTCATTGGCAAATTTACAGAGAGAAATTTACAGGAAAATTGCTCTGCTTTGGGGGATTTTTCTGTTGAGCAGGGACAAATGGTGATGGCTGGAGTAGTCCTGGAGTCAAGAGAAGAGATGCCCACCCTGACTCAGTTTCTTCTTTCAGTTTCCACTGTTTCTTGGGTTACACTGCCATAGAGCAATGTTGAAAGACTTGTGCATTCCCACTGCAGAATTAATTATAAGGTTAAATAAGGGTGTGTATGTATTTTTACAGGCACACACACACACGGTATATATTTGTTTATATATAAACATAAAGTGTTTGTTATCATTGTTTATTTTTATCTAAATTTAGAGGGTATATATGCACTCCATCTCATCTTGAACCAGGAGACAGGTCTGCATTTCTTCAAAGGTGGAAAATAGGTGAGAGAAGCAGCTCTTTACCCTTTTCCTGTCAGACCTGAAACGGCTCCAGCTCCCAAACACACTAAATCCATGTATTCCTGAAAAGGGGAAAATTCAAAAACCATCCTGGGACAGAAAAAGAAAAGGTGGAGACAACATTCAAGTCGCATCCCTATTACATCTAGGATGGCCCTTGAAGGAAATCAGCTCCTAAGTCAAAAAACCCAAATGTTATTGCTACACCAGAGGCCAGCACCCAGCACAAAGCAGCTGTTCTCCCTTCCAAGAGTGGTTTCTGGGCTGGAAGAGGAGACACCGCTCAGACAGTGGGTGGAGGTTCAGTGGCTCTATTGTCAGGGCTATCTTAACACTGCCCATCTTGAACTGCTGCAATAGCACTGAGGTGTCAGTCCTGCCTTCTGAAGGATTTTTATACAACCCTGAGGTTATAATAGCAAATAACCACCATGTTAAAGCAGTCAGTTGAAATTGTCTTTACCTCGGTCTTACCCTTGTTTGTATACAGCAGTACCAATATTGACATCCTGAATAGCCAAAGATTATATGCTGCAAATATTACCCATCCCCAAAATGATGTAGATAAAGCAAACCCAGTTGTCTATGTGAACTGCCTCTCCAAGTGCCTTGAGCACACCAATCATCCCCCTCTAAGCTCCTGGGGCTATGCTCACTTTGGGGTTTTCATGTTTCTTCTACTCAACATGGCTTTGATTCTTCTCCAGGCCAGGTCAAGGCCACAATGAAGGGAACTTCAGCCCCATGGGGTCCCCAGTTTCAAATAAAAAAAATATCAGCCCTTAGACACTATCCTTGCTTCCTGCAAAACCCCTCTGACACAGCCCTGCTTTAGTGTCCTGTTCAGGATGACAATGTGGCAGGACCTTGATTCCAAGCCAGGAGGCATTTCTGCACGCAGCCATGTCAATTGTTATATTTATGAAGATGCCAAAGTATATTAAAATTCTCAGAGGCCTTTGCACTATTCATTTCCACTACCACTGTGCCAGAGGGGTGTAAATCCCCTTTGATCTGATGTGGCAGCATCTTAAACCTGCTTTGCACAGGTGTTAGCACCTTTGTGAGGCACTGTGTGCCACAGGAGGGGGTTCATGATCCACATCCAGAGCATACACCCAGAGAGAAGCCTCTTGCCATGCTCCTAGTGGCATTTGTCTCAGGGGAGAAAGGGAAAAGCTGGAACAAATAAGACACTTATGCATTATCAACTGACTACACTGTTGGTGTTCTGGGATCCCCCTTCCTCTTGTTTATCTTCGGAGCCTGCACAGCTTCAGGGACTCTCCACCTCCCTGACCACATTCCAAGCACAGCCCTGTCATCACTTCATCCAGAGTCCCAGGGTACTTCAGCAGGACAAAAAACAATACCCATTTATCATTCCTTCTTTCCTAAATAAAGAAATCAGAGGACTCAACAAACCTGGAGCAGAGGTGAGTTGGTGGGCAAGCTGTGCAGCCCTTCCAGGTGATTCATCCACCCAGGCTGGCCTGGCAGGCAGCTAAGGAGCCATCCTCTCCAGATCCATCTGCCTTCCAGCTTCCCCCCACTGCTATAATTTTTATTTATATATAAAATATAATTGCCTAAAATCATATATTTAAAGAGGAAAAAAAAAAAGAAAGAAAAATCACCACCTCATACCCAAAATATCAGATACCCAGACACTGGGGAAAGAAAACGCACTCAGGCAGTGCATCAACTCCCTAAGGGAGGTACTCAGGTTTGAGTTACTGCCAAGATGACATCTGTAGGGAAATAAGCCACCAGATGCAGGGAATGGACTGCAGGGGCCCAGAGCAATGGGAAGGGGAGGGAGGAAAAAAAAAAAAAAAGAGCAAGCAAGGCAGAGAAATAAACCAAGAAATTAAGCAGTCTAGTTTGTTCATCACTAGCTATTCTGCTTTACAAAATTTACAGGCGTTTTCCACTCCCTATCTCTGCTGAAGCAATTTCCCAAATGTCCCAGTACCTGCTTCAAACCATCTGGCTTGCCATACCCCAGCCCAGCAGATTCTCAGCCAGAAAGGTTTCACTGCCCATTAGATCAAAGAAGAGACATCTTCTCTAGGTATTGGGATCTATGGGTTCCCTCACTTCTTCCCTCTACCTAGAGGGTCACCAGTCCCCTCAGAAATAAAAATAACTTCATACACATTCCAGCTTTCAAAGCAAGGCATCTTCCCAAGCATCTCTTTGGCAACATCAATCCTGTCTCCCTCACCCCTTCAAGCCCACTGGTGAGAAGAGGGGGTATGTCCCACACCAGCAGAAATGGGAAAAGAAGAAGTTGATGTTTCACCAAAAGGCTTCGGACTTGTCACAGCAGGGAGAGAAACACACTTGAAAAACCTGGCCCTGGCACTAACCATCATCTCCTGGACTGGTAGTGCAGGGCAGCTGGAGCTGCTGGGGCTGAATACCAGATGTGAGATGACAGGAATGCAGAGCAGCAGTCACACAGGGCAAACATGGAGGCAGTAAGAACCACAGGCTCCCTCTGGGACTGCAATGACATGTTCAGCAGACAACACATTTAGAGCAAGAGCAGTGGAAAAGATGCACGTACCAAAGAGTCAAGGGAGCAGGGTAATGAAGAGTCAAACCATCTGACCACAGCTTACAATGAACAGCATCAAAGCAAGACAAGCAATGTGTGAAAGAAGGGCAAGGTCTAGGGAAGGTTCTGCAGCATAAAACATGCAGGGCACCGGCTTCCCTACAGAGCTCACCTGCCCAGAAGACTTTACCCTCCCTAATCCAGCAACAGCCCAGAACAACCACTAGTAGCAGTTCTAATCCTTGTTTCACAGAGCCCCTCTAAAGGTCCTTAGACATGCCTGAAAACTCAGATGACCACCAGACAACTGTACTTTGCACATGTGAAATCTTTGTACTTGTGAAACCTGTACCTGTTGTCCAGCACCTGAAGGAAGCAAAGGAAGGTCCTTGTCTTTTCCCTACTATTTGCTGTGTTCCAGGAGACAGCCTTCTGCTATTACAAAAAATATCATCTGATGCTGAAACCTCACCTAGGGATACCCCTTTCTTTTTTTTTTATAACCTTCACTGGATTTTCGGTTTTGATGGGCCTCACGCCAGCACCAGGGTGTCAGCCAGATGTCAGCACAGCTGAAACAGAAGCTGCTGCAAGTAGACAACTGGTGGGACAAGGGGATCCCATGGGGATGGATGTGACCACACTTTCAGTTGCATGACTGAGCCCATGTACTCTTTTCCTACAAAAGTTTCAACCAGAAGGGGAGTAAAAGGAAAGTCACAGAGCAACCAGCAGATGTGCTAAGAGTAAATCAGATAGAGCTGCATCATAGAGAGAGGGATGACAGAGATGCTTTGCCTTTTCTTGTCTTCAGGTGCTTACTACTCCCCAAAAAGCCCATCAGCCTGTGCCCTTCCTCTAGCAATGCACACTTTTCCAAGGAGGTGGCCAGGGACAGTTAGGTGCAGGCAGTCCTTCCACTCCATCACAGGCTGACATCCATGCCAGGTGCAATGCACGCAACCACACACCCATGAACAGTGATCAGAAAAAGTGGATAAAAGCTAAGGGAAAGGAAATAGCAGAGCAGAGAAAGGGAGAACAAGAAGAAAAGTAAGAAGTGAGAGGGACAGTGATAAAAAGAGATAATAATGGGAGAGAAAGTGAAGAGGGAGTTACTTTGCAAGTGGTAGCTAAAAATCTCCCAACGTTTACAGCAAATGATGCATGAAATACACTGTCAGAAATGTGATGCCCAGAAACTATTGCTGCTAAATATTTAATCTGATTGGCAGGGAGCCGTTAAAAACCTCAGTCTGGATCTCAAGCTTCTACAGAGCAACAGGTAAAGTAAATACTTCAACATGTAGTGATTCGCCGTGGGTGTCACCAATCCTTCCAACCTGCAGCACTTGGCAGGGAAAAATGTTGTCAATGGATATTAGCAACATTAGAAACAGGCTAGAGGAAAGGTGCTGTTTATGGACTTTGGCTCCCACTGCAACCTAGAGAAAAGGGGAAGGTGGATATGCCAATTGTCTTCTTCAGAAATTAGAACACACATGCTGCTGCGAAGATGTCACACAATGCAGTTCACGTCCCTCACGCACTAGAAAGTCATGCAGGAGCATGGTACATCAGTGCTGCAGGTCTACTGCCTCACACTTCCCTGCATGTAATCCCTGAAGCCAATCTGCAGGCAGACCAAAGGCTGCCTCCAGCAATCAGCTCCCACCGTCTGTCGAGCATGAAGCAGGTCAGGACGTCCTGCACACGTGTGTCCTAATGCCACCACCAAGGAGGCAGCAGGGCAGCTGGGGTGCAGGCAGGCACACAGCCCTTTGGGTAGGAAGCCTGATTAGCTGCTGCTGCAGCATGCAGAGGGGACACAGGGCAGCCACCTGCTAACAGGGGCTTGCACACTGCACACCCAGTGCAGGGTCCCACTTTGCTGACTCTACCCATAAAGCTTTCAGAGGCACTGCTGTCCATGTCACCTCTGGTGTCCCTGAGCCAGCAGCTGAGCTGGGTCTGTGCTCCCAAACAGTGGCTTCTTGGAGCCTTGCAAAGGAGGAGGATTGTGTTTAGACAAAGCTTTTGCAGTTTAAAAGTACAACTCTGTTCTGATTTAGAGTCAAACCTGGCCACTCAGAGATAGTCTGGGAAAAGAAACAGACTTTCTTTTCAATCATTTTGTATTGTTCAAATCCACTCATTTCCAGAATGAAGCCATTTAGAGGGTTGTTTATTTAGGTATAACGTAACATTTTAGATTTTCCAAAACTAACAAAGGTAAAAATATTCTGCTCTGCTATAGTGAATTTCAGACCAAGTTCCTCACCACCATCCAGTACTCCAGCAACAGGAGTACAGCTCTTCCTAAGAATTCTGCAGGTCCAGGGCATGTGGTTGACTCAGTGCTGACTGGCACTGACAACTTACAAACTGCATGAGCCATGTAGCTACCTTCCAAAAAAAGCATACATAGATATAAGTAAATACATAAGAAGCGGAAAGCCATGACAGAAATCTAGGGGAAAACCAATATGCTCCATACTTGTTCAAGAGGACAAGGGATTTTACTGTATCCAAAACCCCATTTCACATAAAACATCTGCAAATCTAACACTGGCTGCAGAGCATTGGAAGTATGGGATGAGGGCTCCACAGATAAGACAGCACTGAGATCTTCTCTAGGCACAGATCTTGCAGATCTTCTGATAGATTCATAAATCTCCCATCATATTCCCCTTTCTGTATTTCTGGCTGCTTTGCTGTCCCTGTTGCAGCTGTTCAAGGAGCTGACTTCATCAGAATATGCTTTGTGAAGTGCTTTTCTGCTCTGTATGGTGCTTTTGCTTGCTTGCTTGCTTTCAGTAAGTGCCAAATCACTGAAGAATGCCAAGGCTAGAGCTCTGAAAGTTAAGACCAAGGAAAGAGTAAGTATGATTTTGTGGCATCATCAGCTGAAAAGTGACACCTCACAAGCACAAAGGGAAGTGTGACTTTTGAGTACAGCTGTACAGTGTTCATCAGCCCAGCTCACAGCAGCACAAGTAGGCTCAGTGATTTGCTCATGGGCTCTGACAAATCCTGCTACTGCTCAAGACTTGTCCAATCCCAGCTTGCTAGGCTTGTGAGAAGGTACCGTGGGCAGCTGGCAAGGCAGAAGGAGACCTGTGCCTGTGTTTCAGCTACTCCAGCTGACAGCCTGACTTTCTATCCTCAACCACCAATGAAAGTGGGCTTGCCAGACCACTGACCTACTGCAGGAAAAACCTGCTGGGGCAAGGAAGCAAAATGACTTTACTGACCACAGCTCTTGATTAACTAAATAAGAGCCAATTCATGGAACAGTGAGATAGGAGGACCCTGATGCTATGCCTCCTATCTTTACCACAAATTGAGTCTTCCCTGTAGCCCAGGACAGCACAGCCCCAGACTTGCACACAGTGCTTCAGCCTTTGCCTTAAAAAGTGCCCTTACGAATTTGCAGCAAGAACCCATTTCTCTGATGCTGGGCTCCTGTCACTCTTTGAAATTCCTCTTAAAATTGTCCAGGAACTAGCTGTGACACCAGAACACAGTCACTGTCCTACAGTGAACTATGCTGAAGCACTTATTTTACAAATGGCCCTGCAAACAGGTATCACAAAAGAATATGTTTAGGATGCTCTTCACATCACAATCACACAGCAATTCACCCATAGAGGCTGGAGCCACCAGCTGAGATACTGCACCAGCTAATGGCTCTGTTTCTTATCATCACCTCTTCCTTTCACTTGGAAATGCACTCAGTCTTAAAAGCAGATCAGCAAATTAACATTTCCAGGTAAAAAATACATCCATGTATGAAATAGCCAAGTATGTGAAAATGGGCTTTATATGAAAAACGTGCAGATTTTTTAAGCACAACTGGATGAGAAATACTGTGATAAGAGTTCTTGCTTCAAATTTTCCCATGCCTGTCAAAAAGAGGAGATATAGAACGGCACACTTTTTAAAAACTAATTAGGCTATTTTATTCCTAAAAAGAAAACTAAAAAAAAAAAAAAACAGAAAAAAAATTCAAACCAAAGGGGCAAAAAAACCCAGCTAATCAACACTTTGTTGGAACTAACCCCTCACTGCATTTTTTGTAAGAAGAGTAAATTTCCTCCACAGACCTTCCATTGCAAAAGACAGCATTCAAACAGATCTATAATCAAAGAAAACATAAACAGAAATATTAATAAACATGTTGATACACATAATATGAATAAAAAACCTGCAAGAAAAGGCACCACAGCTCTGTCTTGTTCAGAAGCTCAGGAAGATTTTAGAGGCTCCAAAATCACATGAAAATTTACTGAATCAAGATCAGTTTCCCAATGCCTGTGTGTGTGATAAGCAAGTGTCTCATGTCACCCCTGGCCACCTACATTCATAACAATTCCCCCACTCCTCTTGGCCTCCTTGTCACCCAACACTCAGGCCTCTTCTTCATACAGGTCCTGGTTTTCCCAGTTTCAGCCAAGGGCCCACTTTCTTCACTATTCCCTTAGTGACTAAAGGGAATAATTGGCCCCTGCCCTCTCTTTATAGCAGTCCTTTACAGAATTGCTGTTTGGTTTCCACCCACAGTTATCTTTCCTCTAGACTGAACATGTTTGGCTCTCTCAGCATTTCTTACAGGTGTCATCTGCCCCATCCCTGTGCTTGCTCCCACTCCGCCCTGCAAACTATCTTTTTGGAAACACTGCACCCTGACATGGATGCAACACTACACATTCACAGACAAAAGGACAGGGGAGAAATTATCTAAGGGTCCTGCAAATCAGAGGGGCAGGACTTCTGTGGGAACAACACACCCTTTTCCTCCTCCCCAGGAGAATTCTGGACACTACTTGTAGCAAAGCTCCAAGAGTCACTTCTCTGGAAACAGTACTTTAGCCTCTGCCAAATTTCACAGCAGGAACTGTGCTGTCTATTCAGCGCTTCCTTTTGTTCATTTGCTGCTATTGTTTGGCTACAGCTACTTCTCAGTCTCTGGTTCTGCTCCTACACAGCTCTGGTAGCAGTGCAGAGCAGGCACCTGACCAACAACCACTCCAACAGCACTAAACAATCCCTCCTTCGAGTTCTCTCTCCTCTCTGTTTACATTCTTAAGCACACACTTTAAGGCAGTCATCACATCTCTCTCTTAATTGTCATTTGGCCAAGCTAAATGTAATTAGTTACTTTAATCTTCCCTCTTAGATCAATCCCTCCAGCATCTTAATCATTTTTGTTGCTCCACTGAATTTGTTCTGATTTGCTGCCATCTTTGGGGCACAAAGTTCTCCAGAAATTAGACTAGGTACACTCAGATGAGGCTCCTGAAGGAAACATGACTAGAAACACGCAGGAAACATTTCCTTGCTTCAAGACACAACAGTTCTGTTTATGCAATCCAGAAATCACATCAGCCTCTTTGCTGCCGCATTGTACTGTGAGTGCACATCTCATTTGCTAACCGGTATAACCCCAGTATCATTTCTAGCATTACTGCTTTCCAGGGGTATACCTCTCATCTCTGCTTTCTTTCCAAGCACAGTCTGATTTTAACTCCTACTATTCAATTTACTATCCACTCTGTTAATCCCCAAATCCTATTCTGAGGTATGACTGCTTAGCTTGCTATGTATCTCAAATCTCTTTGATTTCCAGTGGAAATACTCTCACAAAGCAAAGGCATGGGGTTTGTCATCAGAGTAAAGTCAAGACATATCCCTAAATTCACAAGACAATATGGATTGTTCACAGACATGTCCCCATCATCTGTCCCTCACCAAAAACTACCAAAAGGTTTTCAAGGGCTTCAGTTTGCTTTGGTGGTGACCAATGCTTGTCTGTGGGCTGCTGTGTGACAGCCTTGCTGCTCTCAGAAAAAGCAGTGGGCCCTGGAGACCCAGGCAAGGCCCCGTGACAACAGCTGGGAGCACTGAGCAGGTGCTGCTTAAGCATCACTCCCAAGGTACATTTCTGTACACTGTCTTGCCCTGAGCACATGCCCAAAGTGGGCACAGCACCTTCCCAATAGTCTGAACATCAGCTTCCTCCAAATAGTGGTGCCTAAGCCTTCTCTCCTCCTTCATTCCAAAGAGGGGGGAGGTGGGAGGCTACTTCAAAGCCTTTCTGTGAGACATCTCATCTGTGCAAAGCACACCAGATGCTGCTCAAGCAGCAAGTAGTCATAGAAGCAGGACCTGGGTGCAAAGAGTATTTTTTAAGGATTTAAAAGGAAAAAAACCCTTTCTCTCCTCCAAAACTTTTCCTTCTGAAATCTCCTTCAAAACTCTTCCCCTGCCCCTCCAGCTCCCAGAGCCTCCAACAGCTCCCAAAGTAGTTCAAAGGCACTGAGACACTGGCTTTGCCTCCCCAGCCCCAGCCCACACTGACCACCTGCAGGACTGCCCCAGCCCAAAAGCTGTGCCGTATAGAATGAAGTGCAGTTGGGCTTGTCTAGACTGTAGGAGGAGAAAAGAAGATGGAAGAACAGGGAAAGGTGTGGGTGGGTGAGGAGCCTGCCCTGGGCAGCACAGATTCACTGCCTCCATGGCTGCTCAGCTCCATGGAGGAGAGGCTGCTGAGCCCTGTCCAGCTTCTGATAGCCACAAGGCAGCTATGGCTCAGCAGTGTCTAAATGAAGTGGGGGTGTCCTTAACACAATACCTCTGACTGGGCCTGCTGCCCTTCTGCTCTGGGACCCAGATGAAGGGGGCACATCTACCACACAAGAGTAGCATCAGCTTCCCTCTTCAAAGAAAAGAAGTCCAAAATAAAGCAACGGCTACTCCCTCCCACCCTCTCCCATGAGTATGTACTGCCAGTGTGGGTGGGTAAACGTGTCAGCTCTCTCAGTCCTTCATAGTCCAGGTTTTAGCAGGACCAGAATGCAATTTACAGCCAGTGAAAGTCCAACAAAGTGTATAAATCTGTCTTCTGGCCACAGCCTATTCTCATAATCCCTGTTAGCTCACATCCCCCTCATCAGCATCAAGAGAAGGTTTTCTGATTAACTTTCCAGACTCAGAAAGGACAAAGGAAGCTAAGCACAACTCAAGTCACTAGAAAAGCCGCAACATGTGTGAATTGGCTGGGTTCATGACAGTTGTTAGCACCATAACAAAGATCTTTATTACAGAATCCATCTCAGCAGAGAGAGAAAACAAAGTGGGTTGCATAAAAATACAAAACTGTGTCTGTCCTTTGTATGTTCAGAAAACATGAGATGGCACAGATGCACACATACACCTTCCCCACACTTTGCACTTACTTGAAGCCCAAGGGTCCTCCTGCAGGAGACCAGTGTGCTTCTAGTTGAAAAGAAAGACCAGACCTAGGCATGTATCTAAAGCAGAGGAGCCCCATCCAAATATCTCCAGGCACAGACCAAGGAGAGCTGCTTTCTGCCAAATGCTGATCAGCATGTACTAGACCAGCTCAACCAGGATGGAGGTGGTCAGCTTGGCTTCACCGAACTGGGAGCTGACTATGGCCAAGAGAAAGCTTAGTGTGGCTTTTACCTTCCCAGTCTAGCACACAACAAGCTGATTCCCAATTACACCTTCTCCAAGCCCTTCAGTTTTGCACTGAGGAGCTCCATCCATCCATACAGCACACCACAAGTTCTGCTCAAGGTTCTACAGCTGCTGCCCAGTATGTTCTTCTGTTTACTGGTATGAATGTTTCATGTCTCATTGCCAGTTATGAGAGGCACAGCTTAACATCCTCCTCCTGAGTGAAGCTTACCTTCTCTTTACATTGCTATTCTAATATTCCATGCAACATATAATCTCCAGATGATTTTATCCAAGTTCTGTATTTCTTTGGCTGGTGTAATAAATGTGGCATTTCAGTAAAGCCAAGATTCAATCTGAGTCTTTTGCATACAAACTCTTTAAACCCCAAGGCTTCAACTAAGTAACACACATAGGTTTGTCCTATGCAGGAGGAGCATTGGACCAAACATTTTTGCCACTAATTATTTAGACATCCTATAAGGAAATCAGAAATTTAAAAGGAAATTTAAGTTTTTCATGTTTTTTTCCCCATTCCCTCTGGATCTCTGACTGTAAAATCAAGTTCTAGGATTTTTCCATCAATTTTTGTCCTGCAGCTTTAAAACCATTTTATATCACTCGTTCAAAGTAGTTCAGATTATGAGAAAACACAATTAATTTGCCTTAAAAGTCTCAAATTTTGATCAGATGGAAATTTCAACTATGCCAAATACAGTCATTTTAAGCAGTTCTACCAGAGAGCATTGATTTTTCTCCCCCAGGCACAGTCCATGAGGATTTGGGGGAGCAAACCTGATACAACTTAATCTGATCCCAAAACTAAATGTCAGCTAGATTCTATATCCACACCTGTTTCATACTGCAGGAAAAGCAATACATTACACAATTAAGAAAACACTTGAAAACTCACATGGAAAAGAAGTGTTTAAGAATCTGTTGGATCCTTATAATCATGTTATTTAACATTTGAGAAAAAAAGAAATCATCAGACACAAGGAAAAAAACAGCACCTTTTGTATTAACATGAAGCATTAATGCAGCATTCATTGCAGGCACTGAAAGAGCAGCCTAGACAGTACCTAAATAGCTCTTTATGATGTTCCTCCAGTGACAAAAGTGAACAAGTTTATAAACAAAAATACTTCAAAATTAAGCTGATTCAAATAAATATTGGAAGCCCTCGTGTCTTGTACCACAGAACAGATATCCAAAGTGAATCCAGTCTGATGCTGAATCCACAACCAATGCCAAGATTGCCCATTTTGAAGGGACAGTGGAGCCAGGCTCTGGGCTGCAGCTGCACCCTTGTACAGGCACACATTGAAACAGTTGCTGAACTGCACTATCACAGAAGACTGTCACTTTAGAGGACACACAAATTTCTGTATTACCCTGTGCACTTAAAAGCACACAGACTATCAGGGCAAACCTTCTCTCTAATTTTCTGTTTTGTTTGATTTTTATGCTTCATCACTGCTTCATGCAAGCAGTATTTTCTTAGGAAAGATGTGCCTTGATGAAGATGGGCAATGCTTCTAAATGCATGCAGGAAAAAATGTATGAAGACACATTATAAAACGTCATTCTTAAACTAGCTCCCTCCTGGGGACACAGTGGTGTTACAAGCAGCAAGCCCTGGCCCATGTCTCCTTAGCCTGTAACATCCAGAGAAACAGATCTCTATGGGGTGCCACTGACCATCCCTATATCTGGTCATGTCAACAGACCTCATGCACCAGCTTGCCACTGTCTGGTGTGAAAGCAAGGTCTGAGAAATCCATAAATTGTGGCTCAGTTCACCTAAAGGGACATTGGTGTTACTTGCAAATTCAAATCATGTTTGAGAACCGTTTACATTGGGCACAGACTAAGGAATTCTCCAGGCCTTAGAGTTCAAAAAGAGATGGACTATCAGGTACGCAGTCTTCTTACAGAGGACAAGACACAAGACAGAGAAACAGGCATTAGGAGATTTTGGATTCCTCGTGGAACATGATTGTTTTCCAAACTGGGTGGTGAAAGAGTAATAATTTAATACACCTCTTGTCTCTTCTAGCTCCCAACCCAGTACATCCTTAAAATGCATACACGCAGAACAAAGAGATAATTAAAAGCTTTCAGAAAGCTCATCTATGTAGGCTACCTTTGACCTTAGTCAATAAGGATTAGCTTTTTGAGAGGGCAAGCTGGAGCACATCCATGGGGCTCCTGCTCTACACTGCCCTTCAAAGAAAAAAAGCCCTTCAAAAGTGGTCTTTCTCCACTGACTCCCTGGAGTTCTTCTGGAAACAAGTCTCCCACAGCCAGTGTTCACTTCTGGAAAAACTCGCCTTTCCATATAAAAGTCAAACATCTCACCAAGCTTATAAAAGCAAATGTATAACAAACGATGAGAGAGGATATACTGAGGGATATGAACTGCAGGAATGAAAATCCCAAGTGATTTTAAAGATCTGGAGACAATTGTAAAGAGTTACCTGCACATTATAGGAAACTATAAAAATTTTCATTGGAGCAGTAACTCTGCTTTTCTGTCACAGAGTCCATAGTTCTCATCTCTCATCCTTAGTTTAGGAGAACTTGCCTGAGGATCTGGTCTTTGTTTCCTGGGAATTCACCTCCTCCTGTCACTTTATTCCCCACCTGGAATCAGCACTGGAGCTCAATGCTAAATGAAACATTTTGTTTTCATGTCACCGGGAAAAAACAAACGCATCCAAAGAAGAACAAGAACAAACCTGCACTGACTAATTTGGAGGAAGAATTAGCTCCCATGTCTCCCATGTCTCAGAGGACTCCACTGCCTCTGGGCTACAGAGCCTGTGCCTCCATTTCTTTCAGGTTGAAATAAATTCTCTTTTTATAAGTAATTACTTTGTATTGGGCCAAAGAAACAAACTACCTCCACAGCCCAGTCGTTAGAGCACTCCCTCTCCAGCACAATGAATAGGCATTTATATAAAGTAGAACAGTTCCAACTGGAAAAGTTCCAACTGAGAAAGCATTACTGCAGAGGACCCAGTAGTCTGAGCCCTCATCTTGGCTAGGACAACCTCAGGGACAAGTCCCCACTTCGAAGTATGCAGAATAAGGATGCGTCACACAAAACCCTGTTAGTTTTCTGCCCACCAGGCTGCTGGCTATTCTTTTCTCTGCTTTTTCATGAAAACACATCAAACACTCTAATTAAGCTCAGCGCACAAGTAGCAAAACCTCTGAAATTACTTTTTTTTTTTTTTTGCGGTTGGGCAGTTAACCCATTTCCAAACCTCTTCTGTCAAAAACATTAATCATCTTCTCTAATGTCAAAAGCTGAAATCAGGAATCAATCTGCCCTAACAAAAAAAACCATAGAAGACTATCAAGGCAAGGCATGTCGTTAAACAGCCCTCATCTATGCATCTCCTGGTTTCTGAAAGTTATTATGCCCTCCAGTAAGAAAAAGGCCATTATGCAGAAAGGGTTGTTCATGTATGATACCCTCTGTGACAGCCAGCTGCTGCTTCAGACAGCACCAAGGTACAGGCATTCAGATCCTGCAAAGTTCTCTGAGTCCAGAAGTTCAGAGAGCCTTGGTGCCCCATTACTCTACATAGAAATGTTGCAAATTAAAAATGGTTAACGCATGATCCTTGGCTCTCTCTCTGAATCCTTGGTTTGAAAGTTCACAAACTTCCAAACCAGGGATTCAAAGTGCTTTCTGCAAGAGGCACTGTATCTTTCAAGGCAGCCATCCCACAGCTATCCTCTTTCTAAACTACTTAATTTTTAGGATACTGGTGCCCCATTACTTATGAAATTATTGCAATGTTTTTCCTGAGAGTCTATACTTTCATGGCATTTACTTTCAGACTGAGTCTTAAAAGCTTCCTTCCAGAAAGACAGTACCGCAGACCACATCCACGCTGATTTTTATACTTTGACTTCCAACACTTCAGGACACTATCTATATAATTTCAATTATATATGATAGTCACCTTTTCAGTAATAAATTAGAGGGTAATTTCAAGCTGCACCAAAAACGTGGCAAGCTGAAAGGGAGAGACTACGAGAACAGCTTATGTCATTCTGTCGCTTTCATTAGACTCTCCCTTGGGGATTGTCAGCCTCTGATGTTTCAGCTTGCCTCTGCCGAAACACACGTCTGACAGGAGGGAATCTCCCCTGAGATACTTAGGCCACTGACTACAGCAGCCAGCAATAATAGAGAATTATAGAGGAGGAGAGAGAGAGGGGTGCAGGGACATGCAGATCCTTCCCATGTGCTTTCCATACAAGCGTATGCCTACGTGCAAGTAGCCGCCAGTTAGTGCGTTCTAGTGCATTTCCTCTGCCACAATGCACTTCAAATGCATTTCTAAGCAAAGCCTTGTTACAGAAATTCCCCAGCAATCCAGCTGTGTACAATTAAACAACATCCTGCTTTACCTGGCACAAAGAGCCAGCAGCAAATTTACAGCAGCAACCCTTCCTCCATCCTCCTCCTGAAAGCAGGTGGCAGCACCCTGACACCTTTACATGCAGCAGTGGAGCCATTCTTCCCACTGCACAGGCTTCAGAACCACTGCTGTGAAGAGTTGGGATTGCCCTTGGCTTTAGGATCCTAGCAGTTCTTCTGCCATTCATTTCCAGGTGGTGTTGACTTAGGACCTTCACCTTTCTCATTCCAAAGAGCCACTGTGTATCTCCAGTACTCGTTTCCAGCTGTGAGTAGAAGTGTCATGTGACACAGGGAAACCACAGTCCTTTGTTATGACAGACTTCAATCTCTGAACTACTCATGCCCCACTGTATCCTGTTCATGGCCCACAGCCAGAGGTAACAACATGGGACCGCTGCAATCTTAAGCTATCCATGAGGCTATTATGCCTATCACCTGAAAACAATTTTCTGTTCATTAGGCAATCAGCTGTGATGTAGGACATGGCATTTGCACTAGTAAATTATCATCAGCTTGGTGACACCAGATTTTATCTGCCTCAGCTGGCTTCAAGTAGCCATCTCATCTCCTAGTCCGTTTTGAAGTAGTGAATTTAGTAGTTTTACATTTGTTTCATTTTGAAAAATCTTCTAAATTCTTCAGAGGTCATACATGCAAGAAACTACATCCATGTGAGAGAGTTGTATATATTATCTCCCAAAAGAGCATGGCAACCTTAACTAAGAGATTAGGTGAAGAAGCTAAATAAAAAAGTGAAATCCAAGTATAATAAGAGAGTGTATTGTGTCATTTCCTCCATTTGGGTCAGTGTGTCCTGGACACCTGTATAGAAAATTCCCGATTCCCAGAAAAAAACACCAGAGGTCAGGATTACATGCTTGTCACTCTTTTTTAAAATAGTGTAAACCACCAGCAGGGCTGCACCACAGTCGCCATTTCTGCTGGTGCACAGGAGGATTTACACTGGTACAGGCCTTAGGCCGCACAGCACATTCCCGATGCTGGCCAAACTCACAAGTCCAAAACAGCCCTTTCAGCCATCTCAGCCTCTGGCAGGGAAATCTCTACTGACCCGAGGTGGGAAGATCCCTCACAGAACTTCACTGCCAGAGCTGTTTATCCAAACCCCAAGCAGGCACAGAAAGCTCCTCCAACTCAGAGCACAAAGAGATGTGACTGTGAAGGCTGGCTAGTGGAGCAATGATCCTCAGAAACCACAATGCTCATGGCTGCCCATATCCCACTTTATCTTCTGGAAGCAGCAAAGAGGAGTAAAAAGAAGGTGTTTTTAAACTGTATCTCATCTTGCAAGACAAAAGAATGACATCATGAAATAGCAAGGTGTGAATTTTCACATCTCTCAGTGTGTGACCGTCAACCTTCTGTCCCCCTGCAGTATCAGGTTTTGGCACAGCAGCTATTCAGATGCTGTGATAGTGCAAAGCCTTGAAAGTAGTGGCTACAGACAGGTAAGGATTCTGAATGAAAGAGACATGGTCTCAATCTAAACAGCCCAACTTATCCCAGGATTCCATAACTGTGCCTGCAAATACTAAAGCATCGTTCACACAAGACATGTTTGTAAGCCTCTTCTGCCTGATTTCTATACTGCAGCTCTTGCCAGTCCCCTGGACAGTATGAGCTGTCACAACCTACCAGAGGTTTTGTAAAGCAGGCATCTTTGGGGAGCTCCTGATACACACAAGCTGTGTCACCAGTTGACACCATAATTTTGATTCCTACAGGTCCCATATTAGATTTATTGCACAGAGGCAAACCCAATCAGGTTCCTCCAATGGGACAGTCTCTCCCTCCTGCACACAGGACAAATCAACCTCATTATCTTTCTTCCAAAGTTGTTTGGTTAGGCATGCAAATATCATGATCTGAGGTTCACTGGAGACAGACTTTATTTAGATACAAAATCCCAATAGTTCAGCACCTACATCTAGCTTTAAATATTGTCAGTCACAGCTAATCTGCCAAATTTATCAGCTCTTCTACTGTCACTAAAACATTAGTGCAGTAAACATTTAATTTGATGTTTAATCTGTATTCTCTCTGCTTCATCTTAAAGTCATTTATTTCCTGATCTGTCCTCTGTGACTAATGAGAATAATTGGCCCCTGTCTTCTTTCTGTAACAGTCTTTTATGTATTTGCAGACAGCTAAAGATACACCCACAGTTGTCTTTTCTCCAGACTGAGCTTCCCTAGGTCTCTCTCATTCTTCCTTTACAGGTCTTGTTTTCTCTGCTCTGTGATCATTGTCTCAGTTCACTCCCGCACACTCCCCCCAGTCCTTCCCTCTCTTGGAAGTGCTGCCCTCAAACAGAACATAGTTACCTAAGCAGAGCTAAACCACATCTGTAAATAGGTTCTAGACAGATCATTTCACTGTTTTGAGCAAACAAGGATTGTATACAATCTGTATTCTGTATACAGAGCTCACACATGGGCTGGACAGTGGGTTTGGAGGAGGGTGGTAGCTACACTTCTTAATACTTGATCCGTGTTTGAAAATCCAGACTGGAAGTACAGTAAGCAAAAACTGTAACCATAACTAAATAGCTATACACAGGCAAAGTAGACTAGGCTGACTGCTACCTTGAGAAGCAACTTAAGAGTTTGTCCCATGGACAGTTAATTGGAGGTGAGCTCCTACAACCCCAAAATGCCAGGGGTGTGCCGGAGTGGCAGAATAATATCCCATGGATTATTCAGGCCAGACAACCTGGTGGCCCTGCACCTGTTTTAGGGGAGGAGCAATTAGTACAGATAAGCCACCAAACATGAAGATCAAATTCACATTTTTCCCTTTAGAGTGTTTCTTTCCTATAAATGTTTCAGCACAGCCTTGCACACCAATGTTAGTAATACTGTATGTGCTTTGGGAATACAGAAACATCTTCAGTATTCAGAGCTAGCAATCTAGCCTTTTACCTCAGCCACTTTCAGTGACTCTTTTCAGTTCTGAACCTTTTTTTGCAGATGGGGTTTGAGGTATAGGGAGTGAATGGTGCAGAGATCTCAGGCTAGTATCTCTTTCACTTTGTGCCAATAACCACTCTCATTCAAAATTTCTTTTCCCCGAGATATTTAATCAATTCATCTATTTTGATATATCTAGAGTATATATTTTGATGTAAAACACGGTCTTTGATTGCTTGTATTAGAAAGGGAAGAGATCTACCCAGCATACTTTGCAGTCTAAAAATACCAGCTGTATTGGGAAGATGAGCTGGCAGCAAGTCTCAGAACACATATCCCTTCACTCCTCACTTTTTTTGGTGACCCTGGGTATGGAAAAAGAAGTGTTTTTATTCTTCTCACATGAAGCATACTCAATGTATATATAAAAATTTTATAAAGAAAAGTCCATCCCTTCTCCTGCCCAGAGTCAGTGTTCTCTTCTGTTTCCAAGAAAACACTGAATAAAAGACAGCCTTGCCTCTAGAGGTCCAAATTAGCCATGGTTTGAATTGAATTTGAATTTGCAGTTTGCACACTACCTTGTGCCATACATTTGTTTCTGAGTGCATAGAGAGGGGATTTATTTCTCTGCAGTGACCTCAGGCACATGGAGATAGACCGCTTGGTTTGCACAGATCACCACCCTGCACTTGGTCAACTTTTACACACACCAGTTCACACTCTGATGTACAGTTCTAGCTGGGAGCTTGTGGTTTGCAGCTGAAGGAAGCAACGAGCTCCTGAACAATAAACGATGGGTTTGCTTGGATGTTTTTTTTTCCCCAACATGAAAGGCAGCTTTAACATTTAACCTGGTCACATCAATCTCCTAGTTCCCAGGCACTCACCTCCATGGCACTAATTTTGTCAGAGTGAGCACCAGTCCGTACCTGCCAGGAACCTTCCTTCCTGTCTTTAGGTAAACAGACAAGCAAGAAAGGTAGGTCAGAGGGATGGTGGAGCCCCCTTTGTGGTTGGACAAATGGGTTTTTTACTTCCTATTACAAGGCACTTTACCTTGTAAGCAAAAAGCAGAAAGACAAAACTCATAAGAAGGGACAAGGCAGTAGTAGCAGGTGGGCCATGCTTAGCTTCAAATATCTTATTTTCCTCTGATTCCCCTTCTACATATTTTAGTGCTGTGATCTTCAAACTGCCATTTCATTTTACGCAGGGAGGTACCCAAGGCAGCAGCGAGTCTGTCTGACTGCAGCAAAGCGACAATTAACAAGTTGACTCACTTTGGTGTAAAGAGTTCTTGTGGATGGGTGGACAGAGGACAGATCAGGGTAATAGCAGATAACTGATCAGCCCTGCTTCTCCCAAACACTTTGTGCTTTTCTCTCAAGTATAAATAAATATCAAAGAGAGCTAATCACAGAATTGCAGAAGAGTCAGGCAGGCCTAGAGCCCTGATGTCAAGCAGAGTGGATACCACGAGCATTCCATGGTGGATTAGGCAATCACAATACCCTGAGCCATTTTGCTCAGAAAGATCATCTAGTCCACTTTCCTATTAACTAATCCATTTATTTTTTTTTTATTAATTGCAGCTTACAAAAAGAAAACTGTAAAAATTCAAAAAACCCTCTGTGTGTTTTCCAGCTGCAAGATAGCTGTCTCACCACTGCCCACCAAACCACGCTGCTAAGTACAGAACAGGCAGGGAAGAGTTGTGGCCTCCCTAAAGGCCAAGAAGGGGACCAGACCTCAGTCTGGACTATCTCATAGGCAGCTTTTGTGCATCCTAAGGATGGGAATGTGGAATGGAGCCCATTGCAGATACAAGCAGTGCTATCTGTACAGTGCTCCCACCCTCTGCCAGCTTGGGGGAATGAAAAACAAGCACCAGGAATCAAATCCAGACCTCCCACATGGTGCTGCAGAGAGACTGATTCCTGGTGCCAGCCCAGGCAATGTGAGTCCAGTGTGGGAATCTAAGCACAGCTCCACAGCTCTGGCACTGGAAGCGAGTGGTGCCAGAAGCACCTGCCCTCTTCCAAACCAAGCACAAGAAACAGCCCCAGGAAGATGAAATATAAATTCATTCCATCACCTTTTCCCCCTGTAGGTTAGGGTTTGGGGATCAGGTGCTTGTTCATAGGTTGATAGACTTTTTATACAGGAACAGTGGAAATCCAAAATGAGGATAATACAAGTCAGAGCGTCAGATATTAGATGGAGATAGCAGCTTGGGATTTTTGCCCCTGTTCTGTAGTTTCCACCTCTCTGTGATCTCTTGCATGATGTTCTAGCATATACAGATGCAACGTAGAACTCAGCCAACAAGACTGGTGTCCTGAGACCCTTACCCAGAACAGGATGGCTGGGTGCCGCTGCTGACACCTTCCTTTGCTCAGCAATGGTCTCACTGGCACAGGGATCACAACAGGCACCAGCACTGACACAGGCTGAACTGGCTGGTGCAGCAGGTGTGCCAACAGATCAGAGCCTAGGGTCCCTGGGAAGAGGAGCTGTAGCTTTCACCATGCTTCCTTCCTTTTCTCTGCTGAGATCTGCATTGTTACCTGTGTAACAATGACTGAGCCAAGAGGAAGTTGAAGCAAATCTCGCCATCCCCGGGGCTGTTTCCTGACTCTGCCCTCAACCTGTTCTGTTGTGTCCCAGCCCTCTGAGACCTCAGACTAGGAGACAAGCTGGTGTGGTGAGGGACCAAAGAAAAGCAAGATAAATGGAGGCGACAAGAGCTGCTGCTTTGGGGCGGCGTGGGTGAGCAGCTGAAAATTGCCCACACCCACAGCTCCCCTCCTGCAGAGCACCCTGCACCCACGAACAAACTGCTGCTCTCTGCAGAGCTGCAGCTGGGGCACACCAGGTCACCCGACACGGCAGGGAGCTGTGTCCCTGCTCTGCTCCCCACAGCCTTGGGGTGTGAGACAGCACTAGCACCCCATGAGCTGGGAGTCCTGCACACCCAGCCCTTCCTGCCTGCCCAAGGGGCAGCTCAGGAGGGATCAGCTGCCTCCACGCACTGCTTGCAAAGCCTGAGGTAACTGCACTTGATGGTGGGGAAAGCAATGGTAGCAGGCATCTCCTTTTGCCCATACTGGAGCTTGCAGAGAAGATGAGGAAAAGTCACAGGTAAAGGCAGCAGCCAGAGAGACTGGGCAGTAAAGAGTGAGGATGTGGGCCGGTGCTCCTGGCTCCCACGGCTGAGCATCAAAGCTGTAAGACCCCTCTCCAAGTCCCACCTGTGCACAGCGTGGCCCTGGTCACGGCTGGGAAGGGCTGTGGCAGGGATGCGGCCCCGCTGGGGCCGGGTGCCTGGCGGGCAGGGCTGGCAGGCGGCGGGCAGAGCGCTGGGCATCGCTCCCGAGGGGAGCAGGCAGCCTGGCCCCGCTGCCGACGGCTGCCACCCTGGCCTGGCACCCGAGAAAACCTTCCCCTCTGCCGTCCGATGTGCCTGCAAAACCCAGAGTAGGGGGCAGAGGGGCAGGGACTGAGCCCACTCTCCCCTTTCCGTGCATCCCCCCGCGTTTGCGCTTTTAGGTTCTCTCGGGGGTAAGCGCTGGCCGATGAAGGGGGCTACAATCCCCCACCAGTCCAGTGCTGGGGTCCTGGGAAGATCCAGGAGCTGCGAGGCCTGAGAAATTCCTTCGGAAAACGGGGGAAAGGCTCCCACGCGCCCTCCTCTCCGCACAGGTAAACTTTCTACTCCCACTTGCGGCGAGGGAGGGAGAGCTCAGGCAGGGAGGATCCAGGCGCGGATACCCTGGGAAGCCTTAGATATTTATAGAAGCACAGCCAGAATATGTCAGGAATGGTGGCTCTCAACCCCTTCACGCGGAACCACTCTTGGTTTTTAACAATAGGCCGACAAAACCCCCCAGAAATGTAGCAAGGAGCTGCTGGAAGGATGCAGGCAAAGGAGGTGGTAGGAAAGGCGCGCCCCCGCCTCGGCAGGCTCGGGATGCACCAAGGGCTCCGAGTGCCTCAAGGCTTGCCCCACCCCGCAGCGGGGCTGGAGGATGACCCCCCCCTTCTTCCTCCCTCTGCCGTGGGGTGCGCCTCCCGCTCTTCTTGCCGCCCCCCACCCACTGCCAGCCTTCCGGTCTGGAAGGGAGAGGCAGCTCGGGGGGAGCCTGGGCGGGGGGCTGGCGATGCGGGTGAAGGTGCCGGGGTCCGCCCCCGGGGGGCCGTGCAGCAGCTCCCCCCTGCCCCCGCCGCTCCCGGCGTGGGGGCGCGCAGACCCACGCGTGACCGGCGAAGCGGCGCGGCGGGCACGGGCTGAGGCTTAAAATAACCCCGAGACGTTCAACACCTTGTGCCCGGCGCTCCCGCACCCCCCGGCTCCCTTTGTCTTGCCACCATCTTACAGAAAGACTCACATGTCACGTTACGGTCGGGATGCACCGGTATCTCTCGCGTATCTACAGCCGAGCGGCACGATAGCCATTTTGCATCCCTCCCGAGTGGGCTGGGGAAGGGGCTGCAAGGCGCGGGGGATGGCGAGGGGGAAGGATGGGGCGAGGCGAAGAGGGGCCACGCTGCCCGCTGATAGCACCAGGGGGACGGGGATAAATTAAAACACGTGAAGTTGCCTGAATACAGCGCCTCGTAGGTTCAGGCTAAGTCGCTTGACGTGCTTGGACTTAAAATAGCCCTCCACCTCCACGCAAGCAGGCGCACTGGCCCCGGCGCTGGGCGGGCTCCTGCCGCGGTGCCAGGGGCGGCCCCGGCCACTCCCCGGGCCCCGGCCCCGGCCCCCGCGTTAGGCCGCTCACGATGGAGAGGCCGGCGTGGGTTTTCAGTAATGCACCACCCTCCTCGGCAACAAGCGGGTTTCTGTGTCCTGTTGTTGCTGACCAGCTCTGCTTTCGCATCAAAGCATGGCAAGGAGCGGCTGGACCAGTGAAAAGGAGGAGGCAATTTGCGGGTGGATGGATGAAAATTATTTTCGTTTTAACCCCTTTATAAAGCCGTGTTCCTCCTCCCGACCCCACCTGCCCACCCCCCCACCCCCCGCCCAAAAAAAAAAAAAAAATCACAAGGGACTTTCCCCCAGTTCACAACGTGGTACCTAAGTCAAACCCTTTCGCCTTCTCTTCATGTCCTATTTGATGAGCCAAGAGGGAATCAACATGTCTGGTGAATGTTGGGGTGGTTTTTTTCCCCTCTATCTGCTTCTAAAAGCAGCATCTCTAAACCTTTTGTTCTACCGTGAGTGATCTTCCCTGGGCAAACCCGCGTACCAAAATGAGCTGCAAGCAAAACCACAGAAACAGGAATTTCCCTACCTTGGTTTGTAGAAGCAGAACCTCTAGACGGACAGATCAAGGGAGAGAGCATGTTGGGAATGTCCAGTCTCCTCTTCTTGCTTGCATATCCACATAAGAAGAATAAGGGTCGGGGGCAAATGTGGGGGAATGAGTTAAAAAACAATCCTATTTGGCTGTAAAAAAAATAGAGGTTTCTTTGTGGCAATCTTGCGTCTTGAAGCGGTGCAAATTCAAAAGCTGGAGAGAATCACTTCAGAGGATATTCAGCGCGAGATGTGAGGATCGTCAAATGCAGGTTCCAGAGTAAGCATTCCTTTCGCCTTTTTAATGATTATTCTTATAATTATTCTCTCTCTTTTTTTTTTTCCTGGAGCCCTAGTGGAGGAGGTTGTGTTTAATGCAACTGGAGGTCGGTGCCGTTCTTCTGTGAAGCATGATTATCCTCAAAGCGTCCCCTTCCTGAAGGGAAAAATAAGCATCAATTCTGTATTAGAGGGATCTGAAGGGGATAGAAAACGCTCCCCAACAAAGACATTAATATATTGAGAAGAAAGGAAGGCAAAACGCATTTCCCAATAGTGCACACAAGCGGAATTAAAAAAAAAAAAATTTAAAAAAAAAAAAAAAAAACAGCTGGCACGAGTCTATAAATAATTCAGATACGGGCTGACTACACCATTCCCGGGATAGGCATGCATACGAGACGAGAAAGCGGGCGCGATGTGAATCGCGGAGAGAAAGCGGCTCCCCCCCCCCGCGGCCCCCTCCCCATGCACGCACAGCATTTCGCCCACCCCCGGGCCCAGCCCCCGAGGGCTGGCGAGGGCCGTGCCCACCCCTCTGCAGTGCTGCCGGCACCGCTGCCCGCCGCGCACTCGCACCCGCACCGCCGCGGGGCTGGGGGCACGGGGGCTGCTTCACCTGCCACGGGGCCCCCGCCTCCTTCGGCCCCGGCAACACAACCCTCGGCTCTCCGGGCTTGGATCGGGGTTTTTGGTTTTTGGTTTTTTTCCTAGGGGTGGGTGGAGGGCTGGGAGTGTCCCCACCACCACCTCCTCCAGCACAGCCGGACAGGGCTTACAGCTATGCAGGCATTTATTTAATGAAGCCGCAGATATTTATTTCTTTTCCCCTCCTTTCTCGCTCGGTAAAAGATTCACACTCACACACTGTCATAAAATCCAGACCCACATACATACCAGCAAATCCTGCTTCAAGCACTCGGGCTTGCTCTGAGTAGCTACTGCCCCCCTCTCTGCCTGCAAGGCTGATCCGCCTCAGACATGCTCAACTTCTTCATTCTCTTCGCTGGTATTGCCCGGGTGGGAGATGAGGGGCGGGGAGGTGGAAGTGCTCAGAGCATCACTCTAAAAATACATTAAAAAAAAAAAATCTCTGCAATATAAAAGCTCCGAGAATGCTTCTCGGAGGTGGGGAAAGCATGGGAAGGTGAATTAATAAAGCAGCTTAATAATTAAAAATAATTAAATATACCAGCAGAAAATGGTGGGGAGGGGGAGATATCAAGGGGCGGGGTGGGGAAGCTGTGCGAGTGAGCAGTGGGGGAAACGGGGGGGAGAAGACGAGGAGGAAGGACAGTACGGGCAAGGGGAGACCAAGCCCTGGCCACTGCCGAAGGGAGGGAGCAGGTCTCGGCCTCGGCGGGGGCGAAGGGGGAGCCCTCGCCCGGGCAGCACCTGTGCCTCCGGCCGAGCCGAGCCGCAGCCCCGCGGGGACCGCCCGGGGCTCCCTGCGTCCGGCGCCCTCTCGGACCGCGACCCGCACGTTTGGAAGCAACCGAGAGCAGGAATGCTTTAAAAAAATGTATTAACAATAACCATAAAATAGTAATAATGAGAAGAAAGGAACGGGCACCCAGCCAGCAGGCAGGCAGCAGAATTGGATCCTGAGGAAAAGAAAGCAGTGAGAGCAGAGATAACGCTAATATCCAAATTGGATACTCCACAATTAAGCCCGATGCTTTAATTGCTATTCTCAGAGCCCCTTGGAAGCCAAGAAAAGTGAAATCAGCCTGAACAGAAAGGAACTCGTGTTCCTTCATCCTCATCCTGCCTTGCCCATAGGCGCCTGCACCCTTGCAGCCCATGGTGCTCTCAGCCTCACTGCTGGAGGGCAATCCACTCTGTGGTCACAGATCCATCCCTGTCCCCTCTTGTGCCATGGGTGGCCTGAGAAGAGCGTGCTCTACCCCTCTCAGAACCAGAGAATGGCTGTAGGGTAAGTCTTGCTCCCACCAGGAAAAGCCAGAGTGGGTAACAAAGCAAACCTCTTCCAGGTGGAAGTGTCAAGTGCAGTGTCCTTCGGGATGAGTAGTCACTCCAGGGTTGCAAACACCCACCCTGCCAATGTCTGAGTCTTGGTAGGAGATTTGGAAGAGCTCAGATGGTCCTTGGTGACGCCCTAGAAACAAGAGCGCTGAGGAAAGCCCTCCCCATGCTTCCCTGCCAGCTACACTTGTCCTGCAGGAAATCAGACCCCAGGCCGAGCATCACACGCTCTGCTTCAGTGCTGATGCAGACTGCACTGTCCAGCCTTTGCATCCCTCTCACTGAAAGCACCCTCCAAGGAACAACACACAGTTGCTTGGACCTACCTAGCACTCTCTATGTCCAGAAGCAGTGAGGAAGATGCTGCTCAAAAGACAGGCAAGGAGAGCTGGATCCCACATGCCAGAGAATTGTGTTCCAGTGAGAAGATGGGCACTCAATGCAGGACCTTTGTTGCAGGTATGTATTTGCAAGGCAAAACATGCATATGGCCAAGGTTTCTGAGGGAGGAAGGCCTCCTAAAAGAGCCACAGCAGCTGTGGACTCTCTCTTAACCCCCAGGTCCTTTCTCAGTTTGTACCTCAGAATCGATCCACATGCTCCAAATAGAGTTTGCTGGTCTGTAGGGAAGGTTATGGACAGCAATGTGGCTGTAGCACTGCCTGCATCTATATCAATATGCCATCTGGAGCTTGAATGAATTTCTGTTTTCATGTGTAGTGTGTGTACAGTGATATTTTTTCATGTAGCTGCAGTGACCACAAGCAATACCAATCTGTGCTTGAGCTCTTGGACAAAAGCAGACACCAATATTTTCATTTTGACAGCCTGGATCTTCCTGAGGGTGCTGGTAAGGGCTGTTCTCCTGTAAGAAAGATTTTCCTAACATTTTTAGGCATGCTTTAAAAAGTGACTATGATATTTTGCATTCTAATTTCAGTAAAAATGGAAGACATATTAGCCAAAGCCTAAAGTAATCTGAAATTATCTCAGAACAGTTGGAGAAAAGAACTGTAGAGTGGATACTTACATGCAGAAGCTGCTAATAGCTGAAGAGATTAGTCATTTAACTTTGCCATTCCTTTCACTGATAATAGTGATACAGGAATAGCAGATATGATTTGGCCAAGGGATGTTTTTTTCCTTTCTGTATGGCAAGAAGGGATAAACTATGACTCTACAAGTCCTCCTGCATTCGTCTGGACTAAACAAGCTAACAAGGAGCTTGACAAAAAGAGAAGGAGTGGTTTTCATCCAGCATATTACTTAGAAACACAAAATGGAGGGTTAAGTATTTCTAGGAACAATTTCTAACAAGGGGCTGCAATCATTTTAAGCAAGTCAATGATATTTAAGGTTATAACTCCCTGTGATCTTAAGATGAAGGAATTCATCAACTGTTTTTCTTTATAAAAGTACACAACTCCACAGTTACATGGTACATGAAAGCGTTGTTTACTTTTAGGATGAGACTAGTTGCCTTTCTACTTGATAGATATCCATGCACATCTTACATAAACATAATACATATGTATATTTATCATTCCTTCTTAAATAAATCACAAGGACTAAGTTCTCCATAGTGATTAGGGGCCTGAGTGTCCAGTTCAACAATTTTTTTTGGACAAAATGGGTACATTCCCCTTGATCAAAGAAATCAGGCTCAATTATAAGTTTGAAATCAGGCACATAAAATTGCCAATTGCTTCAGAATTATCTTCTCAAGATTTTGCAAAGCATCTAACCCCCAAATTATTTTTATATTAAGATGTAATAGTTATTGTAAATAATGTGTGTGGAGGTTGGCTCCAAATAAAAAATGTTGCAAAATCTACAGCAGCACAGTACTGTGGCAGGGTTTACTTTCACTAGCTTGGGTAGGCTTTTTTTTTCTCCAATCAACTAAGATGAATAAACTGCATAAAATGAAACAAATGGCATCTCTGATAGGAAACGGTTTTTCAAACATCTCTTCAATTCAAAAGTACTTAAATGTTATTTGTAAGACAAATTGAGGGATTTATTTTAAACGGGTCCATGTTTACTATAAATTAAGGGCTACGTTATTTTTGTCCTGCCTAAGATAAAAGAATGTGAATGAAAGTTCTTATATCAAAAGCAACCAGGGCTGGATGTGGCAGTGATGATGTTGGGGAGGATGCAATCCAGCAGAGCCATTCTGTCACAACAGAACAGCCTCTGCCAGCACTGATAGGGACCAAAGGCCCTACAGTAGCTTTCACCCTTAGTCAAAGACCCTTTGATCCCTGCTGAATTGGTAAAATCAGAGCCTTTTCCAGGGCCCTAGATAAATGGGGTCTGCAGCTAAGGGAAAAGACTTCCATTTCATAGGTCCTCTGTTCCAACATAGACACGCTTGCATTAGTAGAAGAAAAGCCATGTCTGTGGAAAACAATTTCTTATAATCAATGAAATGGATCAATTGTTCTGGATAACTCACACCATAAAAAGGTTTTCCATAGTAGCACTCCTTTGGGTGTTTGCACATGGGCTGCAGAGCATGGTAACCAGGACTCCAGCTGCTTTTACACGGTGCTCTGTGCCCTGCTCTACTCAGCCAGTCAGGTTATAAAGTGGCTGAATACATCTAAGCTCTTCTCCTGGTGTTCAGATACCAGGCCTGTGTCAGTTTTGGAAGATCACCATAACACTGGCCACACAGGTCCACAAACAAGGATGCCATGTCATGATGCATAAAGAACAGCATGGAAGAAATTTTATCAGCTAATTTAAGGGAAAGCAAGTGGAGAAACAAGCATACAAACTTGAGAGTGGCACAAACACCTGGCTGAAGGACTTAGCTTAATTTTGGCATGAAACCTGTTTTCCTTTCTTTTGCACATGGTTCAGGACCAAGAGATGCTAGAGCAAGATTGAGCCAGAAGCCACTGGTGGGGAGATCTCATCAGTCTTTTGCAAGGACACCTGGGCACAATGAGACTGATCACTTTGTTTGCTACTCGGCGGACACTCATCCTGCCAGCAGCCCAGCAGAAGGGAATTGTGAACACTGCTGCAGTTGCTTTGAAGTGTTACACATGTTCTCTCAGCTGTCATACCAGGACACTTAGCTGAGCTCTCATCATTTTACACTGCAATAGTTGCAGCATCCCCTACTGTCCCTGCCATGGTCAGTCTGCCCCAGAAATCCTAACAACTAGCAGACTGGTTTTTTGTCATGCAGAATCAAAAACAATGTGAAGCAGATTAAAGGAGAAATAGTTTTCTCTGTCTCTTTATAGACTTGTTTTATTATTTTGAGTATGGAATGTCAGGCTCACTGAAATTGGTTGTCCTGGATGGTCATTTATGTATGAAATACAGGCACATTAAACTAAGAAACTGTGGAGTTTGTTCTTTCAAATGGAAATGTGTTATTTTTGAACTGCAGAACTACAGACAGGATTTCAAACTGACACTGTCACTTCTCTAAGATGATACATGGCTCTTCTTCCTATAGCACACCCAGACTGAAGAACCTATCCATCAAAAGGCACCACATCTATCTAATAATAAATAGTAATTAACATCAAATGCTGTACTGTATTTCATCAAAGCACGGTACAAACATTAGCCATAGATGGCATCCTTTTACCCTGCCATTCAGAAGCAGGAAGGCTGAAGCACTCACTGCCTTGCATCACTCTGAGGAAGATGCCTTTCTTCTCCACCTCTGGGGTGCAAAGATCATTCCACTGGCTGGAGATTTTGTCCCATCTCACTGGTCTTAACAAGATACAGTCTCCTGACACACTTGAATGAATGGGAAACCACAACCCTCCTGGCAGTCATCTCCATCTTGTTCCAATCCTAACAAGACAAACAGATTATCTGGGGTTTTTTTCTAAAATCAACTTTCTGGTTGATGAAAATCTTACTGGTTCTCTCCAGATTCAAGTGATGACTCTCTTCACTGGAAGAGCTGCAAAATGGATTAGGCAGATTGCCTTCACGGTTTAAAGGAAACTGAAAAACCGCTTTCAGTAAAAGATAAAGTGTGGCTTTTGCCAGCTTATCGTGATGAAAAGCTAAAGAAGAGTTTCTTCAGCAAAGTACCTGCATTCACCTATTCTCCATACAGGGCATACAGCAGCCAGAAAAATCACCCTTATGTCTGAAAGCTGTCTTTAATGTTCTAGCAGATGATCCATCAGAGCATTCAAAACTAAATTAAAATCCCGAGGAGGAATAGGGGATTTAATTCTAGGATTAAGCTTTGAAGTTGCTCCCAGGAAATAAATTATTATTGGATGAGAACCAACACACCAATTATCTAGTTTACTGCTCATGCTACTGAGAGCTGCTGCAAGCACCCTCAGGGATCCGCTTTACCTAGATGGTCTCATCTTTAACACAATATCCACATAAAGGCAAAAGCTCAACTAGTCACATGCCAAGAAACTTTCCAGCCCCCAGTGTTAAAAGGGAAACTGCCCGCTACAAACATACAGGGAAAGAAGTTTTCAGTCACTTAAGTTCCCTGGCCTTCACCTTTTAACTTGCTTTGCTGTAGATAATAGAATAGTTAGTAACATGCCACTTCTTTGCTCCATGTGTTACAGTTGGGTCAAAGTTCTACAGTATTGGTGCAATCATAAATAAGCACATTTATTTTTCTTACCCAGAAGGCCTACATGCTAGTGAAGTGGCTAGGAAGCCCTACTCCATCTCAATGGCCTCTAGACAAAACAACATTTCTAGCTTTTTACTTGCTATTCCACAGATTTCTTAACACTACCCAGAATACCTCAACTTCACATATGCAGCTTCAAATCCTTAATGGTTGTTCACTGGGACATTGCTAAAACATGTACCACTTCCTATGAAAAGAATAAGTTAAATAGCTCCAAGACTGATAAAAGTGTCTGGAGCAAAAAAGAGTACAGAGAGACATGAGAGCTGATATTTCACTCAAAATAAATGGTACCAGTTAATCAGTGTTATTATAAACTCACTTGGAACATTAAATTACTGCAGGTAAAAAAATAAATCCTTCACTCTTAAAAATACATGTGTCACCACTGAGGCCAAATCTAACAGCAGACATGTCCACAAATATTTGGTTTTCTCCTAAAGGATGCATTTTTTGTTTAAACACGTCATGGCATAAAAATACTGTCAAAGCATCACTACTATTCTCCTCCCAAACACATGGTTCCTATCCTTTCTCCATAGATTCTTTCCAGTCCTTTACACAGGGAAACAATGCACACAAAGCAAAGGCAAAACCCCACCCACTTCCTATGCCCTCCTTCACCTGCCAAGCTCTGTCAGAACTTTTGATGCCATTTATTACACACAAGAACATAGGGAGAGGGTATATCCAACAAAGGGATTCTCTTTAATGTCACTGTGGCATAACCAGGCTGGTTAGTGTCACCAGCTGGGCTCCCTGTCAGCACAGTTCTGAAAATCCCTTAGTTCACAACATCCTAACAGCCCCTGCTTTTGTTCAGGGAAAGTTTGGGGTTGATAACAGCACTGAGTCTCTCTCTGTTTATCTCATTTCTCCTTCAGGTGAAGCAGATGGTATTACAAATAACTCACCAAGAGGGTGCAGGGGAAGAAAGGGTAGAGAAGGAAAATATTTTTCATACTGTCAAGGATTCTGAAAAAGGAGCAGCATGACATTAGAAAAGCAGATCACTTTTCTAACACAGAAATATGGGCCTGAAAGCCTTCCTTGAAACAGAAGCATGAATGATTTCACTAGCAAGCCAAGAGCCTGTGAGCTGGAAATGTTCTCACTGGGTTTGAGTTAGGTGCTCACTACAGCATTTATTGTGCATTTGCATTGACCATCTAATTTAAGACAAATATTTTCTTTACACACACTTTAAAGTGAAAAATTAGTTCTGTTAGCATGCAGCTGTGGTCCCCCAGGATAGCTCTTTGCCCAGGGGCAAACAGAAGAGAGATGTTAAAGAGCTTAAAAGTAGTTCTGAAAATCTGTCCATGGTCAGTTGAGAGCCAGCAGCATTAGGGTCACCTGCTTCTCTGCCCATTTATTTAGTAGTCTCATTAATTCAAAAGATGGAAAAGCACGTACTAAGCCTGAATATTCACAGTCCTGGGAGAGAATATCTACCTACAGCAACTGAGGTTATCCTGCTGCTCCATCACCACCACACCTTCCTGATAAAATAAGACCTACCCTTGGCAAATTACTTTATGCAAATGGAGATAGATTTCTTTTGCTTGAGCTGTTTCCAAGTGAGCCAGCTGACTCAATAATTCAGCCCTCTGGCTGGAAGAAACATTAAGATTTCTGTCAGATTACTCTATATTCTAAAGAAAACTGCCACCTTCTTTTCTCCTTTACTTAGACATCTAGGAAGAGGCAATAAGCAAAAGACCTCTAGTACACTTCAGCTACATCTTTTAATCTACCATCAAATTGAAATGGAGGCATTTGTCTCAACAGCTTTGAAGCCCAGCAGCCCATTTTCGCTCTCATGTTAGGTCTGACCCAAACTCAAACCTCAGCATTTTAATGGCATGCACTACTCACAAAACGTCTCATGCTCTGATGTTTTCTCTTTGTTTATTTTTTTCCATACCTCAGCTGTAAACCTGATCCCAAGACCAGGCCTTACTCAAATATAAGTTCTCTTTCCCCTTCACAGTGATTATGAGCTCAGAGCCAAGGTTATCTTCAGCTGACCAGATTCCATCCTCCGGAAAGTCTGTAAGTATGTCCTCTACGTGCCATGTTACTTCCAGGATGCAAGTGTTGATTATGTTTCTATGCCCTGGCAGTGGGAAAATGTAAAATATGGACCCTTGCTGTGAATGAGCTAGGCCTTTTCCTCACTCCTTATTAAGCACCACATTCAGAAAAGCACACAATGTTCTGTCCCTCTTCCCTCATCATCTTGAGAAAATGTCCACCTAGAGCTTTGGCCACACCCTGGCAACTTTCCCAGCCCAAGGACAGAGGCTGAGCATTACAGCAAGGCAACATTTATTGGAAGGACAGCTTAAAGCAGCTCACAGGGAAAATCTTGGCTTCCTCTGGCCCTTGTAGATAGGTTTGCCTGAGTAGAGGGAAATCTGTGACTGCATTCTGTGGGTTTACAACAAGGCCATTTGTCATTTGTTGTGCCCTTTAAGCGCAAGTACATTAAACTCCTGTGGAGCTATGGGTTGTTCCCCTGGCAAAAACGCAGCTGGACATCTCTGCTCCAGCCCATATGTCAGTCAAGAGTCAGAACCCTGGGCTTGATGTGCTACCAGGCTTTCTCATGCTGACAACAAGGGAACCGGCAGGCTGTTGTGCCCTTGTTGGTCATGTTCTTATCCTAGGCCAAGGACAGCCATGTGTTTTCAAACTGAAGGAATTGTACATTTTTTTGTCATAAACTGACTGGTATTTCCTGCATGACTCAACTTTCTTTGGCCCCCATCTTTTGCCTAACAGGTTTTTTGTTATAGCCCAGCCTCTGCAGAGAACACTGTCTCAGTGTCACAGACAAAGGGACAGTCCACAACCTAACGAAATAAAAGCACAAGGAAGAGGGGTATCACTAATGCCACTTTTCCCAGATATTTTCATCCTCAAAAACATTAGAGAGGGTCTGTGTCTCATATTGTTTCTTGTGGAGCTCAGGGGATGTAGAGAGAAGAGAGATGCTGGGAGAGAGTAATGAAGAGACCAGTATTTGGCAAAAGTATAATTTTATGTCAAGGGTCCTTTAGTGTCATATTAGGAAACGATTTCTCCCCCCCAGAGGGTGACTGGGCACTGGAACAGGCTCCCCAGGGAAGTGGTCACAGCACCAAGGCTGACAGAGTTCAAGAAGCATTTGGACAATACTCTCAGGCACAAGGTGTGACTCTTGGGGTGCCCTGTGCAGGGCCAGGAGTTCGACTCGATGGTCCCTGTGAGTGCCTTCCAACTCAGGAGTCACCCAAAACTGGTGATGTGGTTGGGCTGAGCAAAGGTAGGTTTGACTTCAGTAAATCCAGTGTTGATGAAATGGCTCCTTGCTGGTCTCACTGTCTTGTGGTGTCCAGAATAGGGTACAGAAATGTCAGCAAAGCCTGGGATGCTGCTACAGGTGACTGAATGAATATGCACATTATCACAAGTGAACAAGACCTGAAGGCACAGTGCAATGTCCATGATGGCCAGAAACAGCCAGAAAAAGATGCAAGAATTAGATAAGCTGCATCATTTGGAATGCAGGCTGGTGGCTATGTGCTAGAAAAGTTACTGCCCACAGGCAGAAAAAAGCCTCACCTGACAATGATGACAAGGAGAACTACTGACTATGTAGGCATCCAACACACACCCAACATTGCCTGCATTAATGCCCATAGAGAAGGTCAAACATCCCATTCAACCATTCATTACTCCCTATGTTATAATGGCATAGTACTCCTTTTTCTTCATTTTGTGAGCTGTCACCTCAGGCTGACAATTTGTAGAGGCACGGGCTCAGCAACTGGAGAATGTTTGACTAAAACTGTTAGTACTCCCTTTGGGACACTACAAAGTGTGCAGTGACATGGGGCACATCAGGATGGGATGAAAAGTGAACACTGTGACAGTGCTTCCCCCTTCTGTGACAGCCTCAGTGATGAACTGAGGCTGCTGCCCATCAACAGAAGCTGACAGCTGTCCCTCTGCACCCTTGGCCTTAAAGGCTGCGTGCTGGCAGTCTTGGATGTACGCAACTTCATGGCACAGCAACTCCAAAGATCTTCACATGTATACAAGCACCTGTACCTGCTGCTGCTGGCCTTAGCAGATGCAGAGAACATCATGAACCCATGGAGTGTTGGTCCATGTCTCCCAGAACTGATGGTCTACAGCACAAAAGCAGGAATCAGGGTCAGTCACTTGTAGCTGGGGAAAAAGAAATCTAAATAGTGCCTCAAAAAACAAGGGGGGCAGAATGGCTTTTTCTCTCTGCCCAGATATGCTGGGTCCCAGAGCTGAGAATAGACAGGATTCTGGAAAAGGCCTTGGTACCAGACTAGGTCCCCACCAGAAGAAAAGGATGCCACATCATAGGATCCCTGACAAGAAGCATGCAATAGGATAAGATGATTGGGGCTGGGTGCAGGCATCCAGGTAAGAAAGTTGACAGCTGAGTTCAACCTGAGTTCCCTGTTCTTCAGGCAATTCCCACTGTCTCCCTCAGCCTTTATCCCCCAAAAATGCAAACTGAGAAATTTTCATTTCTGAGAATACTAAAAAAAGACTAGGGCACCATAACAGCTGCAGAGAAGTCTGACATCAACTGTCATTATTCCAATCAAGGAAGAAGTGAGGAGGACTGTGCAAGTGGCTGCAGGATTCCCCATCTGAAATGGCCATACCTGGTAGAGGGCACCAGCCACAAGTGGATGATTCTGGTCACCTGATGCTGGAGGCAGGCTGGTATTGAGCAGATCTCCACCACACAGGATAGCACTGCTTCAAAGCCTACTGATCTCAAAGGACACCTTATCTAAGAGGCACTGGTGCACTTGAACATGGTGCTGACACAGAGCAGAGTTAGGTATCTCCTGACTGGTAAGGAAATGAGTAGGGAAACTGGTTATGATCATCTGCTTCTACAGTAATACAGGAAACAAGCCCTTAGTTGTAAATAAACCAGCTCACAAAAAAATAAACTGAGTTGTATGGTTTCTTTGCTTAATGGAAACAGCATGATGAGATCACTGATACTGGCTAACTTCCTGCAACACAACAATACTAGGCTGATAACAGCCCCATCCTCCCAAACTGTCACCAGGATCTGCACTATTCTCCTCTACCAGTAGCTCTACTGCATAGAGCTGAAATAACTAATCACACAATCTCACAGGTCTCAATGTCACAGGTTGTAATGATAGGCCCCAAACTATAAGATAGCAAGAATCTTGCATATGTACAGAAGATAAATGTCCCCTGGAGTTACTGCTCAAAAGACCACTTTGAGAGGTTTCATCAGAAGGGGCTGTCTCCTTAAAAATCTCTTTCTTCTGAAGCTTGACAGAGTTCTCTTTGGTGCCTCTGTGTGCTGCAATGAAAGTATGATCTCCTTCGAGGGGGTGAATAGGAACAACGGGTTTTGGTATTAACGACATATCTGACTGTCATTGCAAATGCGACATATTTGTTTCCAAGTTTCTCTTAGTGGCTGCAAAGGTTGGGAACGGCAGAGGTGCTATAGAACTTCAGGTGCTTGGCCTGAAGTCTGTGGGCATCTTACAGCACAAAGTAACAGCAGCCCCTCTTCACCAACCAGGCAGTCATAGGATCACAGGATAATTCAGGCTGGGAGGGGCCTCAGGAGGCTCTAGTCCAATCTCCAGCTCAAAACAAGGTCACCTGGGAGACCAGAACCAGTTGCTTAGGTCTTGAACCAGATGAGTCTCGAAAATATCTAAGGATGAAAACTGTACAGCCTCTCTGGGCAGTCTGTCCCACTGCCTTCCTGTCCTCAGCCAATTCCTGCAGAAGCATGGAAGTATGCTCCACAGGGTCTTTGAGCCCAAAATTCTGAGGAAGACCATGTTGGCTGGACAGACCAGCATGCCTTCACAAGGGCATGAGGAGGCCTGCTCCACAATCCCCACACAGTCATATTCCATGGATCTCTTCAAAACCCTGGTCAGTACCAAGACAGGGTGCCCATCCTCCTCATCACCTGCTCTGCCCACAGATCCCCGTACAGCATCAAGATGCTCACCAGCTCCCTATCTCCACCGTGATTATTGTACCCACCCTTGCCCCCCAGCTCCCCCTTCTCCTCCCAGTGAGTATTCACTAAAGTGTCCCCTCCTTGGATATTGCATCTGAATGGTGACAACAGGGTTGCCAAGCAACATGAATCCTCCAAGCAACCAACCATAGCAGATCGCAGCAACCCGCTGCAAACCCACTCCAAAGCTTACAGGCCTGACACCATTTTGTCTCTTACCGTCTATTTCATCCAGCCATAGCTCAAACCCACTCAGATCCATCCTCTTCTCTTCCCCCATCAACCAACAGCACAATCCCAGGCACTCCTGCCATTTCCAACCTAAATTACCATTCTATGCAACATACTAAAGGCCAGCTCCCTCTCAACAGACCGAGACAAATTATTCAAGTCCCCACTACCTGCCTTCAGCCCTCCTTCCTCTCCCCAGGACTGTTGGAACACACAGAGTATTTCCTCCAGGCTCACCCCAATCTTTCAAATAATGCAAAATGTTTTTATCTGCCTTTGGAAACACACATTGTCCTTGCAAGTCTTCAGCAGATGCAATGACATGATCATCCTGAGGAGGATGGTGGTTCAATCCACCACTGGAGCCACAGGGCAGGCAGACCCCAGCTGGTCACTTTTGGAACAAATTCCTTAGGGACTGTAAACCATAATGGCAGGAGAGAAACACACGGCAGCAAGATCCAGAAGTGACTAATTGCTGCTCTTTATTCTGTCTTTCTGCTTTTCTTCAGGTGCCAGTCACAGCACCTCCTGGGACCAGCACTAGTGGATCCCAAACACCAAATCCCTTGTCTCACAATCACATAACTTCCTGTACAAGGGAGACAGAGGCAGAAGGTCATTTCTCTGCTTCGCTCTCCCGGAACTTTTAAGCAGATACTGTGAGCAAATGAGAGGCAGTAAACTCTTGGAAGGCACTCATGGCACTCAGGAGAAATTGAAGGCTTGGCCTTACTGCCTATAATCAGCTGAGTTTAGAGGGGGTGGAGATTTCAGGATGAGCCAACTGCTGTTTTCACTCAGCACAGCTGAGAAAGAGGCTCCCCAGGCTGCCTTGGGCAATCTCAGAAGTCACCCCAGGAGAAGCCTGAGCTCAGGGGCTCACGAGCTGGCACCATGAGCCTGGCTTGGGTGGCCGTACGAGGGCAGCCCCAATAGCTAAAGGGCACACTGCTTTTACCAGGTGTATCACCATTAGGGGCTGGGATCACCTCCATGGTTGGTTCCAAGTTGACCATCTAGGGAGAGAAGACTTAGTGGCCACTTCTTTCCAGTGCACATTGCCTTTCATCCTGAGAGACTTGGAGAAGGATGTTGGTTTCCAAATTGATTGTTAGGTTTGACAGGGCATGTCTACACTACTCCATGGTACAGTACACTGACATTAGAAAATCCCAATTGTGGCATTTAATGATGCCAATAATCAGCTCATGTGCACTAGTTTGCTAAAAAGGAATTCTAGATTTGGTCCGTCCAGACCTAGGTTACATATATCCACCTCCAATTCCATTGGCTGTACAGCCATGCCCTTGTAAAGATGTATTTTAACCAAAGCTAACTGAAAAGGGTTCAGATTAAGTAAATCAATCCTCCCACATAAAGAGGCTGCATAGACTTAATTAAATTGATAACTGGGCCAACCTGAACTAAACTAGCTCAAATTTGGGTATAGACAAGGCTTTATTTTTCTTACTAAAATCATTAACTTATCCAAGCTTTAATTGGCATTAACTGCATGGTAACAAAAGTGAATACTCAGTCCAGTTGTCTAGTGTCTCTGTCTCCATCTGGCCCCAAATATAACACTTGCGAGAGCTGGACACACTCCTGAACCTACCCTCAGAATCAGTATTTATTGTGTTCTCACCTGAAGCCCAAAGGACTCAGTAAAATCACTGCTTTTCCCATAAAAATAACTTAATGGAAGCATCTATACAACCATTCCTCACAGAGCAATCTGAGCAAGTCTCGCTCTTACAGAGAAGCTATAACTTCTGAAGAAGCAGCAGTTAACCAAATAATTCTGTTCCAGCATCTCATCTATGGACCCTGTATAGGGATGATGGTATTATCGTATTTTTCTTTCTCAGCTAGTTAATAGGAAATCCCCTTTCAAAGGCAATTTCCATTTTAAATCACCCACATTAAGAGAGACATGTTTAATACCAATAAATCCGCTTTCTTAAAAGAGACATAGAAGCCAGGCTCATCGGCTGACTAAATCCTCTCCCCCCACCCCCATTCCTGCCTTGCAATCTGTAGATCTTGCAGAAGGGTGATCTAAGACAGATGTAGTTAGCTAGCTACACTTCCAAGCACTAAGCTGCTCCTCGCTTTGTATTCACTCTGTGCCAAACCAAGGTCACAGGGACACGAGGAGCTAAAGTGGGAGTTGCAGCCGAGATGCTTGGAGGCTGGGTTTCCACACACCTCCCATGGGAGCCTCTCTCTACATCAGTCTCCCACTACAAGTCAGCGTGGGGTGAGTGCTACCTAAAGCCTCTGCAGATGAAATTATTTTTTCTCCTTAAAGCTTTTTGTAGCACACCAAGGAAAACCAGCCTCCAATTCACTGAGGGCTCATGATGCTCAAAACACATGCCATAAGGGTCCCTCCTCCTCTATGGGGACACAACTCCATCTTCACCAGTGCTTCTCCTACCCAGAGGGATTGCTAGCCTAATTGCTCTTGCAGACAGCTGTACCACACCTTTGGCAGAGAAGGGGGTGGCAGCCTTTCCAGGTCTCTTGTGTGCCTAAAGCCACAGCCAGCAGTAGGGGCAATGCTAAGGCAATACCACATCAGAAGCCAGAGAACAATGACTTCAAAGCACCCCCCACAAGGTCAGTGTTGTCATCTTATTGCAAAGCTCCATACCTTCTTGGTGATTTCTCATGGGCATCCCCTCATGGCACTGACTCCTTCTGCACAGCCAAAAAAAACCCCACCTGTCTCCTCAACAAGCTAACCTACTCTTTTGTAGCACTCTTCTTCTTATTGGACACAGCTGTGGCCTATTAAGGGCAGGCCTGCTCCTAACTGGTAATTAGTACAGCTGCAACTCCTCAGGGGTGAGATTACCTCCTGCACTATTCTCTTACATTCTATCCCTCCACAGGTCAGGGCTGCAGTGGCATAGGTATCTCACTTGTCTGACAGGAACAGATAAAGCTGAATGAAGTCCCTGTTGCTTCCCCTTGCTATGACAAGTAAAAGGAGCAAAAATTACTAGGTAAGATAAAGCTTAAGAGGGAAAAAAAGCAAAACCAAGGCACAGCAGAAACCTTGGTCTGGCTGCTCTTAGTGCTGCCAAGTATTGCCCCAAAGCCACCCATGTGATTTTGCCCTGCCTCATCATGCAGCTCCCATAGCCAGAACTTCTGCTGGCAGGTAAAATGCTGTGTCCCTGCAAAGCCTCTCATGGGAGACAGCTCCCTTCACTGAGACAAGATCGTGACACAGCAGTAGGAATCCCGAAAATTACTTTGAACCTTCTATCTGAAGCAGATATAATTCACTGTGCATTTTCCCAGTTGGAAGTCTGAACTATTTATTTGGAAAACAATCCTTGTTAGTCTGATAGCAAAGGGGTCCATTTGCTCTGGACACATCCCTGTTCCCCCATCAGGCTCCAGCTCTGCAAGCACCCCTAGAAGTGGTGTAGTCATGCATAGGCATGCCAAAAACAGCATCACCATCAGCAAGTACCCACCTGTGTGCCTGTATGAGGCAGGGCCCCTCAGAGTGGTGGGACTGAGCCCAGTGACTGAGGAGGGCCCTTCTGCAATGTCCCAACCCTGCAGCAGGACCCTTACAATCAGATCCTTCCTTTCCAGGACCACTGCCCCAACAAAGCCTGTTGATAGAGGAACATTTCAAATAGAAGTTTATTTCTTTAAGGACCATAAAGGTAAGAACAGAAGACTCTTGTTTCATGCTTTATTGTCCAAAGAACCTTGCCCTCATTTTGCTCCGTGACTCTGAGACTGACTGGGCACTGCTAAGCAGCAAGGACAGTCCTTCCACTATGGGAAACCGCCCTGCCTTTACTGGAGCAGGAAGCCATCCTCCTCCTCCTCCTCCTCCTTCTCCCTCGCAGCACTCTTTCCAGTCTAGATAGCATGGATAATTATATCTGTTTCTATGCTCTCCTTAACCAAAATGGTATTTCTTCAACAATTCCATAAACACAGACAAGAGCACTTTGCTTTCAATCTTGTATTTATTTTCCACCTGATGATAAGATCCATTTCTTGACCTGAGAGTGCATAAAGATTTAAAAATTACTTAATCCTCTAGTCAGTGGAGAGAAAGAGGAAGGGCAAAAATGTGAGTTGGGGGAGCTTCATGGCTTTCTGCTCTGCAACTTGTCATAATAGGTCATAGCAGTTAGGTTACATTACAACACAAGACCAATTAATGATATGTAGATCAGGGTAAACCATACAAAGATTAATATAAATTTTATGCAACAGCTTGCTTAAATAATGCTTCTAGGGAAAAATAAGTTAAGAAAACAGTGGGAGGGAGAGCACACAATCCTCGTTTTCTGTTATTCCAACACAATTTTAACCTGTTCAGTGGGCAAAACTCCTTTCTTGACCAAAATATTTTTGCTTTAAAAAGATGAATTAGTACCATAAGTAACTTCTACCATGCCCCAGGGTGGAGTTAGGTGTATGCTAGAATGTTCCTATCTGTCTGTATCTGCATTGAACTGTTAAGCAGATGCTCACTGAGGAGAAAATAGACTGCAATAAACTGGCACTGACACAGATCTGGATCGCTGGAACTGCTAGAGAGATAAAATTCATTTAAGAAATGTGGTTTTCATTTCCATTTTCCTTTAATAAAAAGCTATTGAAACATTAAAAATATCTACTATTTCAAGCAGCATACTGTACACATAAGTAAGAGAAGAAACAGAATTCATTTTATTACATAAAATGTAATACAGCCCGATACTGCACCTCCTGGAAGAGCCAAATTAAAGTCCTTTTTCAGAGCAAGGAACAAATCCTGTTCTCATTTACAGAGCTGACCTACAGTTAAGGGCTGGTCCATTTTCAAAGCCATAGTCCATGTATGAGGACACACCACAGATCCTAATAGGAGAACTGCACAAGGGAAAGAAGAGAGTAAAACACATCCAAGAGGAGATCTCTAGCTATGCTGACAGTGGACTGCCCTTCCTCCCTCCATCAATCTCCTCTTTGGTCCTTACTCTCAGTGCTCTCTCCCAGTCACTGTGCAGTGTTAGCCAATACACACTCGTTATATTAGCACTGCTCTTCCCAGAATGGGGCAAAACCCTAAAACAGGCAATTCTTTGATCTTCATGCAAATCTCCCCAAGTTCTGACCAGGTTGCTTCAGCAGCATGTAATGAGCTCCTATCCTGTGCAATGAGTAGTCATGACAAAACCCCAAAATTACACAGATAAATCATTGTCTCCTCTCATGATACCAAGAACAGTAATTATTCTGCCAAATTAACCTGCCTCCAAATCAAGCTTCTGGTCTTGCACTCCAAGAAGATTTAAGAGTAGGAATTTGAAGTACTCTTAGTACTCAGATGAGATCAGAAGCAGGAGTGGAAAGCTATAATGGAGAGCTATATGCCTCGCCCCTGCCCCTGTGTAAGTCAGGCTGACAGCTCCAGAGCTGGTGGTTAAGTTGTCACACCAGCCTTCCAGGGATCTGTGAAACCTGAACATACAGCACCCTAAATGCTTGTCATTATGTACCAAAAAGAAACATTGCCATGCTAAGCTAATAGATTATCAGGTCTTCTTTAACCATGTGATGAAGATCATCCTGGACACTATAAATTGCAGCATAATTTCAACTCTGAAGAAAAATCCAAAGAGTTTTAAATACCATTTTTACTGGCTATGACCCGCCCCCCACATTCCACCTTGTATATTTCTCTAGGAAACATTACCATCACTGTGCTCAAGTCCCATCTCTTTCTAGTCCCTTATATTCACTGCCTTGCACCACCCTGTTGTAGGAGAAACACGGTCCAAGGTCAAACATCATCCTTGTTGCTGCAGAAGGTTTCCAGGTCACTAGCAGAGTATGGCAACCCAGAATTAGTAAGAACATCAAGACTAACAGAAAATTAGCAGAAGGCTCATAGCTATACTGAGTTTTTGGTCTCCAGGAAGAAGCTAAGCAGCCATTTCATTATAGCCACACTTTGAACGCTCTTGCAGTGGCATAAGGAAATCCAAAAAAGTACCAGTGCTCTTTTCAAGAATGCCTTGAAAAGCATTTGTGGTGGAGAAGAGGAAAGTGCCACATTTGGGGGTGGTTTCTGATACAAGACCCTTTAGATTCTCAGGGAGCAGAAGGGGCAGGCTGCTCCACAAGGAAAAGCGAGAAAAGCTGGGCACTGCAGGACACACCATCACCAACGCAGGCATAGCACCTGAGCAAAGCCAGTACAGCAGTCACCTTAGAACCACAAATCAAGTCCAAGGTCAGTCCAGAAAACACGACAAGATTCATCAAAGTTGTGCTGCTCACTGCACAGCTCAGGCTCAGAGCAAGGCTGAGGCTAAAGGCATCCCCAGGCCAGGGAGCAGCCACAGTCAATGGGTGGGGGTTCCAGGTGAGGTGCACACAGCAACTGCAGCCCCCCAGAGCAGTGGGGCTCGGCAGCAGCTCGCAATACTCAGTTTCCCATGTCAGGGCCATGAGTCAGCTTCCATGGCTGCTGCTCCAAGTTTTTCACCTAGCAACAAGACAGACGGATGGATGGGGGGGTGTTAGAAGAGATGTTGAAGCAAAATGAGATGAGAAAGACAGAAACTAAATTGTCAGGGAGATTAAGAGAAAGATGCAGTGCCTGAAGCTATTTCAGCTTCTAAAGCACAAAGTTCGTGGGTAGCAGAGTCCCTTCTGCACTTTAGCCTTCTGGGCATGGACACCTCTCATGGGGTGAGGGACACATCCAGCTCCCTCTTGAGCCACACTGCAGGTCTGTGGGCTCCTGTGCTTTGATCTGCATGTCAAAAGCTCTGCACCACCTCCTCTATGACCAAAGGCTTTGTAATTTGCAGTGCATAAGCTTACCCTGATTCTGCTTCTCACCAGGCAGCACAAAGTGCTCTGTCAAGGGGTAGCCATGAGGTAATTCTCACTGTGCCCACTGAGGAATAGCAAGTAAGCACTACCCTAGCTGACTTTCAGCTGGTTGAACTGAAGCCACTGGGAGGGTTGGAAGGCATGAAGCCAAGAGCTGCCCAGGGGATGGACCCCATCCAGGGCCAGAGCCCTGTACCCTCCCCCAGTACACACCATGCCGCAGTCCTTCCTGCTGGTGGCAGGCTTAGGATCAGGGAGAATAGCCAGGCTGATGCACCACCTCTTCCCAGAGGAGAGGGTGCTCTCAGAGACTTGAGGGTCAGCACTAGGGAAGGCTGTGCCTCCTCAAGCTCTAAAAAAAGGACTTTGTTCCCGCTCAGCAATTTTTTCCCATCTGGGCTAAATCCACTCTTAGAAAGAGATAGCTCTATCTCCAGGGAAACAGGCTCTCTGCGCTCACAGGGACTCAGCCAGCTCCCCCTCTCCTTTTGCTGTGGGGTCACTCAGCAGCGAGGCTGAGGCACCACAGGGCATGGGGCTCATGGGGCCACCCCACGTCTGGAGCACAGGATGCGCCAAGCAGCATGTGCTGGTCTCTGTGCTGGAGCCACACAGCACCTTTGTGAACTTGCCCAGCTCTGGAGAGCTCACACAAAAGTGATTTCAGAGATTGACCATGCTCAGAAGTCTCTCATTACTGAGAGTGACTCGTGCAGTCTGCTTTGAATCTTCTTATTTGCCCAAAATAGCTTCATGTTCTCAGCACCAGTTTTCTTTGCAAAATTATTCACTGCCCTCCTTCCCACTACAGAGAGCCAGACATGTCCTGCTCACCAAGAAGTCCTCCCCAGCTGCACTACACCATCCCTGTCCCCCCTCACAATCACCCTCCCATCCTCTCCCCTTCTGGGTACTGCAAGTCCATGGGGTGCTTTGGGCAAGCTGGGGAGCCAAAACAGCTCAGAGGGAGTCAGGGTGACACAACAAGAGCAGAGCTCATTGCAGAGCCCCACAGACCCCTTTTCCAGTTAGCTCAGCCTAGTTATACCCTCCTCCCCATGCCTGCCTAATCTCTGGGCAAACAATTCATGTAATGGTGGAGGAAGGTTTCACCTAGCAGCTTTTGGTTTTCCCTTCTCTAGGATCAACCCTCAAATCTGAGACCCAAGGAAATTATCCCAGCAGCTACATTTTGGGGATCTGAGAGAACTGTTCTGCACTAGCATCTGAGCTAGAAAGAAACCAAGTCCACAAGAGTCTTGTGAGCTACAGTCCCCCTACCCATGCATGGACATGATAGCTCTCCTATGGGTACTGTCCCAAGTAACTCACCCTTCTCTGCTTTGGGGACCAATTTCCAAATCTGTGACCATTGCTTCCCCACTCAGAAGTAGAGACAGCCAACACACCCCACACTGTGTTGCAGGAGAGTTACACCCAGGTTTCCACACAGCCCTGCCATCAGCTCTGCCCTGCTGGGACCCCAGTCAAAGAGGAGCATGGACACATGGGCAGTGGACACGCTGCCTCTCCACCCCCCAGGCTCTGGGGCAGAGCACAGTGCAGGAGCTCAGCCCTGACACAATGCCTGCCCAGAGTTAGTTGCAGGATCTGTGCCTTATCTCGCCTCAGCATCTGAAAGCAGACTTTGGCTAAGTCCTACATGCTGCTATTTAAAGTAAGCCAATTTGTATTCATTCTGCTTGCTACATTCACCAGTTGTTCTGAATTGTGTTTGAAGCTGAAGGGAAGAGGAAATGTACAACAAGAAAAAATTATACACTGGTAAATTTTGTGCTAATCCCTTCTCCTCCCCTTATCGCTTCCCCTTTTTCTTGGGTTTCTTTTTGTTTTCTGTGTTTTATGTATTATTAGCTTTAGCATAATTTTGACTGAGAAAATACGTAGCTGATAGGATGGACTAATTACACTACCTAGAAGAATTAATCACACCATCTGTGACTGACAGTGGAGCCTGACTTGTTGCTTCCTGGTAGATGGAACTACACCACCAGCTGCCCCGAATATTTCCCTGTAGAAGGCAAAAGAGGAATTACTGTCGGAAGCATCATTTAAAAGCCATTACTTCTCTTTTTGAGCAATTTAACGCCATTGGGTGACCTAGCCTGGCTGGCCGAGTCAGGGATGAGACTCATTTGCCTTCCCTTGTGATCTTTCTACCGATATTTCTACACATATCCTGGCCCTCTGTCACTAGCAGTTACGGGGCTCAGTCAATCCTAAGAGCTAGAATGGGGCCATTTTCAAGGCAAGTGGTACAGTGTGGTTAATGCCCCTAGAGCTACCCTCTTCCTCTACCTCTTCACATCTCCTGGAACCACCTCTCTGGATAAACCCATCCATGAGCTGGAGCCAGGCTTTGTCTGCAGGTTGGCACAGCCTAAACATGTTTTGGGGGTTGCACTAACAGTGTGATGGTCAGGATCATCATAGGACATCCAGCACCCTGACTCTGTCCAGTGTTCTCACAGAGACTCCCAAGATCAGCGTCTGCTGTTATTCACCAACTATGGGTGGGATGGGAGGGCAGGCCATTCCCTCAGCATTCACTGTGCATGGAAAAGAAGCAAACACACCTCAGGGGAAGCAGGGACCTGGAGGCAGTGAGATTTTTCCTTCCTGGAAAGACTGCATCTCTTACATGTTCACCCACAGAGTCCCATCTACCTGCTGCTGCCCTGCCATCCACAATGGACTCTGGCTGCAGCCATGAAAGGACCGTGGCAACTTTGGTGTCTGTAGCCAGCTGAGGATGTGTCCTGGTTTATATTCTGGCTGACAATAGGCCTGCTGAAGATTGTGATGGCTGAATGTGGGTGATGGAAGATCTGTGCAGATGCACAGACTTGAATGTGTGTTTTCAGCTAAGGGAGAGGAGTCGTGCCCACATGGGTCAGGAAATTTTAAGCAGTCATGCTTTAAGGTAGCTGTTCCTGCCCTTTTTGCCTCCATCTCTGCTGCAGTTCTTTTCCTCCCACTCGTCTTTTAAGCCCACTCAATTTACACAGGGTAAGCTGCAGTTATGTTAGAGCAAACCTCCTGCTTGCATAAACACATTCCTAAGCAAAATTCAGCAAACAACTGTACATATACCCCCTTGCTATTGTTTGGGAGGCACACATTACATGGACAAAAAATCCCACTCTCCGGCCCTTGATCCCTATTTTTAATTAGGGTTCTGGTTTCTCTCAGTGCTGAACAACTTAGTGCAGTGATCCTTAGCCTGAGAAACCTGAATTCTTCTCCAGATAATCAAGGAAGAGCTCGAGAGATCCACTAAAACCTTATGATTGCCTGACTCCGTTTCTGCCCTGGGTCTTGAACAGCATCCAAACCATACATGGGTTAAACCTTGGCTTAGGTTGCAAGATGTGGCTGGGGTGTGTATTCTATTGCCATCTGTGAGAGGTGGGGCAGTTTTCTTCTGTTAATTTGGCCACCTGTTAAAACCAAGTGGGGCAGTTTTCTTTATCTCTTCCATGACCCATCTTCCCTCTGGGAAGATATCTTCTGTTAATGGGCCATTGAGTGTCCCTGCATGACTGATAAAATTACATCATCCCATTGTGAGATGCTCCACCCAGGAGGAGGAGACAAGCATTCCTACCTGGATATAATCTGAGATTTTGGAACACCAGAGACAGCCTTTTCCCACGGGATTCCCAGAGGAGCAGCTGTCTTCTCCACTGGATTCCCAGAGGAAGACCAGGCCCATCTACACCACCACTGGACCTTCAGAGGAAAACTCCTCTGAAGTAGGGCCCACCCTTCTACAGGATCACTGCTCCAACAGAACCACACCTGCCACCGCAGGAGGACTGCAGCCACCATTTAATCAGATTGCTACCAACACCCTGACCAACAGGGCATCAGGTCATACTCTGATTCTGTCAGTAGTTGGGTTTTTTGGTTACTATTGCATTTGTATTTTTAATTTTCCTAGTAAAGAACTGTTATTCCTATTCCCATATCTTTGCCTGAGAGCCACTTAATTTCAAAATTATAATAATTTGGAGGGAGGGGGTTTACATTTTCCATTTCAAGTGAAGCTCCTGCCTTCCTTAACAGACACCTGTCTTTTCAAACCAAGAAAAGGCTGTAGGAAACACACACTAGCAGGACACAGACAGACCCTGGGAAATTCCCAAGTGCTCACAGTGGAGGTGAGCTTTATCTTGGAACTGATATTGGGAAAGGTCTGTGATGGCAACAAAGGACTGTCAGTACACAAAGATGCTCTGGCCTTAACCTGTAGGCAGGATGTTGAGAACAGCCCACAGCTCTCTAAAGGGCTTTTTTAAAATCATGAAATTCCTTGGTGTGTGCTGAAATACCAAGGTACTAGCCCTGCACTGCCAGAGCAAGGACTCATGTCTGGCTTATAACAAACATTTGCACAGCTGCATTTCACATGTGACAAACTTCCTGAAATCTTTCTCTTATGAAAACTACATAATTTGGTGGGTTTTCTTTCTTCCTCCCCAGGTAATCCTTGTGCTCATTCTCATTGAATGAAATTCTCCACCTCCAACTTGGGAGTGCTTGTTTTTGCAGCCTATGGCCGCTCCCAACTCCAAGGACATGCCACCAGTTTCTCTTGGAATGACTATTTTCTGCATCTTGCCAAGTTCTGTATATGTGGGTGAAGGGTGGAAAAAGAGCAGGCTGGAGTAGAGCTGGAGAGCCGAAAGGAGATGTGGCAGCAGAGGAAGGAACAATAAGCCAGAGAGGGTCTAAAGAAAGGGTAAAGGATGTCTGATTCGGGGGAACAGTCACTGGGGAACAACAGGAAAAATCTGGGGAACAACAACAGCAATGCAATGAGTGAGCAAAAGGAGAGAGCTAAGGAGGAGCAGATGTACAGAGAAATGACAGGTAGACGCCAGTCTGCTGTTTGCAATTCTGGAAATAGTGATGGGGTGAAGGATTTGGACCTGATACAGGATATTCAGGCACATGTTTTTCAAGAAGCTGTTCCTGCATTTCAGCTGAGTATTTCTGTGACATTGAAATGTCACTTTATTTCTTTATACCTTCACTTACTTACCTGTCATTTAGAGGTAGTGATAATATTTCAATCACAAGAGCATGGGTATACTTAAGCAAAAAGCTTCAAGATCGTGGGTGAAACTGCAAAGTATTGTCACACTCAGATCTCACACATGTACAGACATGCTCAAATGACCTTGTACATTGATATCTACATGTATGTAGATTCAAATATATCACAAAGATATGTATGCCTTATTTATTTAGGCCAAGCTGACATTTCATGGTTGCCTAGTTACCAGAGAACAATAATGAGAATCTGCTTAGTATATATTGCATGATGAAGGGAAGGGAGAGGGCAGATGGGTATCATGTCAGACACAACCACTTGTCAGGTAGGTTAGCCCTTTTCCTGGGAAACACAGAGAAAGGCAAAAGAGATCAGAGCTGGAAGGAATTCAGAGAGGAAAGCAATAAGCTGGGACAGGAGGTATGTGTGGTTCTCAGAATTCCCATGGCACATCTGGGAGCGTGAAGCAAAGCTCAGGTCACTGGAAGCTGTGAAATGTTCCTTACTTTCATGACATATTCCAAGTCTCAAGTTAAACAGACGTTGGGAACATCATAAGTGGTTACAAAATTTGCCTTTACTTACACCAGATCTCTACCTTCCTCCACACCAGTACTGGTACCCTTTCCTCAAAACAAATGCCTTTGCTTACTGTAAGGAAGAAGGAGGTTTTGCTGAACAAAAAAAAAAAAAAAAAAAAAAAAGCACAAAAAAGTGCATTATTCCCTTCCAACTGAATTAATTTTCTCCACTGGAGCTCCCAACCATTTCAAAATTTGCTTGGCCTGATTTTGTAAACTCATGGAGGAGCCTTAAGGTTCAGAAACTCATCTGACTGTTTCATTTCATGCTAATGGTAGTCTGTGTAAATTTTCTGATGGAAAAAATCTTTTTCAGATTGGCATCTTGTGTTGCCAGATATCATACAAGCCCAGAAAGCCTAATGAGGGAGCTTGAATTCATCCCAGGACACCCTGAGAGTGGTTTATGGTTCAACATTCCCTTCAGAATATAGATTCTGGAGTTCAACCTTCCCTGAAGGCACTTCTGATAGCAGACAAAGAGGTTAAGACAAAATTAAAGATACAGTATATTTGCCACTATCCATGTATTAAAAATAGACTTGCTAAGCTTAGAGACAAAAAAAAAACAGGCTTTTGCTATAGTTAAGCTGCCAGAACTTCACTCTCTGCATTATCCAGCTTAAAAGATGCTAGAACACAGTCCTGGTACTAAGGATCCAAATCTAGGCAAGACCCTGTCCTGGGTATTTCTCAGACACATACTGGATATGTTACTTACCTTAAATACATAGCTCGCTCACAAAGTTCCACTGAGAGTTAAGGCTTCTTTCCATACTCCTCAATTTCCAAGAACTCCCTATGACTCATAACATTAATATTTAATCAAGCTATGTTAACATTTCTTCCAAATGATTATTGACTGTCCTAACTTTAGAGATGCTGTTGTTGTCCCTTGATCATATCTAGGAACAACTCCTGACAAGATAGTTAAAAACCTCTTTGCTGGTGAAGTTAAATACCAATGTTGAACTTGGCTCCAAACAAGCCATTTTAATGCTCTTAAAGAAATATTGCTACGGCTGTCAAAGCATATGTCTGGTACTGGACCCAAAGGACCACCCAGCCCAGTGCTCTGAATACAGCCAAGAACCAGCAAAGGTTTAAGAAAAGACAGTGTAAATATACAGCGATCCTTCTCCCACTGTATTCTCCCAGCAGCCAGATATCTGGGGCTGAGAGTTTCCTGAGCCAAAGATCACATCTGCTTCAATGAATTTAGTAGATCTTAATGGCCTTTTTTTTTTTTCCATAAATGTGTCAAGATGCTTTTAGAACTATTTATAATTTTGCCCTTCACACCATCCAGTGAATTCCACAATTTATGCATGCACCAGATGAAAAAAAGTGCCTCTTTTTGATTTTGACTGATGAATTTACTGGGGATTCCTACTCTTCATATTAAGAGAAAACAGTAATTTCCTACCCATCTCTGTGATCCTCCTAGACCCCTGTCATGCCCTACTCAGATATGTTTTTTCCAGGCTCAAAGTCCTAACACCCTACCAAATAAAAGGGAGGGTTTGAGTTTTGCTGCCTTATGAACTGAGATACTGAAAAGCATGCAGAAGTGTAGAAAATTATATGTTTATGGTATGAAGTAGATTTACATTATACAAACATACCAATGAGATTAGTACATGCAGTCCATTGCAGGCTCTTGATGAAGATAGGAGAGAAAGGCAAACAATCAGCCCTGGGGAGAACAGTGCTTGGGACAAATCATGCTTGCCCACTATGGAAGGATGTTGTTACATCAGAGCAGAAAAAGCAAACATTTCTTCATAATTCAAACCAGTTTCAGCTCAAATAATCTGATCCCAGAATCAGCTATACTGCCACAGACATCAGATATCTGGTGTATTTCTATCCAGCCAATTACAAAGCCTGTTACACATAAGGCTGGATAAAGTGGCTCTGGTTGCCTAGAATCTGATCTAAATTACAGCTCCAGCAAATTTTAGATCAAACTTAACTGAGAAAGTTTTTAAACTACCTTGAATTTTGGAGGCATATTCTCCAGGTCTGGAGTTTGGGTTTTTATTGTACTCATATACCCAGATAAGTACAAAATACTGCTTTTTAATCCCCTCTGCAGGACAAAAGTCACCTCACCAACCAACCTTCTGGGATGTGCCATAAATCATGCTGAGAGCCAAGTGCACAACATAGAGGAACTAAAGAAACTACAGCAGAAAGGCAAAGACCTGAAAATGTCCACTGGCAAATTACAACTGAACTTCACTTCCTAGCCTCTATCCTCAAAGGCTGTGGCAACTAAAGCTTGTGAGATATTGAAATGACCCTTGACTATTACTGTCTACCTACTTAGCAAGGCTTATTTACTTCATGTTCATCATGCAATCTGAAATCATCCAATAATAACTATTCTAAATAAGTCAACCACGTTTTCATATTTAATGTACATACTGTAGCTAAATAAAACCACTTTTGAGGGGTAAATAATTGCAGAGGAAGAGAAAAATTCAAGAGCGTAGGCTATGAAGATGCACTTTCAGCTGAAATTTTTTAACAAGCAATTAGTTGAGGCAGAAAAGCAGGAAAACTGTTCTTATATGGCTAAACCAACACTAGAGGAGGGTTTCACACTAACTGTGGTAGGTAAGTAGAAGAAAGCAAGGTGGCATATGAGGGAGGGGTCGGTAGGGGGTTATGGTCCAAAAAAATACAAGAGGCAAGAGCAAGGAACCTGAACCATAAAGTTGCCTCAGGCTGAGTCTGGGGGCAAGTCCTTTAAATTCCTCTGTTGAACAGATTTTGCATTTATAGTGGGAGGGTAGAACTTACAAATGGGTACTGTAAGGATTAATAGAGTGAAGACATTTAGGAATGTAAGTGCAGTACAACCAGCCTCAAAGAGTGAAAAAAAACAGGAGCTGGACTCCAGAAAAGTCACTACAAGGTCTTCACATTTTTCCCTCTGGAAAAGCTGCTGTGTTTGAGCAGTCTTTGGAGCACTCGATTCCCAGCTCCCCAGCATGTAACATTCACAGAGTCACCAGCATTCCCAAAAGCAGATGGTGACTCTGGATCACCTCTGCAGTGAGTCTGGCCCCTTAGAGATGCAGAAAATCCAGCTCCTCCCCACAAGTGTCAGTAATTCCCTCTGCTCCACACACCTCCTCGTGCTCAGGACCAGCAGTGAATTATTAACTTCTGAGCCCCACCTCTCCTGATGCTGTCCCAGCTCACAGGAGTTACTTTCTACTCCTCTTCCTTATTCCTTTGCCCACCTCTACTGAGATTCCTCTTTGCTCTATGACCCCTAGCACAGCCTACCACACAGGTTCCAGTGAATCAAGGTGGAATAGGATGGGGTGAAACTACACAACCTCAGCAGCATTCAAGACTTCCTGATTCCTCCTTGCCTAGGGGAGAGAAGGGCTTGGAATCTCACCTTTTCCCTTTTCCACACCTACAATGCTAAAAGTGAGTGGAGTAAAATGAAGTCAACCCATTTTACCTGAAGGTGACAAGGGAGGAGCACTGCACAGAATATCTGTTCCCTCTACTGTGTGCCCACAGGAGGTCCACTGTCCTTCCTCACAGTTTAAAAACAGTTTCCCAGTCTTTTTCAGAATCCACCAAAAAACAGTAGCCACCTCCTCAATGAAACTAGGATCACAGTTGAGAGCTATGAACTGTCCTCTGGCATATAGTGTGAGGTGATAAAGGGATCTTTTTCAACCAGACCAGCCAGGTGGGCAGGCTAGGCAAGGCCAGAAAAGGGTGTGAAATAATGAAACAGTGCAAAAATCACCCCCTGAATCACACAGGAATTGCTCCACTGGAGAGGGGAGCAAACCTGGAGGAAGATGTGGCGATGACAAAGAGGATCTGAATTTTAAAAGTAAGGGTTTTTCTGAAAGTACAATTGAGACCATTGGTACGTGCAGGCCACACACGTTATCCTATATGTAATGACACCACCTTGGGGTTTCTTCCCACAGAAACAGCCCGGCCTGGATTTGGCCAGCAGTGGAGCATGAGGAAACAAAGCAGGAACTGTGTTGGTGGCTCTGCAGACAGCGCTCTGTCACCAGAGACAGCTCTGGATGAGCACGTCCCTGAAAGACTGTATCTGAGGATGCTGTCTGCCAGATGGCCACAAATTCTTCCGAAGGCTTTGGAGTTTGTCATGATTTCATCCTTTTTTAGGACTATGAAGCCCTGCCTCATGCAAAATGAGGCTTTGCCTGCTTTAAGCAGTGGTGAGGCAGTGCATCCAAGAACTCCCAGAATAGGAGACTGATGTTTCCATCCAGCATTTGCAGGTAACTCTGCTCATACCAAGGGCAGCTGCCACACACTCCTATTTCAAGTGGGGATGAAGCATGTCTCCCCAGGTAGTGAGAAATATGTCCTGTGGAAGGGCAGGCTGGGTCAGGGAAATGGTCAGTTCAGGAAACGACTTGGAAGCAGTGGTTTGTAAAGCCAGAGTGGTCTAGGACCATGTCTGATGTCAGGGGAGAAGTACACCACCAAAGCAATTTGACGTGCAAGGGACCAGAACTGATAAAGAGGAAAAAGAAAGGAGGAGATCAAGTGGAAATAGGAGGATGTTGAGAGGCAGAAAAAAACAGCAGATGAGATGGAAAATGCAAGCTGGATAAACACTATTCTATCCCCGCTCCTTACTGAGCAAAAGCACTTTGAAAGTAAGTCATTATTATTATTATTATTAGGAACATAAAGAAATAATCCCACTTTTGCTCTATCATCTGTCTGTTTGGCTGAGAAATGTCAGATGCTCAGGGAGGGGAGGAGGAAAGGTTGACATCAGACCGCATCCATTTGTAAAATTGTATCTGCCAGTTTCCAGAGGCTGCAATCTCCAGTTAATACCAGGAGTGAATGTGAAAGGTTAGACAGAGGGGAGCTGGGGGTGGAGGAATGATGATTTTCAGTTCTCCCCAGCAATTCTTGGCATCAAAGCCAGCACTTGATAACGAATTGACTCAGTCACTAACTCACATAGGCTCCCTCTCTAGTAATGGACTCCAGTCTCATTAGCAAATACAATTGACAGTAAAAATAAACACACTTGCACCCTCCCCCTCGTGTGCTGCTGACACAGGCTTGATTGACAGATCTCACAAGTACATCAATGAAAGGAGAGGACAGCTGCTGTTATCAGCCAGCTTGAACACGGAATGGAGCTAATAATAATATCTTACTTTTACACAGTTTCTTTCTGTCACGATCCAAAACGCCATAGAAAACAGAGCAGTCTAGCAAGCTCTGAATGGTTTGCAGTAAGTAATTTTGAGAAGGAACTTCTCTGTTCAGTTGCTCAAAGGAGTCATATTTTAAATTTATTAATTTTCTGCCATCACTGACAGTGAACAATACCCAGAGTTAACAGCCTAGAAAAGAGAACAACAAAAAGCATCCAGGCTTTGTTTTGTTTGCAAAATAAACAAATCTCAAACAGTTCCTTTGGTTCTGAAGCATGACTGCACATACCTAGGCCTCATCCTAGTGATGAAGTATTCTGGCAAGCCTCAGGAAAAATTTTCAAAGACATTATGCCTGAGTTATCTGAGAATGAAAGGGGGAAAAGATGGAAGAAAGTGTCTTTACAGACTTTAAACAAATAATTAATCGGATCTCTTTGCACTACTGAAGTGCAAGTAGTTGAGCTTACACTTCGGTAAGGAGTTATCATTACACCAGATCATAATGAAGAAAAAAATATTAATTGTTGCAGAAGTGTGTCCAGGCATTAACAATGTACACATGCAGTAACACCACAACATTATGCACAGAACATGCCTAGCAGTCTGCAATGGCAGATGCAGTTTTATACAGAAGCAAAGACTTCCCATCAAAGATTATACATTGCAAAAATTCCAGCAAAGAGCCATTATGCATATACTCCACAGGCTGTGTCTGAAGGCACTATTTAGAACAAGAGCCATATGCAAGTCTCCCAGCATGCAGTGTTCAGTATGCATTATCCCACTTCACACCACTCACTGCACAGATCCTCCTGCCTGAACTGTCAGCTGTAATCTCACCAAAAAGGGCAAGAGAGTTGAACCCTTTTTTCCTCATGCTTAATATCATGGAGTCTGGAGAGCAGTTTCACTCTTTGGTGAGAAGGTTTCTGACAAGGCCCCACATTTTCCACAGCAGCAGAATTTTCTATGGAATACATTTTATTTCCTCTTAAACTGCAGCATTGCATTCTTCAGGTAATACCATTCTACTCTAAAGAAGAAATCTAAAAATAAAGAAACCTTAAAATACCAAGAAGATGTAATCTGATGCCATGCTGCCCTCCTGAATCCACAATCAGCACAGAAGCACCCTTTTCCATTCTCCTCCAGGGAGGTCTTATGCCTGAGCTAGTTCTGTGGCTCTTCGGTACATGTGAGAAAGGCATAAAATCTTCCCTTTTCCTTACTGGCACCTAATGCTAATTAAAACAAAATTATTAGCTCTATTATGTTCCCTGTAATAGAGAAAAGAGATGAACAAACCAGGGGTTCCTTAGACCCAGTACAGGCAGTGGCTGACTTACCAAACCCCAAGCTACCATCGCTTCTCTCATTGCCTTCCCCAGCAGCTGGTTCAGCAGTGAACAGCAACCAGTACAAAAACTCATTTCACATTGAAAAGAGAGATGCTGTGCAAAACATTTTAATTTTATATGTAAATACCTTTTCTTTTTTTAAAGAATTCTTCTACAAATTGTACATGCTATGCAAAGTAAGGAGTTTTCTAGTAGCATTAAGACCCAGTCACTGAGTCATGAGTTTTGTTTCTAGCAGCTGGATGGCAAAGCCATCTCAGATGTGGTTCCTCCAAATAATCCAGCCTGGCTGGTTCTTGCCCAGTCACTTCTTATCTCTTCTGCTTACCTGGCACACTCCATCTACTGCCATATGTTTCCCAGCAATGCTTCTATACAGTAATCTGTGGACATCAGCTTGTGGACTGGAAGAAAAGGGCATCACACTCAGCTCAGCTAAACTGGCAGCAATGAGTAGTGTTAGGGACTGGAGGTTGCCAAAATCTCAGTCCCTTAGAGGCTGAAGATAGGATTTTCTGCATAGATGAAGGTCCTGAGGAAGTAGAGAAAAAGTGAAAGGGCTTCTTCAGGAATGAGGAAGAAGAGGAAGGAAAAATGAACCAATCCCCACATATAAGTTCAAACCATCAAGAACACACCTATTCTTCATTTGATGTAGAGATGGAAAGCCACCATCTTTCGTTCCCAGGCTAACCATGACACCATGTTTTGCACAAAAGCCCATCTGTTGTTGATGCTCAGTGTGCTCGACGTTCTCTGTTCCCCTCCACCACATGCTGTTGCTGTGGGGTTCAATTCTTCTCTTCCCAAACCTCATTTGCTTTCTGCAGCCAACAAGCTGCAGCTCTGAATGACTCCTAAAGAGAACAGAAGACATGCAGTTTCTGATCTTGCTGATGGAAGAATTTGCTTTGTAACCTTTGCCTTTTTTATTCCAGCATACAGGAATTCCTCTGTGTACAAACACCCCCTTACTTTTGTACCAAATTGCCCCAGATTCTTGCTCCTCCTACTTCCTGTGTAGCATTCAGCACATCCTGCCTCCTGGGCCAGACCCTTCTGATAACATCAGGTGAATAGAATAGGAGAAGTTCTATAATAGAACATTTTGTTTATTTTAAATCTGTATTTATCATGCCAGTGTGTATCAGAGAAGATTTAATTAGCCAGTGAAGCTTGCCTTTGGTATGTTTTCATGAATACAGTAAGAGTTTTGAAGCATGACTTCAGGCTACTACCACAAACAAAGAAAACATACCATGAAATTAAGAAACATAATAATATACAAGAGAAGACACTTGGCTGCTGTTACACATTTCACTGAGAAATAGGCCACCACCAAACCTGGATCAAGCTGCCTAAATCTGGGGATATATTTTAATTCAGATCAAATTTTTGCGCTGCACTCTCAGTTAATTTCTGGAAAGCAGTTAATTGCACGTGAGCTGCTGCACAGGACCCTGGGCCAAAATGAGGAGAGAGAAGAAAGCATGAGCAACTAAATAAATGGCGCTGATGTGACACATTAACGAAACCCCAAGGTTGTTTTGCATTATTTTGATAGCAAGGGCTCCAACAAGACCGCTGTGCCAGCCACGACAACACCAGAGCACAGCACGACCCTGCCCATGTTTCTGCCATGCTCCCTTTATGGGTCTGCAAGATCTGAAGCAGTCTCACCCAGCAGCACAGCTCTTCAGAGCATAGTTAGGTCCTGCTGGTGTCAACGATGTGGTACAGCCAAGTAAATACTAAGAGTCAGCATCAAGAGTCAAAGCTGACCTAAGCAGCTGCAGAATGGCATCCTTGGGATATCCACGCCACCTCCCAGTGAAGGAGGTGCTCAGGTCTTCTCTGGTATCCCTTTGACCCAATTCTAACTCCATCACACATGTCTTGCCTGGCCTTCTCTGATGAGCAGAAGTTAAATGATACATTTGACTTTGCAGGTATGTCATAAAGATTCATTATTTATAATTTATATTTCCCTGTATGTACTGCTGTGTGATGCCATTTATTATCTTTCAGTCCTCCATTCATGTTCAGAGGAGAAATCAAATACAAACCCCCTATTTCAGACTACCCAGAGGAAAACTGTCCAGCCCAAATTTCTAGAAACTGCTTTCAATTTTATCTACCATGATTTCTAGATAATAGACTTTTTCTCCCTAGTTTCAGAAATGCTGAAAACATGCAACCTGAAGGAGCAGCACTACATCAGGAATCTTTATCAGGCATGGTTCTGCTGGCAAATTCCTTACAGCTTTACTGTGCTTGCAGCACCCATTAATGCATGACTGTCTTCCCCATTACCACTTCTACATAGCACAGAGTGAGGAAGAAAATAGCACCTGCCAGCAGACACCTGGGGTTTGCATCCAGGTGTGAGCATCTGGGGCTCTTTCACGTGACGCGGGTTATGAGGAAGCAACATTTGGAGCATACGGATGAGGAGCAGTGTGGGAAGGTCTTACCAAAACTGGCTCTGTCACTTCAGGGCTGAACAGAAGATTTCATTCTCCAAGAGCTGCCAATCTAGTACTTTTCTGCCAGTGATAATATTTCCTAAGTTTAAAAATAAACTTAGTGAAGTATGTGCTACCTAACAATGTATGTCTCTTCAGTATCAGGAAAAAAAAAAAAAAGAAAAAAAACTACTGAAAATCAAGCACTCCAAACCCAAATCAGGTGTAGCCAAATTATAGCTTAATATGTTTCAGGTATTCCATTTAGAGCTTCTGATCTTTCAAGGAAATAGGTTTTCCCCACTGAGAAATGTATATGCAGTGAAATTAAAGCAACTTTAGCCCCCTGTGAACCAAAAGTAGGTTGGGCATCTATTTTAAATAATCACCCAAGTGTTAATTTTTCATGATGGAAAGAAGACCTGGGAAGAAAGGAATATTCTCTTCTTCTAACCCATATGTTCACCTCAAAACTACTGTCTTTGCTACTCAAACCTGGGGTATAATACAGCATAAAATCCAACTTGCTGCTGTTTGCCATCTTTAGAGACAGGGCAGAGCACAAGGTGGCCTGGGGAGTCCTCTTTGAATATTTGGGGCACCAACCAAGTGCTATCTAGCACGAGAGGAAAACAAGATACCAGGGTGAGGGGGAAAAACCCAGCATATGTACAAGCCTTGAAGCTCAGACCCTTCTTCCACCTGAAGTCCATCCTCCCTCTCCCCTTCCTCACTTGGGAGGCAGATCCTGAGGGAACGGTGGCATCCCAGGTGGCCACAGGGGCAGGGAGCTGTGTCTCAGCTGGTGTGGGACTTCTGCTGCCACCCCACAATGGCCCTCCATGAAAAGAGGAAAAAATAAATCCACAGGCAAAGAAGGAAGGCAAGTGCTGCTAAGTGGCTCATTGGTTTCTATGGCAACTGGCTCCGCTCTACTCCAGCTGCTTACCCCACAGTCCCTCTGTCACCCTATTTTTATCTGAGAAATCAAAGAAAAAGGAAAAGTGGTGGAGGTTTGGGGAGGAGAGAGTTTGGAAATCTTCTTGGGTTTTGCAGAGAGAAGGTTAATACGCATGCAGCCATGTCTTGCTTTTAATCACAAGTTAAATCCTCTGTGGGGAGGCTTCCTATGGGATTCCTCAGACTCCGTGCACTGTCAGATCCCACATTTGCCACTATCATGAAGAAGCATGCAAGAAAGGCAGCCCAGCCATGCCCTCCTAAGAATGAGAAGCAGCTAGGCTGTGAATTTGACCTAGGCATTGACACCAAAAAGCACAAGAAGAATCTTCTACTAGGGAAAAAACTCCCCTCCCACAACCCAACACAATGAAGTGATGGAAGTCAAGACACCAATATTTTAATAGCTCTTTGGTCTGAAAAGTTATTTCCTTTTTATTAAAACAATGTTGAATCTGTCCATGATCCCTCTATCCTGCATGGTGCCAGAAAATCCTCACAATAAATGCAACATGTTTTGCTCAAATATCTCATTAAGGGAAGAGCCAGGACCACATTTACCTGGGCTGTGCCGAGACTAAGCTTTAGTTCATGGATTTTGGTGTTGGAGACTTTGATGTTGAGCTTCAATATATCTGCTGGTAAATATAGAAGATATTGTAGCTTGCAGTTTCAGTAAGGATTGGTGTGTTAACTAAAGCATGGAGCCCTGGCCCTCTTCTGATTGACTACAGAATCACCAGATCAAAGAATATGCTGAGTTGGAAGGGGCCCACCAGGATCATCAGGTCCCTGGCCCTGCACAGCACCATCCCCAGGAATCACACCCTGTGCCTCAGGGCATTGCCCAAAACTTCTTGAGCTCTGTCAGGCTGGTGCTGTGACCACTTCCCTGGGGAGCTGTTCCAGTGCCCAGACACCCTCTGGGTGAAAAATCATTTCCTGATATCCAACCTAAACCTTCCCTGACACAACTTCAGGCCTGGGTTCCCTTGGGTCCTGCCACTGGTCACTACCTGCCTTTCTGAAATAAATGTGCCCAAACACTGTGAGATACAACTATTTTGACAGATATTTCTAGCTTCACTCCCCTCCTTCTCCCTAGAAATTCCAGAAGTTTTATAACAAAATGTTGCAACTGTCCTCCAAATAATGATGCTTAAATTCCAAAGAAGGCAGATTGACGCCATAAACATCTATATTCACTTTTTCCATTTCAACTGGCATGACATTTGATGCTTACATCCACACTGTTCCTGCTAACAGCACTGTGGAAGTCTACCTTTGCACCACACATTTTCACTGGCTGCCACAAGAAGGGATATTGATCTGTGTATCTCTGCTCACACAGCAAGGCTTTCCATTTTGGAGCTGTGATATTGTCGTACTAAGAGGACAAGGAAAAGATCAATGATTTCTAACAATGATCACTTTTAAGAGGAAGAGCATTGGTAAAATGCCTTACTAGTCCAAGTATCGCATTTGCAGTCTCTGCAATAAGTTCTGTATCCTGGCAGGCATTAACTCCATTGCTTTTGATAAGAGCAGCATATTGGGAAAGAATCACCCACTTTAGAAATGTTACTGACTATAGCATGTGATGGTATATACTTTATATAGAGCAGGTTGCAGCCTTACAAAACTGTAAGAAGTGCCAGGGCCCTAGGAAGGCTGGGGGCTCCACAGGGACATCCCTACAGCCCTGCTAAGAAGCAGAGCATCTGGAAGGCACCAGGGGCAGCCCCATCCCATGGCATCAGGTACCTCTGTGGAGCAGCAGGGCCATGGCTGGGCAGGGCAGAGCTGTGGGGAGCTGGAGAGCATCCCTGCTGCAGCCTCACTGCACAGAGGCTGATGGCTCTGGGACCTGGGCAGAGTGGAAGAAGCCCTGAGAAATGCTGGGCAAGGACAGTCAGGGTTGTTGGTGCCCCCCTTGAGAGGCCTTGAGAAGAAGTTGTACAAGGTATCTCAAGAAACATTTCAAACATTTGAATTGCTAGGAATTTGGAAGCTGGCTTACTCCATAAAGCTACTGGGATTTTTTACTTCCATCTGTGGCCCCCAGAACATACAGTGGCAACATACCTCATGGTTTATTCACCACTGTGTGAAGCAGCCAGGTACTGCAATTGCCAATTTTTCTCCAAATGGCCCTCTGTTAGTTTCTGGAAAGGCAGGAAGAAAAGGTGCTCCCAACAAGACCTCTTCTGATACATGTTACTTCAAACATTGTGATCAAGTCCCTTCTGAATGTATTTAATTTCTTGAAGCCACTACCAAGCTCATCCTGCCAGGGAACCTTGTAAAATGCATTATCAAAATCTTCTCTGGCACGAAACAACACATTCACCCTATAACCCTCCTGCACCTCTGCACAGTCTGGGGGACTGTCAGGATGAAAACACACACAAGAAAGCAGAGAGGACTCAGGACTACAAATCTTTGTTTGACAGCCTTGGAAAATGAGAGGCTCCTGAGAACAAGACAAGGACAGAAAGAAACATACAGAAGACTGAAGCACACAATCAGGACTCTTCTGCCAGGATATTTGCTGGAGGTGGCCTCTGGGCAGCCCAAAAGAGATGCACAGGAGAAGAGATCCTTTGCAGTGAGGGGCACTGAAAGCAGAAGCAGAGGTGACCTGAAGGGAAGCAGCAAGGCATGCTTACAAAGCCTTCAGTTCACAGGATGGACAGCAGCCTCTGCTGGGTGGGGATGGACAACCTCACGTGCTGAGCAATAAATGAAAGGGTGAGTGACTCCTTTTAAAAGGGGTAATCAAGGGCAGAAGTGAAAATAATCAAATGTGCATCTGCACTTGCCTCTGCAGGTTTGGTAGAGAGGTGGAAGCTCTTTGACTGCCAGACAAGTGGCTTTACTGAGGAACAGTGTCCCATTTGCAAAATTGGAGGCTATGATTCCTGACCTTCTTTGCAGAGCATTTTCATAACTACAGATGGAAATAACCAGCCCTAGGTGGTGATTCTGATCATCATTTATTCTGCTTTCTGACAAGAGGAGTGTACAAGCACTTTGAGATGAAATGTGTCTGCACATTTAATATTAATTTATGGAAAGTACTCATGTGCAGTCTTGACATTTGTTTTCCACATATAATAGCAACAGGAAACTCAAGCCTTTGAATGTTTATAAGAAATGAGCACACATGCAAACAATGCTGACAGAAGATGATTTTCTTTACTATCTGAATATTTTCACTTCTTTTGCATTTCTCATTTGTCCTTATTCAGCACATTTTAACCTGCAAATGTTATCCTCAAAGGTCATAGGGAACTCAGATTGTCAAATAAAGCTGAGGCACTGTAAAGATTGTACTTGGTAACACAGACTGAAACTGATAGAGATATGTGTAGAGAAATCTTACAGAGGTCTGACCATAGTGTAAAGTCTGACAAAAGAATCCTCCACTCATCAAGGGGGACCCTTAGCCCTATCCACCATAAACTAGAAGACCCAAGTTAAAAAGGAAAAGCCATATTAATTATGAAACATGAATTGACTCCATGGAATAGTCTCTCATATCTGTACTTCCAGATAGTCCGTGGCAGCAGGGTAACACAAAATACTTTAGTCTGGCTGACACAGCCTAAAACTCAGTACTGACTCCTTCACTGAACTGCCAGGACTGTCCACAAAAACATGTAGAGCAGCTGCAAATCTTATTTGCTCTGCAGAGCCCTTGGATAAATCCCTCCTTAGAGTAGTCCTCAGGATGACTGAGCTACAAAGCTGGTGGGTGCCAGTGACCACTCCAACACCTGCTGTCTCACTAATGATCTCAAATCCCTCATCCTCCAAGGAAGCAAGATACATCAAAAATAGAGAGAGAGGAGACTCTCTCCTGAAGAGGGAAATAAGCTTTTCTGAGTGTCCCATCCAGCAGTTCAGGGGAGTACTAAAGGGAAGAAAGGTGAAAATCAGACAAACAGCTTTTGTTCCTTTTTTGTAAGAACTGCTAAGCTATTTTGCATTAAAGAGATGTTCCTTTGTTAAGGGTAACTCCGTAGCTATCAGATCTCTTTTAGCAATGTCATACATGGATGTTTATCATCTGCTGTCCAAGCTCAGTCTCCTTGATATCAAGCAAGAGTGACTTGTAGGTCCTAGTCCAGGTGTTGTGCCATTTGTGTGCTTTGCATTCTGGGCACAGAAAGAGAGGAACTGAATCTTGAGGCTCTTTGTTTTCTCATCAGTTGTTTTAATGAAGCAGAATAATTCCATTACTCTATACAGAGGGAACAGGCAGTCTGTCTTGTCCTTCTGAGGTCTGTTTCTGGTTCATAATTTGCAGTGGTGATCTTGAAAAAGCTGGCATAGTTTACAACCAGGCACTCTTCAGAAAGGAGATATATCACTGAGAATTACTTGTTTATCAGGTCACTCTCCCCATCATCCAGTGCAAAAGGCCTGCAAGGTAATTTTCATTCCACCTGGTGTCCTAAATCCATGTCACTCTGATGTTTGCAGTAAAGGAGTTAATTCATTTTATTTGCATCCTTAAAACTCCAGCCACACCTTGGTACCCAGCGACCCTGGTTGCCTTGGCTGCAAAGAGATGACAGGGGCATGTCAGGATCTTGTGCCAGCAAAAGAAGCAGCAATAGAATGAAAAAGGGAGAAGGATGCTGTGCTACACAAGACATCCAGGAAAGACATTATGCAGGTTACTAGAAACATACTGCAAGAGAAGCAGACTTCCAGGTATTTTTTCAGAGACTGGCAGTTTCTGAAACATCACAGGATGATGATGTTGTGACTACTTCAGTACTTCAGCATCTCCACCAGGAAACAGTTCACAAGGTGCTTACACTGAAAAGCAGTAAACAGCTGGCTGGAAGTTAGAATTGCACAGCAGCAATGGTCCACAGGAGAGATCCAAACACCAAGAACAAGCATGCACTGGCAGCATTTGAAACACATGAGCAACTGTGGCTCACCCCTTAATGCAGGCTTTCAACTGGATCAGTGAATACTCAGTTCAGACAAGTGATGGAATAACACACATCCTGACAAATTTGGCAGACACTAGACTTCTTTAAGGACATTGATGCACCCTGATCTGTTTTTCCTGCCCCACACTGCACAGGCACATCCGTTGCTCCTTATGGTCCGTGTTAATGGATCATCAAAGGTTTTTCTCTCTGTGTATTGCTTTGAGACACCTTTGCAGCAAATTACATGGCATCATTCAGCAAGAGGCAAAGGTCACACATCCAGCTGTGAAGTGGGCCGATAACATCATACTGTGTGGTTCCTAAAACCAGCTGCAATAATGGGGATAATGTAAGGGACTGACATAATGGCAATCTGACGATTTAGTGTTGCTATGCAACTTGAGTTGGGAACAGACTTTTGCAGTTGCTTCTTAGTTGTCCATTGAATGCTCACTGACAGTGTCTGGCAACATTCCCCACTCATCATTTTACCTAAAGCAGCAAGAATTCATGTGCAGCTTTTGTGCCAAGGTGCCCTCTTCAAGCCACTACTGTAAGCAAACTGAGATGCAGACACTTGCAATGCTTTTTCCAACCTGAATGAGATTCCTGTTTTGCTACATACTCACATAAATGACTACATAGCTTCACACACATTTCTCTTTCCTCTGATTCATTGCAGATCTTTCCCTTTTCCCTCCTTTCTCACCTTAAGGTCATCATGAAAATGACCTTCTTGTCAAAGAAGAGCACTGTCTTTGGAAGCTTTTCCCTGGCCATGTCACAGCTATTATCACACCAGTTCACACAGTTTTATAACTTTGTAAATGTGATTCCTTCAGACCTTTTTATCTTTCTCCCAGCTGTTTTCTCAGACTCATACAAAGTGGGAATAGATACAATACTTTCTCCATCTTGTTTCATTATTCTGCCCTGAAAGTGCCTTGACCTGTCTTGAAACTGACCAGTTCTAAAACCCCCAAGCAATGATGCCTTCAGCCCTTTCCATGGGACTCTGAAAGACTGACAAAACTCAGTGGTTAAGGAAGCTGACCTGCTCATCTCCCTTGCTGAAACCTGACTGCTCCTAGTTACATCTCCTTGTGCCACCCTCAAAAACCTGCCCTTGCATCCTGGTATCACCAGTACGCTGAGGTGATGGCTATTCTGCATCATGAGTAATTCACTCCCTATGATCCTTTGTTATCACTTCCCAGACCTCTGTGAATTTGTTGCTTTTCTGTGAATTCCTGTGCTTTCCACAATCTGTTTTGTGGTGTTGCTTGTGTGATGTTTAATAGCCGCAGCTCGGAGTTGGCTGCATTTCAGTGGTAGGAGGGGGAACACAGGGAACTGTGAACTGAAACTCTGTATAATGTTGCTGGAGATGAGAACAAGTAAGGGAGTGTTTGCTATGCACGCTATCTCCAGAAAAACATCTTTGCAAATGTGTATCTGTGCAGGCATTGTGGAGATAGGGATTACGTTATGCAGAGGGGAAGAGGAGCTGACTGACAGTAGAGATTTGCAGTCCATATTGATGTTTCACAATTGTGCATCTGTCTGCAGAACAGCCATGAAGCTCTTGAAGTCGTTGCACTAAAAAAAAAAGAAAAAATAAGGAAAGATAAATCAATAATTTCACTCACTCTTTTACCACAGCTTTATCACAAAGGGTGAAGGAGGAGTGTGTCATAACAGCTCATACTAGTGCGAAAATTTTAATCGAAACAGTCTTCAACCAGAATAAACCACTTTGATAAAATCAACATTTTTCAAAGAATTCTAAGTACAAATGAAAAATCCCTATGTAAAAGGAGGCTGAAACAAAAATTTCAATATTGAAAAGTTTGCCTTAGGGAAAAAAATGACAGATTTTTTTTCAAATTAAAATACTATTTTTTAAAGCAACCTTTTCTTAACATATTTTTCTGATTCTGTTGTTTTTATGTTCTTCAGTTAATAATGAGAGACATTGATGTGTTCAATATCCTGCTATTAGCCTGGAATCAGGTTTCCAGGATATTAAAAACAATTGGTCCCTAACTAGTACCCAGAACATTTCTATTTCAGAGTGCAAAAATTTAAATTGTTTCATTCAGCACAGACTAATAAAGCTGCTATTGCTTTTGATAGCAAGCTCATTACTTCGTAGAAAAACCACTTGTTTTGAATATAAAATATCACCTGTACTAAATTATATAACAACATTTAATTATTATATTCATGGTATGTTATGTTACTGGTAGGATTGCATAACGTGGCCTCATATGAGACTTGATTTGGCATAACTTAACTCTGCATTTCAACTGATATGTGAAACGATACCAAAACTTCACTAATTTTTAAAATAAAATATCAGTTATTTTTCTAAAAGCATCTAATAAAAATGTTCATAATTTTTAGTTTCTAGGAATACACTGAAAACCATATTTTTATCACTGAAAGTAGCAAGATGCCTTGAAATCATAAACTTTGACATTTCTCTCAAATGAACATTTCAAGTTTCCTCTGGCTCTCACTTAACCTGTGATTCATTCTTTGCACTAACTCTAAATCTCCCTATTTGGAATAGTTTTCAGATTGGAGGCCTTGTCAAAAGCAATCATCATAAATTCAGCATGCACTTTATCGTAGCTGGTTCTACCAGCATTTGTTGCAAGATAGAGCAGCTCATCAGTACTCACTTTCATCCCAATATTAATTCTTTCCTATGCACTCACAGGGATCTCAAAATTATCCC